>NW_027473338.1:0-306526 GCF_050947335.1 Megachile rotundata | reverse complement strand
GTGTGATTGTGTGATTATGTGATTGTGTGATTAGGTGATTGTGTGATTGTGTAATTGTGTGATTGTGACAGTGTGATTGTGTGATTGTGTGATTGAGTGATTGTGTGATTGTGTGATTGTGTGATTGTGTGATTGTGTGATTGTGTGATTGTGTGATTGTGTGATTATGTGATTGTGTGATTGTGTGATTGTGTGAGTGTGTGATTGTCTGATTGAGTGATTGTGTGCTTGTGTGATTGTGTGGTTGTGTGATTGTGTGATTGTGTGATTAGGTGATTGTGTGATTGTGTGATTGTGTGATTGTGACTGTGTGATTGTGTGATTGTGTGATTGAGTGATTGTGTGAGTGTGTGATTGTGTGATTGTGTGGTTGTGTGATTGTGTGGTTGTGTGATTGTGTGATTGTGTGATTGTGTGATTGTGTGATTGTGTGATTGTGTGATTGTGTGATTGTGTGACTGTGTGATTGTGTGATTGTGTGATTGTGTGATTGTGCGATTGTGTAATTGTGATTGTGTGATTGTGATTGTGTGTACTGTGTGATTGTGTGATTGTGTGATTGTGTGATTGTGTGATTGTGTGATTGTGTGATTGTGTGATTGTGTGATTGTGTGATTGTGTGATTGTGTGATTGTGTGACTGCGTGATTGTGTGACTGTGTGATTGTGTGACTGCGTGATTGTGTGACCGCGGTTGTGTGACCGTGATTGTGTGACCGTGATTTTGTGACCGTGATTGTGTGACCGTGATTGTGTCATCGTGATTGTGTGATCGTGATTGTGTGATCGTGATTGTGCAATCGTGATTGTGTGATTGCGTGATTGTGATTGTGTGATTGTGTGACTGTGTGTTTGTGTGATTGTGTGATTGTGTGATTGTGATTGTGTGATTGTGATTGTGTGATTGTGACTGTGTGATTGTGTGATTGTGTGATTGTGTGGTTGTGTGATTTTGTGATTGTGTGATTGTGTGATTGTGTGATTGTGTGATTGTGACTGTGTGATTGTGTGAGTGTGTGATTGTGTGATTGTGTGATTGTGTGATTGTGTGATTGTGTGAATGTGTGATTGTGCGATTGTGCGATTGTACGATTGTGCGATTGTATGATTGTGTGATTGTGTGATTGTGAGATTGTGTGATTGTGTGATTGTGTGATTGTGTGATTGTGATTGTGTGATTGTGACTGTGTGATTGTGATTGTGTGATTGGGACTGTATGATTGTGTGAGTGTGTGATTGTGTGATTGTGTGATTGTGTGATTGTGTGATTGTGTGATTGTGTGAGTGTGTCATTGTGTGATTGTGTGATTGTGTGATTGTGTGATTGTGTGATTGTGTGATTGTGTGATTGTGTGATTGTGTGATTGTGTGATTGTGTGATTGTGTGATTGTGATTGTGTGATTGTGATTGTGTGATTGTGACTGTGAGATTGTGATTGTGTGATTGGGACTGTATGATTGTGTGAGTGTGTGATTGTGTGATTGTGTGATTGTGTGATTGTGTGATTGTGTGATTGTGTGATTGTGTGATTGTGTGATTGTGTGAGTGTGTCATTGTGTGATTGTGTGATTGTGTGATTGTGTGATTGTGTGATTGTGTGATTGTGTGATTGTGTGATTGTGTGATTGTGACTGTGTGAATGTGTGAGTGTGTGATTGTGTGATTGAGTGATTGTGTGGTTGTGTGATTGTGTGGTTGTGTGATTGTGTGATTGTGTGATTGTGTGATTGTGTGATTGTGTGATTGTGTGATAGTGACTGTGTGATTGTGTGATTGTGTGATTGTGTGACCGTGATTGTGTGACCGTGATTGTGTGACCGTGATTGTGTGACCGTGATTGTGTGACCGTGATTGAGTGACCGTGATTGTGATTGCGTGATTGTGTGATTGTGTGATCGTGTGATCGTGTGATTGTGTGATCGTGTGATTGTGTGATTGTGTGAGTGTGTGATTGTGTGATTGTGTGATTGTGTGATTGTGTGAGTGTGACTGTGTGATTGTGTGATTGTGTGATTGTGTGGTTGTGTGATTTTGTGATTGTGTGATTGTGTGATTGTGTGATTGTGTGATTGTGACTGTGTGATTGTGTGAGTGTGTGATTGTGTGATTGTGTGATTGTGTGATTGTGTGATTGTGTGATTGTGTGATTGTGTGATTGTGCGATTGTGTGATTGTGCGATTGTGCGATTGTGTGATTGTGTGATTGTGTGATTGTGAGATTGTGTGATTGTGTGATTGTGTAATTGTGATTGTGTGATTGTGATTGTGTGTACTGTGTGATTGTGTGATTGTGTGATTGTGTGATTGTGTGATTGTGTGATTGTGTGATTGTGACTGTGTGGTTGTGTGAGTGTGTGATTGTGTGATTGTGTGATTGTGTGATAGTGTGATTGTGTGATTGTGTGATTGTGCGATTGTGTGATTGTGTGATTGTGTGATTGTGTGATTAGGTGATTGTGTGATTGTGTGATTGTGGTTGTGTGATTGTGGTTGTGTGATTGTGGTTGTGTGATTGTGATTGTGTGATTGTGACTGTGTGATTGTGTGAGTGTGTGATTGTGTGATTGAGTGATTGTGTGCTTGTGTGATTGTGTGGTTGTGTGATTGTGTGATTGTGTGATTGTGTGATTGTGTGATTGTGTGATTGTGTGATTGTGGTTGTGTGATTGTGACTGTGTGATTGTGATTGTGTGATTGTGATTGTGTGATTGTGACTGTGTGATTGTGTGAGTGTGTGATTGTGTGATTGGGTGATTGTGTGATTGTGTGAGTGTGTGATTGTGTGATTGTGTGATTGTGTGATTGTGTGATTGTGATTGTGTGATTGTGACTGTGTGATTGTGTGAGTGTGTGATTGTGTGATTGAGTGATTGTGTGGTTGTGTGATTGTGTGATTGTGTGATTGTGTGATTGTGTGATTGTGTGATTGTGTGATTGTGTGATTGTGTGATTGTGTGATTATGTGATTGTGTGATTGTGTGATTTTGTGATTGTGTGAGTGTGTGATTGTCTCATTGAGTGATTGTGTCCTTGTGTGATTGTGTGGTTGTGTGACTGTGTGATTGTGTGATTGTGTGATTGTGTGATTGTGTGATTGTGTGATTGTGGTTGTGTGATTGTGGTTGTGTGATTGTGGTTGTGTGATTGTGATTGTGTGATTGTGATTGTGTGATTGTGACTGTGTGATTGTGTGAGTGTGTGATTGTGTGAGTGTGTCATTGTGTGATTGTGTGATTGTGTGATTGTGTGATTGTGTGATTGTGTGATTGTGTGATTGTGACTGTGTGAATGTGTGAGTGTGTGATTGTGTGATTGAGTGATTGTGTGGTTGTGTGATTGTGTGGTTGTGTGATTGTGTGATTGTGTGATTGTGTGATTGTGTGATTGTGTGATTGTGTG
The DNA here is from genome assembly GCF_050947335.1 of Megachile rotundata. Taxonomy (NCBI): domain Eukaryota; kingdom Metazoa; phylum Arthropoda; class Insecta; order Hymenoptera; family Megachilidae; genus Megachile; species Megachile rotundata. The sequence continues at coordinate 303,127 of NW_027473338.1, read as the reverse complement.
ATTGTGTGATAGTGACTGTGTGATTGTGTGATTGTGTGATTGTGTGACCGTGATTGTGTGACCGTGATTGTGTGACCGTGATTGTGTGACCGTGATTGAGTGACCGTGATTGTGATTGCGTGATTGTGTGATTGTGTGATCGTGTGATCGTGTGATTGTGTGATCGTGTGATTGTGTGATTGTGTGAGTGTGTGATTGTGTGATTGTGTGATTGTGTGATTGTGTGAGTGTGACTGTGTGATTGTGTGATTGTGTGATTGTGTGGTTGTGTGATTTTGTGATTGTGTGATTGTGTGATTGTGTGATTGTGTGATTGTGACTGTGTGATTGTGTGAGTGTGTGATTGTGTGATTGTGTGATTGTGTGATTGTGTGATTGTGTGATTGTGTGATTGTGTGATTGTGCGATTGTGTGATTGTGCGATTGTGCGATTGTGTGATTGTGTGATTGTGTGATTGTGAGATTGTGTGATTGTGTGATTGTGTAATTGTGATTGTGTGATTGTGATTGTGTGTACTGTGTGATTGTGTGATTGTGTGATTGTGTGATTGTGTGATTGTGTGATTGTGTGATTGTGACTGTGTGGTTGTGTGAGTGTGTGATTGTGTGATTGTGTGATTGTGTGATAGTGTGATTGTGTGATTGTGTGATTGTGCGATTGTGTGATTGTGTGATTGTGTGATTGTGTGATTGTGTGATTGTGTGATTAGGTGATTGTGTGATTGTGTGATTGTGGTTGTGTGATTGTGGTTGTGTGATTGTGATTGTGTGATTGTGACTGTGTGATTGTGTGAGTGTGTGATTGTGTGATTGAGTGATTGTGTGCTTGTGTGATTGTGTGGTTGTGTGATTGTGTGATTGTGTGATTGTGTGATTGTGTGATTGTGGTTGTGTGATTGTGACTGTGTGATTGTGATTGTGTGATTGTGTGATTGTGACTGTGTGATGGTGTGAGTGTGTGATTGTGTGATTGTGTGATTGTGTGATTGTGTGAGTGTGTGATTGTGTGATTGTGTGATTGTGTGATTGTGTGATTGTGATTGTGTGATTGTGTGATTGTGACTGTGTGATTGTGTGAGTGTGTGAATGTGTGATTGAGTGATTGTGTGGTTGTGTGATTGTGTGGTTGTGTGATTATGTGATTGTGTGATTGTGTGATTGTGTGATTGTGTGATTGTGTGATTGTGTGATTGTGTGAGTGTGTGGTTGTGTGATTGTTTGATTGTGTGATTAGGTGATTGTGTGATTGTGTGATTGTGTGATTGTGTGATTGTGTGATTATGTGATTGTGTGATTGTGTGATTGTGTGAGTGTGTGATTGTCTGATTGAGTGATTGTGTGCTTGTGTGATTGTGAGGTTGTGTGATTGTGTGATTGTGTGATTAGGTGATTGTGTGATTGTGTGATTGTGTGATTGTGACTGTGTGATTGTGTGATTGTGTGATTGAGTGATTGTGTGAGTGTGTGGTTGTGTGATTGTGTGATTGTGTGATTGTGTGGTTGTGTGATTGTGTGATTGTGTGATTGTGTGATTGTGTGATTGTGTGATTGTGTGATTGTGTGATTGTGTGATTGTGTGATTGTGTGATTGTGTGATTGTGTGATTGTGTGATTGTGTGGTTGTGTGATTGTTTGATTGTGTGATTAGGTAATTGTGTGATTGTGTGATTGTGTGATTGTGTGATTGTGTGATTGTGTGATTGTGTGATTATGTGATTGTGTGATTGTGTGATTGTGTGAGTGTGTGATTGTCTGATTGAGTGATTGTGTGCTTGTGTGATTGTGTGGTTGTGTGATTGTGTGATTGTGTGATTAGGTGATTGTGTGATTGTGTAATTGTGTGATTGTGACAGTGTGATTGTGTGATTGTGTGATTGAGTGATTGTGTGATTGTGGTTGTGTGATTGTGACTGTGTGATTGTGATTGTGTGATTGTGATTGTGTGATTGTGATTGTGTGATTGTGATTGTGTGATTGTGATTGTGTGATTGCGATTGTGTGATTGTGTGATTGTGTGATTGTGTGGTTGTGTGATTGTGTGATTGTGTGATTGTGTGATTGTGTGATTGTTGTTGTGTGATTGTGGTTGTGTGATTGTGGTTGTGTGATTGTGATTGTGTGATTGTGATTGTGTGATTGTGACTGTGTGATTGTGATTCTGTGATTGCGATTGTGTGATTGTGTGATTGTGTGATTGTGTGGTTGTGTGATTGTGTGATTGTGTGATTGTGTGATTGTGTGATTGTGTGATTGTGGTTGTGTGATTGTGGTTGTGTGATTGTGGTTGTGTGATTGTGATTGTGTGATTGTGATTGTGTGATTGTGACTGTGTGATTGTGTGAGTGTGTGATTGTGTGGTTGTGTGATTGTGTGATTGTGTGATTGTGTGATTGTGTGATTGTGTGATTGTGTGATTGTGTGATTGTGTGATTGTGTGATTGTGTGATTGTGTGATTGTGTGATTGTGTGATTGTGTGATTGTGTGATTGTGTGATTGTGTGATTGTGTGATTGTGTGATTGTGTGATTGTGTGATTGTGTGATTGTGTGATTATGTGATTGTGTGATTGTGTGATTTTGTGATTGTGTGAGTGTGTGATTGTCTGATTGAGTGATTGTGTGCTTGTGTGATTGTGTGGTTGTGTGATTGTGTGATTGTGTGATTGTGTGATTGTGTGATTGTGTGATTGTGTGATTGTGTGATTGTGGTTGTGTGATTGTGGTTGTGTGATTGTGGTTGTGTGATTGTGATTGTGTGATTGTGATTGTGTGATTGTGACTGTGTGATTGTGTGAGTGTGTGATTGTGTGGTTGTGTGATTGTGTGATTGTGTGATTGTGTGATTGTGTGATTGTGTGATTGTGTGATTGTGTGATTGTGTGATTGTGTGATTGTGTGATTGTGTGATTGTGTGATTGTGTGATTGTGTGATTGTGTGATTGTGTGATTGTGTGATTGTGTGATTGTGTGATTGTGTGATTGTGTGATTGTGTGATTGTGTGATTGTGTGATTGTGTGATTGTGACTGTGTGATTGTGTGAGTGTGTGATTGTGTGATTGAGTGATTGTGTGCTTGTGTGATTGTGTGGTTGTGTGATTGTGTGATTGTGTGATTGTGTGATTGTGTGATTGTGTGATTGTGTGATTGTGTGATGGTGTGATTGTGTGATTGTGTGATTGTGTGATTGTGTGATTGTGTGATTGTAGTTGTGTGATTGTGACTGTGTGATTGTGATTGTGTGATTGTGATTGTGTGATTGTGACTGTGTGATTGTGTGAGTGTGTGATTGTGTGATTGTGTGATTGTGTGATTGTGTGAGTGTGTGATTGTGTGATTGTGTGGTTGTGTGATTGTGTGATTGTGATTGTGTGATTGTGACTGTGTGATTGTGTGAGTGTGTGATTGTGTGATTGAGTGATTGTGTGGTTGTGTGATTGTGTGGTTGTGTGATTGTGTGATTGTGTGATTGTGTGTTTGTGTGATTGTGTGATTGTGTGATTGTGTGATTGTGTGGTTGTGTGATTGTTTGATTGTGTGATTAGGTGATTGTGTGATTGTGTGATTGTGTGATTGTGTGATTGTGTGATTGTGTGATTATGTGATTGTGTGATTGTGTGATTGTGTGAGTGTGTGATTGTCTGATTGAGTGATTGTGTGCTTGTGTGATTGTGAGGTTGTGTGATTGTGTGATTGTGTGATTAGGTGATTGTGTGATTGTGTGATTGTGTGATTGTGACTGTGTGATTGTGTGATTGTGTGATTGAGTGATTGTGTGAGTGTGTGGTTGTGTGATTGTGTGATTGTGTGATTGTGTGGTTGTGTGATTGTGTGATTGTGTGATTGTGTGATTGTGTGATTGTGTGATTGTGTGATTGTGTGATTGTGTGATTGTGTGGTTGTGTGATTGTTTGATTGTGTGATTAGGTGATTGTGTGATTGTGTGATTGTGTGATTGTGTGATTGTGTGATTGTGAGATTATGTGATTGTGTGATTGTGTGATTGTGTGAGTGTGTGATTGTCTGATTGAGTGATTGTGTGCTTGTGTGATTGTGTGGTTGTGTGATTGTGTGATTGTGTGATTAGGTGATTGTGTGATTGTGTGATTGTGTGATTGTGACTGTGTGATTGTGTGATTGTGTGATTGAGTGATTGTGTGATTGTGTGATTGTGTGATTGTGTGATTGTGGTTGTGTGATTGTGACTGTGTGATTGTGATTGTGTGATTGTGATTGTGTGATTGTGATTGTGTGATTGTGATTGTGTGATTGCGATTGTGTGATTGTGTGATTGTGTGATTGTGTGGTTGTGTGATTGTGTGATTGTGTGTTTGTGTGATTGTGTGATTGTGTGATTGTGTGATTGTGGTTGAGTGATTGTGGTTGTGTGATTGTGGTTGTGTGATTGTGATTGTGTGATTGTGTTTGTGTGATTGTGACTGTGTGATTGTGTGAGTGTGTGATTGTGTGATTGTGTGGTTGTGTGATTGTGTGATTGTGTGATTGTGTGATTGTGTGATTGTGTGATTGTGTGATTGTGTGATTGTGTGATTGTGTGATTGTGTGATTGTGTGATTGTGTGATTGTGTGATTGTGTGATTATGTGATTGTGTGATTGTGTGATTGTGTGAGTGTGTGATTGTCTGATTGAGTGATTGTGTGCTTGTGTGATTGTGTGGTTGTGTGATTGTGTGATTGTGTGATTAGGTGATTGTGTGATTGTGTGATTGTGACAGTGTGATTGTGTGATTGTGTGATTGTGATTGTGTGATTGTGATTGTGTGATTGTGATTGTGTGATTGTGATTGTGTGATTGCGATTGTGTGATTGTGTGAGTGTGTGATTGTGTGGTTGTGTGATTGTGTGATTGTGTGATTGTGTGATTGTGTGATTGTGGTTGTGTGATTGTGGTTGTGTGATTGTGGTTGTGTGATTGTGATTGTGTGATTGTGATTGTGTGATTGTGACTGTGTGATTGTGTGAGTGTGTGATTGTGTGATTGTGTGATTGTGTGATTGTGTGATTGTGCGATTGTGTAATTGTGATTGTGTGATTGTGATTGTGTGTACTGTGTGATTGTGTGATTGTGTGATTGTGTGATTGTGTGATTGTGTGATTGTGTGATTGTGTGATTGTGTGATTGTGTGATTGTGTGATTGTGTGATTGTGTGAGTGTGTGATTGTCTGATTGAGTGACTGCGTGATTGTGTGACTGTGTGATTGTGTGACTGCGTGATTGTGTGACCGCGATTGTGTGACCGTGATTGTGTGACCGTGATTTTGTGACCGTGATTGTGTGACCGTGATTGTGTCATCGTGATTGTGTGATCGTGATTGTGTGATCGTGATTGTGCAATCGTGATTGTGTGATTGCGTGATTGTGATTGTGTGATTGTGTGACTGTGTGTTTGTGTGATTGTGTGATTGTGTGATTGTGTGATTGTGTGATTGTGTGATTGTGTGATTGTGTGATTGTGTGATTGTGTGATTGTGATTGTGTGATTGTGATTGTGTGATTGTGACTGTGTGATTGTGATTGTGTGATTGGGACTGTATGATTGTGTGAGTGTGTGATTGTGTGATTGTGTGATTGTGTGATTGTGTGATTGTGTGATTGTGTGATTGTGTGATTGTGTGATTGTGTGAGTGTGTCATTGTGTGATTGTGTGATTGTGTGATTGTGTGATTGTGTGATTGTGTGATTGTGACTGTGTGAATGTGTGAGTGTGTGATTGTGTGATTGAGTGATTGTGTGGTTGTGTGATTGTGTGGTTGTGTGATTGTGTGATTGTGTGATTATGTGATTGTGTGATTGTGTGATTGTGTGATAGTGACTGTGTGATTGTGTGATTGTGTGATTGTGTGACCGTGATTGTGTGACCGTGATTGTGTGACCGTGATTGTGTGACCGTGATTGTGTGACCGTGATTGAGTGACCGTGATTGTGATTGCGTGATTGTGTGATTGTGTGATCGTGTGATCGTGTGATTGTGTGATCGTGTGATTGTGTGATTGTGTGAGTGTGTGATTGTGTGATTGTGTGATTGTGTGATTGTGACTGTGTGATTGTGTGATTGTGTGATTGTGTGGTTGTGTGATTTTGTGATTGTGTGATCGTGTGATTGTGTGATTGTGTGAGTGTGTGATTGTGTGATTGTGTGATTGTGTGATTGTGTGATTGTGACTGTGTGATTGTGTGATTGTGTGATTGTGTGGTTGTGTGATTTTGTGATTGTGTGATTGTGTGATTGTGTGATTGTGTGATTGTGTGATTGTGTGATTGTGTGAGTGTGTGATTGTGTGATTGTGTGATTGTGTGATTGTGTGATTGTGTGATTGTGTGATTGTGCGATTGTGTGATTGTGTGATTGTGTGATTGTGTGATTGTGTGATTGTGTGATTAGGTGATTGTGTGATTGTGTGATTGTGGTTGTGTGATTGTGGTTGTGTGATTGTGGTTGTGTGATTGTGATTGTGTGATTGTGACTGTGTGATTGTGTGAGTGTGTGATTGTGTGATTGAGTGATTGTGTGCTTGTGTGATTGTGTGGTTGTGTGATTGTGTGATTGTGTGATTGTGTGATTGTGTGACTGTGTGATTGTGTGATTGTGTGATTGTGTGATTGTGTGATTGTGTGATTGTGTGATTGTGTGATTGTGTGATTGTGGTTGTGTGATTGTGACTGTGTGATTGTGATTGTGTGATTGTGATTGTGTGATTGTGACTGTGTGATTGTGTGAGTGTGTGATTGTGTGATTGTGTGATTGTGTGATTGTGTGAGTGTGTGATTGTGTGATTGTGTGATTGTGTGATTGTGTGATTGTGATTGTGTGATTGTGACTGTGTGATTGTGTGAGTGTGTGATTGTGTGATTGAGTGATTGTGTGGTTGTGTGATTGTGTGGTTGTGTGATTATGTGATTGTGTGATTGTGTGATTGTGTGATTGTGTGATTGTGTGATTGTGTGATTGTGTGATTGTGTGATTGTGTGGTTGTGTGATTGTTTGATTGTGTGATTAGGTGATTGTGTGATTGTGTGATTGTGTGATTGTGTGATTGTGTGATTATGTGATTGTGTGATTGTGTGATTGTGTGAGTGTGTGATTGTCTGATTGAGTGATTGTGTGCTTGTGTGATTGTGAGGTTGTGTGATTGTGTGATTGTGTGATTAGGTGATTGTGTGATTGTGTGATTGTGTGATTGTGACTGTGTGATTGTGTGATTGTGTGATTGAGTGATTGTGTGAGTGTGTGGTTGTGTGATTGTGTGATTGTGTGATTGTGTGGTTGTGTGATTGTGTGATTGTGTGATTGTGTGATTGTGTGATTGTGTGATTGTGTGATTGTGTGATTGTGTGATTGTGTGATTGTGTGGTTCTGTGATTGTTTGATTGTGTGATTAGGTGATTGTGTGATTGTGTGATTGTGTGATTGTGTGATTGTGTGATTGTGTGATTGTGTGATTATGTGATTGTGTGATTGTGTGATTGTGTGAGTGTGTGATTGTCTGATTGAGTGATTGTGTGCTTGTGTGATTGTGTGGTTGTGTGATTGTGTGATTGTGTGATTAGGTGATTGTGTGATTGTGTAATTGTGTGATTGTGACAGTGTGATTGTGTGATTGTGTGATTGAGTGATTGTGTGATTGTGTGATTGTGTGATTGTGTGATTGTGTGATTGTGGTTGTGTGATTGTGACTGTGTGATTGTGATTGTGTGATTGTGATTGTGTGATTGTGATTGTGTGATTGTGATTGTGTGATTGTGATTGTGTGATTGCGATTGTGTGATTGTGTGATTGTGTGATTGTGTGATTGTGTGGTTGTGTGATTGTGTGATTGTGTGATTGTGTGATTGTGTGATTGTGTGATTGTTGTTGTGTGATTGTGGTTGTGTGATTGTGGTTGTGTGATTGTGATTGTGTGATTGTGATTGTGTGATTGTGACTGTGTGATTGTGATTCTGTGATTGCGATTGTGTAATTGTGTGATTGTGTGATTGTGTGATTGTGGTTGTGTGATTGTGGTTGTGTGATTGTGGTTGTGTGATTGTGATTGTGTGATTGTGATTGTGTGATTGTGACTGTGTGATTGTGTGAGTGTGTGATTGTGTGGTTGTGTGATTGTGTGATTGTGTGATTGTGTGATTGTGTGATTGTGACTGTGTGATTGTGTGAGTGTGTGATTGTGTGGTTGTGTGATTGTGTGATTGTGTGATTGTGTGATTGTGTGATTGTGTGATTGTGTGATTGTGTGATTGTGTGATTATGTGATTGTGTGATTGTGTGAGTGTGTGATTGTCTGATTGAGTGATTGTGTGCTTGTGTGATTGTGAGGTTGTGTGATTGTGTGATTAGGTGATTGTGTGATTGTGTGATTGTGTGATTGTGACTGTGTGATTGTGACTGTGTGATTGTGTGATTGTGTGATTGAGTGATTGTGTGAGTGTGTGGTTGTGTGATTGTGTGATTGTGTGATTGTGTGGTTGTGTGATTGTGTGATTGTGTGATTGTGTGATTGTGTGATTGTGTGATTATGTGATTGTGTGATTAGGTGATTGTGTGATTGTGTAATTGTGTGATTGTGACAGTGTGATTGTGTGATTGTGTGATTGAGTGATTGTGTGATTGTGTGATTGTGTGATTGTGGTTGTGTGATTGTGACTGTGTGATTGTGATTGTGTGATTGTGATTGTGTGATTGTGATTGTGTGATTGTGATTGTGTGATTGTGATTGTGTGATTGCGATTGTGTGATTGTGTGATTGTGTGATTGTGTGGTTGTGTGATTGTGTGATTGTGTGATTGTGTGATTGTGTGATTGTGTGATTGTTGTTGTGTGATTGTGGTTGTGTGATTGTGGTTGTGTGATTGTGATTGTGTGATTGTGATTGTGTGATTGTGACTGTGTGATTGTGATTCTGTGATTGCGATTGTGTGATTGTGTGATTGTGTGATTGTGTGGTTGTGTGATTGTGTGATTGTGTGATTGTGTGATTGTGTGATTGTGGTTGTGTGATTGTGGTTGTGTGATTGTGGTTGTGTGATTGTGATTGTGTGATTGTGATTGTGTGATTGTGACTGTGTGATTGTGTGAGTGTGTGATTGTGTGGTTGTGTGATTGTGTGATTGTGTGATTGTGTGATTGTGTGATTGTGTGATTGTGTGATTGTGTGATTGTGTGATTGTGTGATTGTGTGATTGTGTGATTGTGTGATTGTGTGATTGTGTGATTGTGTGATTGTGTGATTGTGTGATTGTGTGATTGTGTGATTATGTGATTGTGTGATTGTGTGATTTTGTGATTGTGTGAGTGTGTGATTGTCTGATTGAGTGATTGTGTGCTTGTGTGATTTTGTGATTGTGTGAGTGTGTGATTGTGTGATTGTGTGATTGTGTGATTATGTGATTGTGTGATTAGGTGATTGTGTGATTGTGTAAATGTGTGATTGTGACAGTGTGATTGTGTGATTGTGTGATTGAGTGATTGTGTGATTGTGTGATTGTGTGATTGTGGTTGTGTGATTGTGACTGTGTGATTGTGATTGTGTGATTGTGATTGTGTGATTGTGATTGTGTGATTGTGATTGTGTGATTGTGATTGTGTGATTGCGATTGTGTGATTGTGTGATTGTGTGATTGTGTGGTTGTGTGATTGTGTGATTGTGTGATTGTGTGATTGTGTGATTGTGTGATTGTTGTTGTGTGATTGTGGTTGTGTGATTGTGGTTGTGTGATTGTGATTGTGTGATTGTGATTGTGTGATTGTGACTGTGTGATTGTGATTCTGTGATTGCGATTGTGTGATTGTGTGATTGTGTGATTGTGTGATTGTGGTTGTGTGATTGTGATTGTGTGATTGTGATTGTGTGATTGTGACTGTGTGATTGTGTGATTGTGTGATTGTGTGATTGTGTGATTGTGATTGTGTGATTGTGACTGTGTGATTGTGTGAGTGTGTGATTGTGTGATTGAGTGATTGTGTGGTTGTGTGATTGTGTGGTTGTGTGATTATGTGATTGTGTGATTGTGTGATTGTGTGATTGTGTGATTGTGTGATTGTGTGATTGTGTGATTGTGTGGTTGTGTGATTGTTTGATTGTGTGATTAGGTGATTGTGTGATTGTGTGATTGTGTGATTGTGTGATTGTGTGATTATGTGATTGTGTGATTGTGTGATTGTGTGAGTGTGTGATTGTCTGATTGAGTGATTGTGTGCTTGTGTGATTGTGAGGTTGTGTGATTGTGTGATTGTGTGATTAGGTGATTGTGTGATTGTGTGATTGTGTGATTGTGACTGTGTGATTGTGTGATTGTGTGATTGAGTGATTGTGTGAGTGTGTGGTTGTGTGATTGTGTGATTGTGTGATTGTGTGGTTGTGTGATTGTGTGATTGTGTGATTGTGTGATTGTGTGATTGTGTGATTGTGTGATTGTGTGATTGTGGTTGTGTGATTGTGACTGTGTGATTGTGATTGTGTGATTGTGATTGTGTGATTGTGATTGTGTGATTGTGATTGTGTGATTGTGATTGTGATTGTGTGATTGCGATTGTGTGATTGTGTGATTGTGTGATTGTGTGGTTGTGTGATTGTGTGATTGTGTGATTGTGTGATTGTGTGATTGTGTGATTGTTGTTGTGTGATTGTGGTTGTGTGATTGTGGTTGTGTGATTGTGATTGTGTGATTGTGATTGTGTGATTGTGACTGTGTGATTGTGATTCTGTGATTGCGAGAGTGTGATTGTGTGATTGTGTGATTGTGTGGTTGTGTGATTGTGTGATTGTGTGATTGTGTGATTGTGTGATTGTGGTTGTGTGATTGTGATTGTGTGATTGTGTGATTGTGTGATTGTGGTTGTGTGATTGTGGTTGTGTGATTGTGGTTGTGTGATTGTGATTGTGTGATTGTGATTGTGTGATTGTGACTGTGTGATTGTGTGAGTGTGTGATTGTGTGGTTGTGTGATTGTGTGATTGTGTGATTGTGTGATTGTGTGATTGTGTGATTGTGTGATTGTGTGATTATTTGATTGTGTGATTGTGTGATTGTGTGAGTGTGTGATTGTCTGATTGAGTGATTGTGTGCTTGTGTGATTGTGTGGTTGTGTGATTGTGTGATTGTGTGATTAGGTGATTGTGTGATTGTGTGATTGTGACTGTGTGATTGTGTGATTGTGTGATTGAGTGATTGTGTGAGTGTGTGGTTGTGTGATTGTGTGATTGTGTGATTGTGTGGTTGTGCGATTGTGTGATTGTGTGATTGTGTGATTGTGTGATTGTGTGATTGTGTGATTGTGTGACTGTGTGATTGTGTGATTGTGTGATTGTGTGATTGTGCGATTGTGTAATTGTGATTGTGTGATTGTGTGATTGTGTGATTGTGTGATTGTGATTGTGTGATTGTGATTGTGTGATTGTGACTGTGTGATTGTGATTGTGTGATTGTGACTGTGTGATTGTGTGAGTGTGTGATTGTGTGATTGTGTGATTGTGTGATTGTGTGATTGTGTGATTGTGTGAGTGTGTGATTGTGTGATTGTGTGATTGTGTGATTGTGTGATTGTGTGATTGTGTGATTGTGTGATTGTGTGATTGTGTGATTGTGTGATTGTGTGATTGTGTGATTGTGTGATTGTGTGATTGTGTGATTGTGTGATTGTGTGAGTGTGTGATTGTCTGATTGAGTGACTGCGTGATTGTGTGACCTTGTGATTGTGTGACTGCGTGATTGTGTGACCGCGATTGTGTGACCGTGATTGTGTGACCGTGATTTTGTGACCGTGATTGTGTGACCGTGATTGTGTCATCGTGATTGTGTGATCGTGATTGTGTGATCGTGATTGTGCAATCGTGATTGTGATTGTGTGATTGCGTGACTGTGTATTTGTGTGATTGTGTGATTGTGTGATTGTGTGATTGTGTGATTGTGTGATTGTGTGATTGTGTGATTGTGTGATTGTGATTGTGTGATTGTGATTGTGTGATTGTGACTGTGTGATTGTGACTGTGTGATTGTGTGAGTGTGTGATTGTGTGATTGAGTGATTGTGTGATTGTGTGATTGTGTGATTGTGTGATTGTGTGATCGTGTGATTATGTGATTGTGTGATTGTGTGATTGTGTGATTGTGTGATTGTGTGATTGTGTGATTGTGTGATTGTGTGATTGTGTGATTGTGTGATTGTGTGATTGTGTGATTGTGTGATTGTGTGATTGTGTGATTGTGGTTGTGTGATTGTGACTGTGTGATTGTGATTGTGTGATTGTGATTGTGTGATTGTGACTGTGTGATTGTGTGAGTGTGTGATTGTGTGATTGTGTGATTGTGTGATTGTGTGAGTGTGTGATTGTGTGATTGTGTGATTGTGTGATTGTGTGATTGTTTGATTGTGTGATTAGGTGATTGTGTGATTGTGTGATTGTGTGATTGTGTGATTGTGAGATTATGTGATTGTGTGATTGTGTGATTGTGTGAGTGTGTGATTGTCTGATTGAGTGATTGTGTGCTTGTGTGATTGTGTGGTTGTGTGATTGTGTGATTGTGTGATTAGGTGATAGTGTGATTGTGTGATTGTGTGGTTGTGTGATTGTGTGATTGTGTGTTTGTGTGATTGTGTGATTGTGTGATTGTGGTTGTGTGATTCTGGTTGTGTGATTGTGGTTGTGTGATTGTGATTGTGTGATTGTGATTGTGTGATTGTGACTGTGTGATTGTGTGAGTGTGTGATTGTGTGATTGTGTGGTTGTGTGATTGTGTGATTGTGTGATTGTGTGATTGTGTGATTGTGTGATTGTGTGATTGTGTGATTGTGTGATTGTGTGATTGTGTGATTGTGTGATTGTGTGATTGTGTGATTGTGTGATTGTGTGATTGTGTGATTGTGTGATTGTGTGATTGTGTGATTGTGTGATTGTGTGATTGTGTGATTGTGTGATTGTGTGATTGTGTGATTGTGTGATTGTGGTTGTGTGATTGTGACTGTGTGATTGTGATTGTGTGATTGTGATTGTGTGATTGTGACTGTGTGATTGTGTGAGTGTGTGATTGTGTGATTGTGTGATTGTGTGATTGTGTGAGTGTGTGATTGTGTGATTGTGTGATTGTGTGATTGTGTGATTGTGATTGTGTGATTGTGACTGTGTGATTGTGTGAGTGTGTGATTGTGTGATTGAGTGATTGTGTGGTTGTGTGATTGTGTGGTTGTGTGATTGTGTGATTGTGTGATAGTGTGATTGTGTGATTGTGTGATTGTGTGATTGTGTGATTGTGTGGTTGTGTGATTGTTTGATTGTGTGATTAGGTGATTGTGTGATTGTGTGATTGTGTGATTGTGTGATTGTGTGATTATTTGATTGTGTGATTGTGTGATTGTGTGAGTGTGTGATTGTCTGATTGAGTGATTGTGTGCTTGTGTGATTGTGTGGTTGTGTGATTGTGTGATTGTGTGATTAGGTGATTGTGTGATTGTGTGATTGTGACTGTGTGATTGTGTGATTGTGTGATTGAGTGATTGTGTGAGTGTGTGGTTGTGTGATTGTGTGATTGTGTGATTGTGTGGTTGTGTGATTGTGTGATTGTGTGATTGTGTGATTGTGTGATTGTGTGATTGTGTGATTGTGTGACTGTGTGATTGTGTGATTGTGTGATTGTGTGATTGTGCGATTGTGTAATTGTGATTGTGTGATTGTGTGATTGTGTGATTGTGTGATTGTGATTGTGTGATTGTGATTGTGTGATTGTGACTGTGTGATTGTGATTGTGTGATTGTGACTGTGTGATTGTGTGAGTGCGTGATTGTGTGATTGTGTGATTGTGTGATTGTGTGATTGTGTGATTGTGTGAGTGTGTGATTGTGTGATTGTGTGATTGTGTGATTGTGTGATTGTGTGATTGTGTGATTGTGTGATTGTGTGATTGTGTGATTGTGGTTGTGTGATTGTGACTGTGTGATTTTGTGAGTGTGTGATTGTGTGATTGTGTGATTGTGTGATTGTGTGAGTGTGTGATTGTGTGATTGTGTGATTGTGTGATTGTGTGATTGTGTGATTGTGATTGTGTGATTGTGTGAGTGTGTGATTGTGTGATTGAGTGATTGTGTGATTGAGTGATTGTGTGGTTGTGTGATTGTGTGGTTGTGTGATTGTGTGATTGTGTGATTGTGTGATTGTGTGATTGTGTGGTTGTGTGATTGTTTGATTGTGTGATTAGGTGATTGTGTGATTGTGTGATTGTGTGATTGTGTGATTGTGTGATTATGTGATTGTGTGATTGTGTGATTGTGTGATTGTGTGATTGTGTGAGTGTGTGATTGTCTGATTGAGTGATTGTGTGGTTGTGTGATTGTGTGGTTGTGTGATTGTGTGATTGTGTGATTAGGTGATTGTGTGATTGTGTGATTGTGTGATTGTGTGATTGTGTGATTGTGTGATTGTGTGATTGTGTGATTGTGTGATTGTGTGATTGTGTGATTGTGTGATTGTGTGATTGTGTGATTGTGTGATTGTGTGATTGTGTGATTGTGTGATTGTGTGATTGTGTGATTGTGTGATTGTGTGATTGTGTGATTGTGTGATTGTGGTTGTGTGATTGTGACTGTGTGATTGTGATTGTGTGATTGTGATTGTGTGATTGTGACTGTGTGATTGTGTGAGTGTGTGATTGTGTGATTGTGTGATTGTGTGATTGTGTGAGTGTGTGATTGTGTGATTGTGTGATTGTGTGATTGTGTGATTGTGATTGTGTGATTGTGACTGTGTGATTGTGTGAGTGTGTGATTGTGTGATTGAGTGATTGTGTGGTTGTGTGATTGTGTGGTTGTGTGATTGTGTGATTGTGTGATAGTGTGATTGTGTGATTGTGTGATTGTGTGATTGTGTGATTGTGTGGTTGTGTGATTGTTTGATTGTGTGATTAGGTGATTGTGTGATTGTGTGATTGTGTGATTGTGTGATTGTGTGATTATTTGATTGTGTGATTGTGTGATTGTGTGAGTGTGTGATTGTCTGATTGAGTGATTGTGTGCTTGTGTGATTGTGTGGTTGTGTGATTGTGTGATTGTGTGATTAGGTGATTGTGTGATTGTGTGATTGTGACTGTGTGATTGTGTGATTGTGTGATTGAGTGATTGTGTGAGTGTGTGGTTGTGTGATTGTGTGATTGTGTGATTGTGTGGTTGTGTGATTGTGTGATTGTGTGATTGTGTGATTGTGTGATTGTGTGATTGTGTGATTGTGTGACTGTGTGATTGTGTGATTGTGTGATTGTGTGATTGTGCGATTGTGTAATTGTGATTGTGTGATTGTGTGATTGTGTGATTGTGTGATTGTGATTGTGTGATTGTGATTGTGTGATTGTGACTGTGTGATTGTGATTGTGTGATTGTGACTGTGTGATTGTGTGAGTGCGTGATTGTGTGATTGTGTGATTGTGTGATTGTGTGATTGTGTGATTGTGTGAGTGTGTGATTGTGTGATTGTGTGATTGTGTGATTGTGTGATTGTGTGATTGTGTGATTGTGTGATTGTGTGATTGTGTGATTGTGGTTGTGTGATTGTGACTGTGTGATTTTGTGAGTGTGTGATTGTGTGATTGTGTGATTGTGTGATTGTGTGAGTGTGTGATTGTGTGATTGTGTGATTGTGTGATTGTGTGATTGTGTGATTGTGATTGTGTGATTGTGTGAGTGTGTGATTGTGTGATTGAGTGATTGTGTGATTGAGTGATTGTGTGGTTGTGTGATTGTGTGGTTGTGTGATTGTGTGATTGTGTGATTGTGTGATTGTGTGATTGTGTGGTTGTGTGATTGTTTGATTGTGTGATTAGGTGATTGTGTGATTGTGTGATTGTGTGATTGTGTGATTGTGTGATTATGTGATTGTGTGATTGTGTGATTGTGTGATTGTGTGATTGTGTGAGTGTGTGATTGTCTGATTGAGTGATTGTGTGGTTGTGTGATTGTGTGGTTGTGTGATTGTGTGATTGTGTGATTAGGTGATTGTGTGATTGTGTGATTGTGTGATTGTGACTGTGTGATTGTGTGATTGTGTGATTGAGTGATTGTGTGATTGTGTGATTGTGTGATTGTGTGATTGTGGTTGTGTGATTGTGACTGTGTGATTGTGATTGTGTGATTGTGATTGTGTGATTGTGATTGTGTGATTGTGATTGTGTGATTGTGATTGTGTGATTGTGATTGTGTGATTGTGATTGTGTGATTGCGATTGTGTGATTGTGTGAGTGTGTGATTGTGACTGTGTGATTGTGTGAGTGTGTGATTGTGTGATTGAGTGATTGTGTGGTTGTGTGATTGTGTGGTTGTGTGATTGTGTGATTGTGTGATTGTGTGATTGTGTGATTGTGTGATTGTGTGATTGTGTGATGGTGTGATTGTGTGATTGTGTGATTGTGTGATTGTGTGATTGTGTGATTGTGTGATTGTGTGATAGTGACTGTGTGATTGTGTGATTGTGTGATTGTGTGACCGTGATTGTGTGACCGTGATTGAGTGACCGTGATTGTGATTGCGTGATTGTGTGATTGTGTGATCGTGTGATCGTGTGATTGTGTGATCGTGTGATTGTGTGATTGTGTGAGTGTGTGATTGTGTGATTGTGGTTGTGTGATTGTGGTTGTGTGATTGTTGTTGTGTGATTGTGATTGTGTGATTGTGATTGTGTGATTGTGATTGTGTGATTGTGACTGTGTGATTGTGATTGTGTGATTGCGATTGTGTGATTGTGTGATTGTGTGATTGTGTGGTTGTGTGATTGTGTGATTGTGTGATTGTGTGATTGTGTGATTGTGTGATTGTGGTTGTGTGATTGTGGTTGTGTGATTGTGGTTGTGTGATTGTGATTGTGTGATTGTGATTGTGTGATTGTGACTGTGTGATTGCGTGAGTGTGTGATTGTGTGGTTGTGTGATTGTGTGATTGTGTGATTGTGTGATTGTGTGATTGTGTGATTGTGTGATTGTGTGATTGTGTGATTGTGTGATTGCGTGAGTGTGTGATTGTGACTGTGTGATTGTGATTGTGTGATTGCGATTGTGTGATTGTGTGATTGTGTGATTGTGTGGTTGTGTGATTGTGTGATTGTGTGATTGTGTGATTGTGTGATTGTGTGATTGTGGTTGTGTGATTGTGGTTGTGTGATTGTGGTTGTGTGATTGTGATTGTGTGATTGTGATTGTGTGATTGTGACTGTGTGATTGCGTGAGTGTGTGATTGTGTGATTGTGTGATTGTGTGATAGTGACTGTGTGATTGTGTGATTGTGTGATTGTGTGACCGTGATTGTGTGACCGTGATTGTGTGACCGTGATTGTGTGACCGTGATTGAGTGACCGTGATTGTGATTGCGTGATTGTGTGATTGTGTGATTGTGACTGTGTGATTGTGTGAGTGTGTGATTGTGTGATTGTGTGATTGTGTGATTGTGTGATTGTGTGAATGTGTGATTGTGCGATTGTGCGATTGTGCGATTGTGCGATTGTGACTGTGTGATTGTGATTGTGTGATTGGGACTGTATGATTGTGTGAGTGTGTGATTGTGTGATTGTGTGATTGTGTGATTGTGTGATTGTGTGATTGTGTGAGTGTGTCATTGTGTGATTGTGTGATTGTGTGATTGTGTGATTGTGTGATTGTGTGATTGTGTGATTGTGTGATTGTGTGATTGTGTGATTGTGTGATTGTGATTGTGTGATTGTGATTGTGTGATTGTGACTGTGTGATTGTGATTGTGTGATTGGGACTGTATGATTGTGTGAGTGTGTGATTGTGTGATTGTGTGATTGTGTGATTGTGTGATTGTGTGATTGTGTGATTGTGTGATTGTGTGATTGTGTGAGTGTGTCATTGTGTGATTGTGTGATTGTGTGATTGTGTGATTGTGTGATTGTGTGATTGTGTGATTGTGACTGTGTGAATGTGTGAGTGTGTGATTGTGTGATTGAGTGATTGTGTGGTTGTGTGATTGTGTGGTTGTGTGATTGTGTGATTGTGTGATTGTGTGATTGTGTGATTGTGTGATTGTGTGATAGTGACTGTGTGATTGTGTGATTGTGTGATTGTGTGACCGTGATTGTGTGACCGTGATTGTGTGACCGTGATTGTGTGACCGTGATTGAGTGACCGTGATTGTGATTGCGTGATTGTGTGATTGTGTGATCGTGTGATCGTGTGATTGTGTGATCGTGTGATTGTGTGATTGTGTGAGTGTGTGATTGTGTGATTGTGTGATTGTGTGATTGTGTGAGTGTGACTGTGTGATTGTGTGATTGTGTGATTGTGTGGTTGTGTGATTTTGTGATTGTGTGATTGTGTGATTGTGTGATTGTGACTGTGTGATTGTGTGAGTGTGTGATTGTGTGATTGTGTGATTGTGTGATTGTGTGATTGTGTGATTGTGTGATTGTGTGATTGTGCGATTGTGTGATTGTGCGATTGTGCGATTGTGTGATTGTGTGATTGTGTGATTGTGAGATTGTGTGATTGTGTGATTGTGTAATTGTGATTGTGTGATTGTGATTGTGTGTACTGTGTGATTGTGTGATTGTGTGATTGTGTGATTGTGTGATTGTGACTGTGTGGTTGTGTGAGTGTGTGATTGTGTGATTGTGTGATTGTGTGATAGTGTGATTGTGTGATTGTGTGATTGTGCGATTGTGTGATTGTGTGATTGTGTGATTGTGTGATTGTGTGATTGTGTGATTAGGTGATTGTGTGATTGTGTGATTGTGGTTGTGTGATTGTGGTTGTGTGATTGTGGTTGTGTGATTGTGATTGTGTGATTGTGACTGTGTGATTGTGTGAGTGTGTGATTGTGTGATTGAGTGATTGTGTGCTTGTGTGATTGTGTGGTTGTGTGATTGTGTGATTGTGTGATTGTGTGATTGTGTGATTGTGGTTGTGTGATTGTGACTGTGTGATTGTGATTGTGTGATTGTGATTGTGTGATTGTGACTGTGTGATTGTGTGAGTGTGTGATTGTGTGATTGGGTGATTGTGTGATTGTGTGAGTGTGTGATTGTGTGATTGTGTGATTGTGTGATTGTGTGATTGTGATTGTGTGATTGTGACTGTGTGATTGTGTGAGTGTGTGATTGTGTGATTGAGTGATTGTGTGGTTGTGTGATTGTGTGGTTGTGTGATTATGTGATTGTGTGATTGTGTGATTGTGTGATTGTGTGATTGTGTGATTGTGTGATTGTGTGATTGTGTGATTGTGTGATTGTGTGGTTGTGTGATTGTTTGGTTGTGTGATTAGGTGATTGTGTGATTGTGTGATTGTGTGATTGTGTGATTGTGTGATTATGTGATTGTGTGATTGTGTGATTGTGTGAGTGTGTGATTGTCTGATTGAGTGATTGTGTGCTTGTGTGATTGTGAGGTTGTGTGATTGTGTGATTGTGTGATTAGGTGATTGTGTGATTGTGTGATTGTGTGATTGTGACTGTGTGATTGTGTGATTGTGTGATTGAGTGATTGTGTGTGTGTGTGGTTGTGTGATTGTGTGATTGTGTGATTGTGTGGTTGTGTGATTGTGTGATTGTGTGATTGTGTGATTGTGTGATTGTGTGATTGTGTGATTGTGTGATTGTGTGATTGTGTGATTGTGTGGTTGTGTGATTGTTTGATTGTGTGATTAGGTAATTGTGTGATTGTGTGATTGTGTGATTGTGTGATTGTGTGATTGTGTGATTGTGTGATTGTGTGATTATGTGATTGTGTGATTGTGTGATTGTGTGAGTGTGTGATTGTCTGATTGAGTGATTGTGTGCTTGTGTGATTGTGTGGTTGTGTGATTGTGTGATTGTGTGATTAGGTGATTGTGTGATTGTGTAATTGTGTGATTGTGACAGTGTGATTGTGTGATTGTGTGATTGAGTGATTGTGTGATTGTGTGATTGTGTGATTGTGTGATTGTGGTTGTGTGATTGTGACTGTGTGATTGTGATTGTGTGATTGTGATTGTGTGATTGTGATTGTGTGATTGTGATTGTGTGATTGTGATTGTGTGATTGCGATTGTGTGATTGTGTGATTGTGTGATTGTGTGGTTGTGTGATTGTGTGATTGTGTGATTGTTGTTGTGTGATTGTGGTTGTGTGATTGTGGTTGTGTGATTGTGATTGTGTGATTGTGATTGTGTGATTGTGACTGTGTGATTGTGATTCTGTGATTGCGATTGTGAGATTGTGTGATTGTGTGATTGTGTGGTTGTGTGATTGTGTGATTGTGTGATTGTGTGATTGTGTGATTGTGGTTGTGTGATTGTGGTTGTGTGATTGTGGTTGTGTGATTGTGATTGTGTGATTGTGATTGTGTGATTGTGACTGTGTGATTGTGTGAGTGTGTGATTGTGTGGTTGTGTGATTGTGTGATTGTGTGATTGTGTGATTGTGTGATTGTGTGATTGTGTGATTGTGTGATTGTGTGATTGTGTGATTGTGTGATTGTGTGATTGTGTGATTGTGTGATTGTGTGATTGTGTGATTGTGTGATTGTGTGATTGTGTGATTGTGTGATTGTGTGATTGTGTGATTGTGTGATTATGTGATTGTGTGATTGTGTGATTTTGTGATTGTGTGAGTGTGTGATTGTCTGATTGAGTGATTGTGTGCTTGTGTGATTGTGTGGTTGTGTGATTGTGTGATTGTGTGATTGTGTGATTGTGTGATTGTGTGATTGTGTGATTGTGTGATTGTGGTTGTGTGATTGTGGTTGTGTGATTGTGGTTGTGTGATTGTGATTGTGTGATTGTGATTGTGTGATTGTGACTGTGTGATTGTGTGAGTGTGTGATTGTGTGAGTGTGTCATTGTGTGATTGTGTGATTGTGTGATTGTGTGATTGTGTGATTGTGTGATTGTGTGATTGTGACTGTGTGAATGTGTGAGTGTGTGATTGTGTGATTGAGTGATTGTGTGGTTGTGTGATTGTGTGGTTGTGTGATTGTGTGATTGTGTGATTGTGTGATTGTGTGATTGTGTGATTGTGTGATAGTGACTGTGTGATTGTGTGACCGTGATTGTGTGACCGTGATTGTGTGACCGTGATTGAGTGACCGTGATTGTGATTGCGTGATTGTGTGATTGTGTGATCGTGTGATCGTGTGATTGTGTGATCGTGTGATTGTGTGATCGTGTGATTGTGTGATTGTGTGAGTGTGTGATTGTGTGATTGTGTGATTGTGTGGTTGTGTGAGTGTGACTGTGTGATTGTGTGATTGTGTGATTGTGTGGTTGTGTGATTTTGTGATTGTGTGATTGTGTGATTGTGTGATTGTGTGATTGTGACTGTGTGATTGTGTGAGTGTGTGATTGTGTGATTGTGTGATTGTGTGATTGTGTGATTGTGTGATTGTGTGATTGTGTGATTGTGCGATTGTGTGATTGTGCGATTGTGCGATTGTGTGATTGTGTGATTGTGTGATTGTGAGATTGTGTGATTGTGTGATTGTGTAATTGTGATTGTGTGATTGTGATTGTGTGTACTGTGTGATTGTGTGATTGTGTGATTGTGTGATTGTGTGATTGTGTGATTGTGTGATTGTGACTGTGTGGTTGTGTGAGTGTGTGATTGTGGTTGTGTGATTGTGGTTGTGTGATTGTGGTTGTGTGATTGTGATTGTGTGATTGTGACTGTGTGATTGTGTGAGTGTGTGATTGTGTGATTGAGTGATTGTGTGCTTGTGTGATTGTGTGGTTGTGTGATTGTGTGATTGTGTGATTTTGTGATTGTGTGATTGTGGTTGTGTGATTGTGACTGTGTGATTGTGATTGTGTGATTGTGATTGTGTGATTGTAACTGTGTGATTGTGTGAGTGTGTGATTGTGTGATTGTGTGATTGTGTGATTGTGTGAGTGTGTGATTGTGTGATTGTGTGATTGTGATTGTGTGATTGTGACTGTGTGATTGTGACTGTGTGATTGTGTGAGTGTGTGATTGTGTGATTGAGTGATTGTGTGGTTGTGTGATTGTGTGGTTGTGTGATTATGTGATTGTGTGATTGTGTGATTGTGTGATTGTGTGATTGTGTGATTGTGTGATTGTGTGATTGTGTGGTTGTGTGATTGTTTGATTGTGTGATTAGGTGATTGTGTGATTGTGTGATTGTGTGATTGTGTGATTGTGTGATTATGTGATTGTGTGATTGTGTGATTGTGTGAGTGTGTGATTGTCTGATTGAGTGATTGTGTGCTTGTGTGATTGTGAGGTTGTGTGATTGTGTGATTGTGTGATTAGGTGATTGTGTGATTGTGTGATTGTGTGATTGTGACTGTGTGATTGTGTGATTGTGTGATTGAGTGATTGTGTGAGTGTGTGGTTGTGTGATTGTGTGATTGTGTGATTGTGTGGTTGTGTGATTGTGTGAGTGTGTGATTGTGTGAGTGTGTGATTGTCTGATTGAGTGATTGTGTGCTTGTGTGATTGTGTGGTTGTGTGATTGTGTGATTGTGTGATTAGGTGATTGTGTGATTGTGTAATTGTGTGATTGTGACAGTGTGATTGTGTGATTGTGTGATTGAGTGATTGTGTGATTGTGTGATTGTGTGATTGTGTGATTGTGGTTGTGTGATTGTGACTGTGTGATTGTGATTGTGTGATTGTGATTGTGTGATTGTGATTGTGTGATTGTGATTGTGTGATTGTGATTGTGTGATTGCGATTGTGTGATTGTGTGATTGTGTGATTGTGTGGTTGTGTGATTGTGTGATTGTGTGATTGTGTGATTGTGTGATTGTTGTTGTGTGATTGTGGTTGTGTGATTGTGGTTGTGTGATTGTGATTGTGTGATTGTGATTGTGTGATTGTGACTGTGTGATTGTGATTCTGTGATTGCGATTGTGTGATTGTGTGATTGTGTGATTGTGTGGTTGTGTGATTGTGTGATTGTGTGATTGTGTGATTGTGGTTGTGTGATTGTGGTTGTGTGATTGTGGTTGTGTGATTGTGATTGTGTGATTGTGATTGTGTGATTGTGACTGTGTGATTGTGTGAGTGTGTGATTGTGTGGTTGTGTGATTGTGTGATTGTGTGATTGTGTGATTGTGTGATTGTGTGATTGTGTGATTGTGTGATTGTGTGATTGTGTGATTGTGTGATTGTGTGATTGTGTGATTGTGTGATTGTGTGATTGTGTGATTGTGTGATTGTGTGATTGTGTGATTGTGTGATTGTGTGATTGTGTGATTGTGTGATTGTGTGATTGTGTGATTGTGTGATTATGTGATTGTGTGATTGTGTGATTTTGTGATTGTGTGAGTGTGTGATTGTCTGATTGAGTGATTGTGTGCTTGTGTGATTGTGTGGTTGTGTGATTGTGTGATTGTGTGATTGTGTGATTGTGTGATTGTGTGATTGTGTGATTGTGTGATTGTGGTTGTGTGATTGTGGTTGTGTGATTGTGGTTGTGTGATTGTGATTGTGTGATTGTGACTGTGTGATTGTGTGAGTGTGTGATTGTGTGGTTGTGTGATTGTGTGATTGTGTGATTGTGTGATTGTGTGATTGTGTGATTGTGTGATTGTGTGATTGTGTGATTGTGTGATTGTGTGATTGTGTGATTGTGTGATTGTGTGATTGTGTGATTGTGTGATTGTGTGATTGTGTGATTGTGTGATTGTGTGATTGTGTGATTGTGTGATTGTGTGATTGTGACTGTGTGATTGTGTGAGTGTGTGATTGTGTGATTGAGTGATTGTGTGCTTGTGTGATTGTGTGGTTGTGTGATTGTGTGATTGTGTGATTGTGTGATTGTGTGATTGTGTGATTGTGTGATTGTGTGATTGTGTGATTGTGTGATTGTGTGATGGTGTGATTGTGTGATTGTGTGATTGTGTGATTGTGTGATTGCGTGATTGTAGTTGTGTGATTGTGACTGTGTGATTGTGATTGTGTGATTGTGATTGTGTGATTGTGACTGTGTGATTGTGTGAGTGTGTGATTGTGTGATTGTGTGATTGTGTGATTGTGTGAGTGTGTGATTGTGTGATTGTGTGGTTGTGTGATTGTCTGATTGAGTGATTGTGTGCTTGTGTGATTGTGTGGTTGTGTGATTGTGTGATTGTGTGATTAGGTGATTGTGTGATTGTGTGATTGTGTGATTGTGACTGTGTGATTGTGTGATTGTGTGATTGAGTGATTGTGTGATTGTGTGATTGTGTGATTGTGTGATTGTGGTTGTGTGATTGTGACTGTGTGATTGTGATTGTGTGATTGTGATTGTGTGATTGTGATTGTGTGATTGTGATTGTGTGATTGCGATTGTGTGATTGTGTGATTGTGTGATTGTGTGGTTGTGTGATTGTGTGATTGTGTGTTTGTGTGATTGTGTGATTGTGTGATTGTGGTTGAGTGATTGTGGTTGTGTGATTGTGGTTGTGTGATTGTGATTGTGTGATTGTGATTGTGTGATTGTGACTGTGTGATTGTGTGAGTGTGTGATTGTGTGATTGTGTGGTTGTGTGATTGTGTGATTGTGTGATTGTGTGATTGTGTGATTGTGTGATTGTGTGATTGTGTGATTGTGTGATTGTGTGATTGTGTGATTGTGTGATTGTGTGATTATGTGATTGTGTGATTGTGTGATTGTGTGAGTGTGTGATTGTCTGATTGAGTGATTGTGTGCTTGTGTGATTGTGTGGTTGTGTGATTGTGTGATTGTGTGATTAGGTGATTGTGTGATTGTGTGATTGTGACAGTGTGATTGTGTGATTGTGTGATTGTGATTGTGTGATTGTGATTGTGTGATTGTGATTGTGTGATTGTGATTGTGTGATTGTGATTGTGTGATTGCGATTGTGTGATTGTGTGAGTGTGTGATTGTGTGGTTGTGTGATTGTGTGATTGTGTGATTGTGTGATTGTGTGATTGTGGTTGTGTGATTGTGGTTGTGTGATTGTGGTTGTGTGATTGTGATTGTGTGATTGTGATTGTGTGATTGTGACTGTGTGATTGTGTGAGTGTGTGATTGTGTGATTGTGTGATTGTGTGATTGTGCGATTGTGTAATTGTGATTGTGTGATTGTGATTGTGTGTACTGTGTGATTGTGTGATTGTGATTGTGTGTACTGTGTGATTGTGTGATTGTGAGGTTGTGTGATTGTGTGATTGTGTGATTAGGTGATTGTGTGATTGTGTGATTGTGTGATTGTGACTGTGTGATTGTGTGATTGTGTGATTGAGTGATTGTGTGAGTGTGTGGTTGTGTGATTGTGTGATTGTGTGATTGTGTGGTTGTGTGATTGTGTGAGTGTGTGATTGTGTGAGTGTGTGATTGTCTGATTGAGTGATTGTGTGCTTGTGTGATTGTGTGGTTGTGTGATTGTGTGATTGTGTGATTAGGTGATTGTGTGATTGTGTAATTGTGTGATTGTGACAGTGTGATTGTGTGATTGTGTGATTGAGTGATTGTGTGATTGTGTGATTGTGTGATTGTGTGATTGTGGTTGTGTGATTGTGACTGTGTGATTGTGATTGTGTGATTGTGATTGTGTGATTGTGATTGTGTGATTGTGATTGTGTGATTGTGATTGTGTGATTGCGATTGTGTGATTGTGTGATTGTGTGATTGTGTGGTTGTGTGATTGTGTGATTGTGTGATTGTGTGATTGTGTGATTGTTGTTGTGTGATTGTGGTTGTGTGATTGTGGTTGTGTGATTGTGATTGTGTGATTGTGATTGTGTGATTGTGACTGTGTGATTGTGATTCTGTGATTGCGATTGTGTGATTGTGTGATTGTGTGATTGTGTGGTTGTGTGATTGTGTGATTGTGTGATTGTGTGATTGTGGTTGTGTGATTGTGGTTGTGTGATTGTGGTTGTGTGATTGTGATTGTGTGATTGTGATTGTGTGATTGTGACTGTGTGATTGTGTGAGTGTGTGATTGTGTGGTTGTGTGATTGTGTGATTGTGTGATTGTGTGATTGTGTGATTGTGTGATTGTGTGATTGTGTGATTGTGTGATTGTGTGATTGTGTGATTGTGTGATTGTGTGATTGTGTGATTGTGTGATTGTGTGATTGTGTGATTGTGTGATTGTGTGATTGTGTGATTGTGTGATTGTGTGATTGTGTGATTGTGTGATTGTGTGATTGTGTGATTATGTGATTGTGTGATTGTGTGATTTTGTGATTGTGTGAGTGTGTGATTGTCTGATTGAGTGATTGTGTGCTTGTGTGATTGTGTGGTTGTGTGATTGTGTGATTGTGTGATTGTGTGATTGTGTGATTGTGTGATTGTGTGATTGTGGTTGTGTGATTGTGGTTGTGTGATTGTGGTTGTGTGATTGTGATTGTGTGATTGTGACTGTGTGATTGTGTGAGTGTGTGATTGTGTGGTTGTGTGATTGTGTGATTGTGTGATTGTGTGATTGTGTGATTGTGTGATTGTGTGATTGTGTGATTGTGTGATTGTGTGATTGTGTGATTGTGTGATTGTGTGATTGTGTGATTGTGTGATTGTGTGATTGTGTGATTGTGTGATTGTGTGATTGTGTGATTGTGTGATTGTGTGATTGTGTGATTGTGACTGTGTGATTGTGTGAGTGTGTGATTGTGTGATTGAGTGATTGTGTGCTTGTGTGATTGTGTGGTTGTGTGATTGTGTGATTGTGTGATTGTGTGATTGTGTGATTGTGTGATTGTGTGATTGTGTGATTGTGTGATTGTGTGATGGTGTGATTGTGTGATTGTGTGATTGTGTGATTGTGTGATTGCGTGATTGTAGTTGTGTGATTGTGACTGTGTGATTGTGATTGTGTGATTGTGATTGTGTGATTGTGACTGTGTGATTGTGTGAGTGTGTGATTGTGTGATTGTGTGATTGTGTGATTGTGTGAGTGTGTGATTGTGTGATTGTGTGGTTGTGTGATTGTCTGATTGAGTGATTGTGTGCTTGTGTGATTGTGTGGTTGTGTGATTGTGTGATTGTGTGATTAGGTGATTGTGTGATTGTGTGATTGTGTGATTGTGACTGTGTGATTGTGTGATTGTGTGATTGAGTGATTGTGTGATTGTGTGATTGTGTGATTGTGTGATTGTGGTTGTGTGATTGTGACTGTGTGATTGTGATTGTGTGATTGTGATTGTGTGATTGTGATTGTGTGATTGTGATTGTGTGATTGCGATTGTGTGATTGTGTGATTGTGTGATTGTGTGGTTGTGTGATTGTGTGATTGTGTGTTTGTGTGATTGTGTGATTGTGTGATTGTGGTTGAGTGATTGTGGTTGTGTGATTGTGGTTGTGTGATTGTGATTGTGTGATTGTGATTGTGTGATTGTGACTGTGTGATTGTGTGAGTGTGTGATTGTGTGATTGTGTGGTTGTGTGATTGTGTGATTGTGTGATTGTGTGATTGTGTGATTGTGTGATTGTGTGATTGTGTGATTGTGTGATTGTGTGATTGTGTGATTGTGTGATTGTGTGATTATGTGATTGTGTGATTGTGTGATTGTGTGAGTGTGTGATTGTCTGATTGAGTGATTGTGTGCTTGTGTGATTGTGTGGTTGTGTGATTGTGTGATTGTGTGATTAGGTGATTGTGTGATTGTGTGATTGTGACAGTGTGATTGTGTGATTGTGTGATTGTGATTGTGTGATTGTGATTGTGTGATTGTGATTGTGTGATTGTGATTGTGTGATTGTGATTGTGTGATTGCGATTGTGTGATTGTGTGAGTGTGTGATTGTGTGGTTGTGTGATTGTGTGATTGTGTGATTGTGTGATTGTGTGATTGTGGTTGTGTGATTGTGGTTGTGTGATTGTGGTTGTGTGATTGTGATTGTGTGATTGTGATTGTGTGATTGTGACTGTGTGATTGTGTGAGTGTGTGATTGTGTGATTGTGTGATTGTGTGATTGTGCGATTGTGTAATTGTGATTGTGTGATTGTGATTGTGTGTACTGTGTGATTGTGTGATTGTGATTGTGTGTACTGTGTGATTGTGTGATTGTGTGATTGTGTGATTGTGTGATTGTGTGATTGTGTGATTGTGTGATTGTGTGATTGTGTGATTGTGTGATTGTGTGATTGTGTGATTGTGTGATTGTGTGATTGTGTGATTGTGTGATTGTGTGATTGTGTGATTGTGTGAGTGTGTGATTGTCTGATTGAGTGACTGCGTGATTGTGTGACTGTGTGATTGTGTGACTGCGTGATTGTGTGACCGCGATTGTGTGACCGTGATTGTGTGACCGTGATTTTGTGACCGTGATTGTGTGACCGTGATTGTGTCATCGTGATTGTGTGATCGTGATTGTGTGATCGTGATTGTGCAATCGTGATTGTGTGATTGCGTGATTGTGTGATTGTGTGATCGTGTGATCGTGTGATTGTGTGATCGTGTGATTGTGTGATTGTGTGAGTGTGTGATTGTGTGATTGTGTGATTGTGTGATTGTGACTGTGTGATTGTGTGATTGTGTGATTGTGTGGTTGTGTGATTTTGTGATTGTGTGATCGTGTGATTGTGTGATTGTGTGAGTGTGTGATTGTGTGATTGTGTGATTGTGTGATTGTGACTGTGTGATTGTGTGATTGTGTGATTGTGTGGTTGTGTGATTTTGTGATTGTGTGATTGTGTGATTGTGTGATTGTGTGATTGTGTGATTGTGTGATTGTGTGATTGTGTGAGTGTGTGATTGTGTGATTGTGTGATTGTGTGATTGTGTGATTGTGTGATTGTGTGATTGTGCGATTGTGTGATTGTGTGATTGTGTGATTGTGTGATTGTGTGATTGTGTGATTAGGTGATTGTGTGATTGTGTGATTGTGGTTGTGTGATTGTGGTTGTGTGATTGTGGTTGTGTGATTGTGATTGTGTGATTGTGACTGTGTGATTGTGTGAGTGTGTGATTGTGTGCTTGTGTGATTGTGTGGTTGTGTGATTGTGTGATTGTGTGATTGTGTGATTGTGTGATTGTGTGATTGTGTGACTGTGTGATTGTGTGATTGTGTGATTGTGTGATTGTGTGATTGTGTGATTGTGTGATTGTGTGATTGTGGTTGTGTGATTGTGACTGTGTGATTGTGATTGTGTGATTGTGATTGTGTGATTGTGACTGTGTGATTGTGTGAGTGTGTGATTGTGTGATTGTGTGATTGTGTGATTGTGTGAGTGTGTGATTGTGTGATTGTGTGATTGTGTGATTGTGTGATTGTGTGATTGTGTGATTGTGTGATTGTGTGATTGTGTGATTGTGTGGTTGTGTGATTGTTTGATTGTGTGATTAGGTGATTGTGTGATTGTGTGATTGTGTGATTGTGTGATTGTGTGATTGTGTGATTATGTGATTGTGTGATTGTGTGATTGTGTGAGTGTGTGATTGTCTGATTGAGTGATTGTGTGCTTGTGTGATTGTGTGGTTGTGTGATTGTGTGATTGTGTGATTAGGTGATTGTGTGATTGTGTAATTGTGTGATTGTGACAGTGTGATTGTGTGATTGTGTGATTGAGTGATTGTGTGATTGTGTGATTGTGTGATTGTGTGATTGTGGTTGTGTGATTGTGACTGTGTGATTGTGATTGTGTGATTGTGATTGTGTGATTGTGATTGTGTGATTGTGATTGTGTGATTGTGATTGTGTGATTGCGATTGTGTGATTGTGTGATTGTGTGATTGTGTGGTTGTGTGATTGTGTGATTGTGTGATTGTGTGATTGTGTGATTGTGTGATTGTGTGATTGTTGTTGTGTGATTGTGGTTGTGTGATTGTGGTTGTGTGATTGTGATTGTGTGATTGTGATTGTGTGATTGTGACTGTGTGATTGTGATTCTGTGATTGCGATTGTGTGATTGTGTGATTGTGTGATTGTGTGATTGTGGTTGTGTGATTGTGGTTGTGTGATTGTGGTTGTGTGATTGTGATTGTGTGATTGTGATTGTGTGATTGTGACTGTGTGATTGTGTGAGTGTGTGATTGTGTGGTTGTGTGATTGTGTGATTGTGTGATTGTGTGATTGTGTGATTGTGACTGTGTGATTGTGTGAGTGTGTGATTGTGTGGTTGTGTGATTGTGTGATTGTGTGATTGTGTGATTGTGTGATTGTGTGATTGTGTGATTGTGTGATTGTGTGATTATGTGATTGTGTGATTGTGTGAGTGTGTGATTGTCTGATTGAGTGATTGTGTGCTTGTGTGATTGTGAGGTTGTGTGATTGTGTGATTGTGTGATTAGGTGATTGTGTGATTGTGTGATTGTGTGATTGTGACTGTGTGATTGTGTGATTGTGTGATTGAGTGATTGTGTGAGTGTGTGGTTGTGTGATTGTGTGATTGTGTGATTGTGTGGTTGTGTGATTGTGTGATTGTGTGATTGTGTGATTGTGTGATTGTGTGATTATGTGATTGTGTGATTAGGTGATTGTGTGATTGTGTGATTGTGTAATTGTGTGATTGTGACAGTGTGATTGTGTGATTGTGTCATTGAGTGATTGTGTGATTGTGTGATTGTGTGATTGTGTGATTGTGTGATTGTGTGATTGTGTGATTGTGTGATTATGTGATTGTGTGATTGTGTGATTGTGTGAGTGTGTGATTGTCTGATTGAGTGATTGTGTGCTTGTGTGATTGTGTGGTTGTGTGATTGTGTGATTGTGTGATTAGGTGATTGTGTGATTGTGTGATTGTGTGATTGTGACTGTGTGATTGTGTGATTGTGTGATTGAGTGATTGTGTGAGTGTGTGATTGTGTGATTGTGTGGTTGTGTGATTGTGTGGTTGTGTGATTGTGTGATTGTGTGATTGTGTGATTGTGTGATTGTGTGATTGTGTGATTGTGTGATTGTGTGACTGTGTGATTGTGTGATTGTGTGATTGTGTGATTGTGCGATTGTGTAATTGTGATTGTGTGATTGTGATTGTGTGTACTGTGTGATTGTGTGATTGTGTGATTGTGTGATTGTGTGATTGTGTGATTGTGTGATTGTGTGATTGTGTGATTGTGTGATTGTGTGATTGTGTGATTGTGTGATTGTGTGATTGTGTGATTGTGTGATTGTGTGATTGTGTGATTGTGTGATTGTGTGATTGTGTGATTGTGTGAGTGTGTGATTGTCTGATTGAGTGACTGCGTGATTGTGTGACTGTGTGATTGTGTGACTGCGTGATTGTGTGACCGCGATTGTGTGACCGTGATTGTGTGACCGTGATTTTGTGACCGTGATTGTGTGACCGTGATTGTGTCATCGTGATTGTGTGATCGTGATTGTGTGATCGTGATTGTGCAATCGTGATTGTGTGATTGCGTGATTGTGATTGTGTGATTGTGTGACTGTGTGTTTGTGTGATTGTGTGATTGTGTGATTGTGATTGTGTGATTGTGATTGTGTGATTGTGACTGTGTGATTGTGTGATTGTGTGATTGTGTGGTTGTGTGATTTTGTGATTGTGTGATTGTGTGATTGTGTGATTGTGTGATTGTGACTGTGTGATTGTGTGAGTGTGTGATTGTGTGATTGTGTGATTGTGTGATTGTGTGAATGTGTGATTGTGCGATTGTGCGATTGTGCGATTGTGCGATTGTATGATTGTGTGATTGTGTGATTGTGAGATTGTGTGATTGTGTGATTGTGTGATTGTGTGATTGTGTGATTGTGATTGTGTGATTGTGACTGTGTGATTGTGATTGTGTGATTGGGACTGTATGATTGTGTGAGTGTGTGATTGTGTGATTGTGTGATTGTGTGATTGTGTGATTGTGTGATTGTGTGATTGTGTGAGTGTGTCATTGTGTGATTGTGTGATTGTGTGATTGTGTGATTGTGTGATTGTGTGATTGTGTGATTGTGTGATTGTGTGATTGTGTGATTGTGATTGTGTGATTGTGATTGTGTGATTGTGACTGTGTGATTGTGATTGTGTGATTGGGACTGTATGATTGTGTGAGTGTGTGATTGTGTGATTGTGTGATTGTGTGATTGTGTGATTGTGTGATTGTGTGATTGTGTGATTGTGTGAGTGTGTCATTGTGTGATTGTGTGATTGTGTGATTGTGTGATTGTGTGATTGTGTGATTGTGTGATTGTGACTGTGTGAATGTGTGAGTGTGTGATTGTGTGATTGAGTGATTGTGTGGTTGTGTGATTGTGTGGTTGTGTGATTGTGTGATTGTGTGATTGTGTGATTGTGTGATTGTGTGATTGTGTGATAGTGACTGTGTGATTGTGTGATTGTGTGATTGTGTGACCGTGATTGTGTGACCGTGATTGAGTGACCGTGATTGTGATTGCGTGATTGTGTGATTGTGTGATCGTGTGATCGTGTGATTGTGTGATCGTGTGATTGTGTGATTGTGTGAGTGTGTGATTGTGTGATTGTGTGATTGTGTGATTGTGTGAGTGTGACTGTGTGATTGTGTGATTGTGTGATTGTGTGGTTGTGTGATTTTGTGATTGTGTGATTGTGTGATTGTGTGATTGTGTGATTGTGACTGTGTGATTGTGTGAGTGTGTGATTGTGTGATTGTGTGATTGTGTGATTGTGTGATTGTGTGATTGTGTGATTGTGCGATTGTGTGATTGTGCGATTGTGCGATTGTGTGATTGTGTGATTGTGTGATTGTGAGATTGTGTGATTGTGTGATTGTGTAATTGTGATTGTGTGATTGTGATTGTGTGTACTGTGTGATTGTGTGATTGTGTGATTGTGTGATTGTGTGATTGTGTGATTGTGTGATTGTGACTGTGTGGTTGTGTGAGTGTGTGATTGTGTGATTGTGTGATTGTGTGATAGTGTGATTGTGTGATTGTGTGATTGTGCGATTGTGTGATTGTGTGATTGTGTGATTGTGTGATTGTGTGATTGTGTGATTAGGTGATTGTGTGATTGTGTGATTGTGGTTGTGTGATTGTGGTTGTGTGATTGTGGTTGTGTGATTGTGATTGTGTGATTGTGACTGTGTGATTGTGTGAGTGTGTGATTGTGTGATTGAGTGATTGTGTGCTTGTGTGATTGTGTGGTTGTGTGATTGTGTGATTGTGTGATTGTGTGATTGTGTGATTGTGGTTGTGTGATTGTGACTGTGTGATTGTGATTGTGTGATTGTGATTGTGTGATTGTGACTGTGTGATTGTGTGAGTGTGTGATTGTGTGATTGGGTGATTGTGTGATTGTGTGAGTGTGTGATTGTGTGATTGTGTGATTGTGTGATTGTGTGATTGTGATTGTGTGATTGTGACTGTGTGATTGTGTGAGTGTGTGATTGTGTGATTGAGTGATTGTGTGGTTGTGTGATTGTGTGGTTGTGTGATTATGTGATTGTGTGATTGTGTGATTGTGTGATTGTGTGATTGTGTGATTGTGTGATTGTGTGATTGTGTGGTTGTGTGATTGTTTGATTGTGTGATTAGGTGATTGTGTGATTGTGTGATTGTGTGATTGTGTGATTGTGTGATTATGTGATTGTGTGATTGTGTGATTGTGTGAGTGTGTGATTGTCTGATTGAGTGATTGTGTGCTTGTGTGATTGTGAGGTTGTGTGATTGTGTGATTGTGTGATTAGGTGATTGTGTGATTGTGTGATTGTGTGATTGTGACTGTGTGATTGTGTGATTGTGTGATTGTGTGATTGAGTGATTGTGTGAGTGTGTGGTTGTGTGATTGTGTGATTGTGTGATTGTGTGGTTGTGTGATTGTGTGATTGTGTGATTGTGTGATTGTGTGATTGTGTGATTGTGTGATTGTGTGATTGTGTGATTGTGTGATTGTGTGATTGTGTGATTGTGTGGTTGTGTGATTGTTTGATTGTGTGATTAGGTAATTGTGTGATTGTGTGATTGTGTGATTGTGTGATTGTGTGATTGTGTGATTGTGTGATTATGTGATTGTGTGATTGTGTGATTGTGTGAGTGTGTGATTGTCTGATTGAGTGATTGTGTGCTTGTGTGATTGTGTGGTTGTGTGATTGTGTGATTGTGTGATTAGGTGATTGTGTGATTGTGTAATTGTGTGATTGTGACAGTGTGATTGTGTGATTGTGTGATTGAGTGATTGTGTGATTGTGTGATTGTGTGATTGTGTGATTGTGGTTGTGCGATTGTGACTGTGTGATTGTGATTGTGTGATTGTGATTGTGTGATTGTGATTGTGTGATTGTGATTGTGTGATTGTGATTGTGTGATTGCGATTGTGTGATTGTGTGATTGTGTGATTGTGTGGTTGTGTGATTGTGTGATTGTGTGATTGTGTGATTGTGTGATTGTTGTTGTGTGATTGTGGTTGTGTGATTGTGGTTGTGTGATTGTGATTGTGTGATTGTGATTGTGTGATTGGGACTGTGTGATTGTGATTCTGTGATTGCGATTGTGTGATTGTGTGATTGTGTGATTGTGTGGTTGTGTGATTGTGTGATTGTGTGATTGTGTGATTGTGTGATTGTGGTTGTGTGATTGTGGTTGTGTGATTGTGGTTGTGTGATTGTGATTGTGTGATTGTGATTGTGTGATTGTGACTGTGTGATTGTGTGAGTGTGTGATTGTGTGGTTGTGTGATTGTGTGATTGTGTGATTGTGTGATTGTGTGATTGTGTGATTGTGTGATTGTGTGATTGTGTGATTGTGTGATTGTGTGATTGTGTGATTGTGTGATTGTGTGATTGTGTGATTGTGTGATTGTGTGATTGTGTGATTGTGTGATTGTGTGATTGTGTGATTGTGTGATTGTGTGATTGTGTGATTGTGTGATTATGTGATTGTGTGATTGTGTGATTTTGTGATTGTGTGAGTGTGTGATTGTCTGATTGAGTGATTGTGTGCTTGTGTGATTGTGTGGTTGTGTGATTGTGTGATTGTGTGATTGTGTGATTGTGTGATTGTGTGATTGTGTGATTGTGTGATTGTGGTTGTGTGATTGTGGTTGTGTGATTGTGGTTGTGTGATTGTGATTGTGTGATTGTGATTGTGTGATTGTGACTGTGTGATTGTGTGAGTGTGTGATTGTGTGAGTGTGTCATTGTGTGATTGTGTGATTGTGTGATTGTGTGATTGTGTGATTGTGTGATTGTGTGATTGTGACTGTGTGAATGTGTGAGTGTGTGATTGTGTGATTGAGTGATTGTGTGGTTGTGTGATTGTGTGGTTGTGTGATTGTGTGATTGTGTGATTGTGTGATTGTGTGATTGTGTGATTGTGTGATAGTGACTGTGTGATTGTGTGATTGTGTGATTGTGTGACCGTGATTGTGTGACCGTGATTGTGTGACCGTGATTGTGTGACCGTGATTGTGTGACCGTGATTGAGTGACCGTGATTGTGATTGCGTGATTGTGTGATTGTGTGATCGTGTGATCGTGTGATTGTGTGATCGTGTGATTGTGTGATTGTGTGAGTGTGTGATTGTGTGATTGTGTGATTGTGTGATTGTGTGAGTGTGACTGTGTGATTGTGTGATTGTGTGATTGTGTGGTTGTGTGATTTTGTGATTGTGTGATTGTGTGATTGTGTGATTGTGTGATTGTGACTGTGTGATTGTGTGAGTGTGTGATTGTGTGATTGTGTGATTGTGTGATTGTGTGATTTTGTGATTGTGTGATTGTGTGATTGTGCGATTGTGTGATTGTGCGATTGTGCGATTGTGTGATTGTGTGATTGTGTGATTGTGAGATTGTGTGATTGTGTGATTGTGTAATTGTGATTGTGTGATTGTGATTGTGTGTACTGTGTGATTGTGTGATTGTGTGATTGTGTGATTGTGTGATTGTGTGATTGTGTGATTGTGACTGTGTGGTTGTGTGAGTGTGTGATTGTGTGATTGTGTGATTGTGTGATAGTGTGATTGTGTGATTGCGTGATTGTGCGATTGTGTGATTGTGTGATTGTGTGATTGTGTGATTGTGTGATTGTGTGATTAGGTGATTGTGTGATTGTGTGATTGTGGTTGTGTGATTGTGGTTGTGTGATTGTGGTTGTGTGATTGTGATTGTGTGATTGTGACTGTGTGATTGTGTGAGTGTGTGATTGTGTGATTGAGTGATTGTGTGCTTGTGTGATTGTGTGGTTGTGTGATTGTGTGATTGTGTGATTGTGTGATTGTGTGATTGTGGTTGTGTGATTGTGACTGTGTGATTGTGATTGTGTGATTGTGATTGTGTGATTGTGACTGTGTGATTGTGTGAGTGTGTGATTGTGTGATTGTGTGATTGTGTGATTGTGTGATTGTGTGAGTGTGTGATTGTGTGATTGTGTGATTGTGTGATTGTGTGATTGTGATTGTGTGATTGTGACTGTGTGATTGTGTGAGTGTGTGATTGTGTGATTGAGTGATTGTGTGGTTGTGTGATTGTGTGGTTGTGTGATTATGTGATTGTGTGATTGTGTGATTGTGTGATTGTGTGATTGTGTGATTGTGTGATTGTGTGATTGTGTGGTTGTGTGATTGTTTGATTGTGTGATTAGGTGATTGTGTGATTGTGTGATTGTGTGATTGTGTGATTGTGTGATTGTGTGATTATGTGATTGTGTGATTGTGTGATTGTGTGAGTGTGTGATTGTCTGATTGAGTGATTGTGTGCTTGTGTGATTGTGAGGTTGTGTGATTGTGTGATTGTGTGATTAGGTGATTGTGTGATTGTGTGATTGTGTGATTGTGACTGTGTGATTGTGTGATTGTGTGATTGAGTGATTGTGTGAGTGTGTGGTTGTGTGATTGTGTGATTGTGTGATTGTGTGGTTGTGTGATTGTGTGATTGTGTGATTGTGTGATTGTGTGATTGTGTGATTGTGTGATTGTGTGATTGTGTGATTGTGTGATTGTGTGATTGTGTGGTTGTGTGATTGTTTGATTGTGTGATTAGGTAATTGTGTGATTGTGTGATTGTGTGATTGTGTGATTGTGTGATTGTGTGATTGTGTGATTATGTGATTGTGTGATTGTGTGATTGTGTGAGTGTGTGATTGTCTGATTGAGTGATTGTGTGCTTGTGTGATTGTGTGGTTGTGTGATTGTGTGATTGTGTGATTAGGTGATTGTGTGATTGTGTAATTGTGTGATTGTGACAGTGTGATTGTGTGATTGTGTGATTGAGTGATTGTGTGATTGTGTGGTTGTGTGATTGTGTGATTGTGTGATTGTGTGATTGTGTGATTGTGTGATTGTGTGATTGTGTGATTGTGTGATTGTGTGATTGTGTGATTGTGTGATTGTGTGATTGTGTGATTGTGTGATTGTGTGATTGTGTGATTGTGTGATTGTGTGATTGTGTGATTGTGTGATTGTGTGATTGTGTGATTGTGTGATTGTGACTGTGTGATTGTGTGAGTGTGTGATTGTGTGATTGAGTGATTGTGTGGTTGTGTGATTGTGTGGTTGTGTGATTGTGTGATTGTGTGATTGTGTGATTGTGTGATTGTGTGATTGTGTGATTGTGTGATTGTGTGATGGTGTGATTGTGTGATTGTGTGATTGTGTGATTGTGTGATTGTGTGATTGTAGTTGTGTGATTGTGACTGTGTGATTGTGATTGTGTGATTGTGATTGTGTGATTGTGACTGTGTGATTGTGTGAGTGTGTGATTGTGTGATTGTGTGATTGTGTGATTGTGTGAGTGTGTGATTGTGTGATTGTGTGGTTGTGTGATTGTGTGATTGTGATTGTGTGATTGTGACTGTGTGATTGTGTGAGTGTGTGATTGTGTGATTGAGTGATTGTGTGGTTGTGTGATTGTGTGGTTGTGTGATTGTGTGATTGTGTGATTGTGTGTTTGTGTGATTGTGTGATTGTGTGATTGTGTGATTGTGTGGTTGTGTGATTGTTTGATTGTGTGATTAGGTGATTGTGTGATTGTGTGATTGTGTGATTGTGTGATTGTGTGATTGTGTGATTATGTGATTGTGTGATTGTGTGATTGTGTGAGTGTGTGATTGTCTGATTGAGTGATTGTGTGCTTGTGTGATTGTGAGGTTGTGTGATTGTGTGATTGTGTGATTAGGTGATTGTGTGATTGTGACTGTGTGATTGTGTGATTGTGTGATTGAGTGATTGTGTGAGTGTGTGGTTGTGTGATTGTGTGATTGTGTGATTGTGTGGTTGTGTGATTGTGTGATTGTGTGATTGTGTGATTGTGTGATTGTGTGATTGTGTGATTGTGTGATTGTGTGATTGTGTGGTTGTGTGATTGTTTGATTGTGTGATTAGGTGATTGTGTGATTGTGTGATTGTGTGATTGTGTGATTGTGTGATTGTGAGATTATGTGATTGTGTGATTGTGTGATTGTGTGAGTGTGTGATTGTCTGATTGAGTGATTGTGTGCTTGTGTGATTGTGTGGTTGTGTGATTGTGTGATTGTGTGATTAGGTGATTGTGTGATTGTGTGATTGTGTGATTGTGACTGTGTGATTGTGTGATTGTGTGATTGAGTGATTGTGTGATTGTGTGATTGTGTGATTGTGTGATTGTGGTTGTGTGATTGTGACTGTGTGATTGTGATTGTGTGATTGTGATTGTGTGATTGTGATTGTGTGATTGTGATTGTGTGATTGCGATTGTGTGATTGTGTGATTGTGTGATTGTGTGGTTGTGTGATTGTGTGATTGTGTGTTTGTGTGATTGTGTGATTGTGTGATTGTGGTTGAGTGATTGTGGTTGTGTGATTGTGGTTGTGTGATTGTGATTGTGTGATTGTGATTGTGTGATTGTGACTGTGTGATTGTGTGAGTGTGTGATTGTGTGATTGTGTGGTTGTGTGATTGTGTGATTGTGTGATTGTGTGATTGTGTGATTGTGTGATTGTGTGATTGTGTGATTGTGTGATTGTGTGATTGTGTGATTGTGTGATTGTGTGATTGTGTGATTGTGTGATTATGTGATTGTGTGATTGTGTGATTGTGTGAGTGTGTGATTGTCTGATTGAGTGATTGTGTGCTTGTGTGATTGTGTGGTTGTGTGATTGTGTGATTGTGTGATTAGGTGATTGTGTGATTGTGTGATTGTGACAGTGTGATTGTGTGATTGTGTGATTGTGATTGTGTGATTGTGATTGTGTGATTGTGATTGTGTGATTGTGATTGTGTGATTGCGATTGTGTGATTGTGTGAGTGTGTGATTGTGTGGTTGTGTGATTGTGTGATTGTGTGATTGTGTGATTGTGTGATTGTGGTTGTGTGATTGTGGTTGTGTGATTGTGGTTGTGTGATTGTGATTGTGTGATTGTGATTGTGTGATTGTGACTGTGTGATTGTGTGAGTGTGTGATTGTGTGATTGTGTGATTGTGTGATTGTGCGATTGTGTAATTGTGATTGTGTGATTGTGATTGTGTGTACTGTGTGATTGTGTGATTGTGTGATTGTGTGATTGTGTGATTGTGTGATTGTGTGATTGTGTGATTGTGTGATTGTGTGATTGTGTGATTGTGTGATTGTGTGATTGTGTGATTGTGTGAGTGTGTGATTGTCTGATTGAGTGACTGCGTGATTGTGTGACTGTGTGATTGTGTGACTGCGTGATTGTGTGACCGCGATTGTGTGACCGTGATTGTGTGACCGTGATTTTGTGACCGTGATTGTGTGACCGTGATTGTGTCATCGTGATTGTGTGATCGTGATTGTGTGATCGTGATTGTGCAATCGTGATTGTGTGATTGCGTGATTGTGATTGTGTGATTGTGTGACTGTGTGTTTGTGTGATTGTGTGATTGTGTGATTGTGTGATTGTGTGATTGTGTGATTGTGTGATTGTGTGATTGTGTGATTGTGTGATTGTGTGATTGTGATTGTGTGATTGTGATTGTGTGATTGTGACTGTGTGATTGTGATTGTGTGATTGGGACTGTATGATTGTGTGAGTGTGTGATTGTGTGATTGTGTGATTGTGTGATTGTGTGATTGTGTGATTGTGTGAGTGTGTCATTGTGTGATTGTGTGATTGTGTGATTGTGTGATTGTGTGATTGTGTGATTGTGACTGTGTGAATGTGTGAGTGTGTGATTGTGTGATTGAGTGATTGTGTGGTTGTGTGATTGTGTGGTTGTGTGATTGTGTGATTGTGTGATTATGTGATTGTGTGATTGTGTGATTGTGTGATAGTGACTGTGTGATTGTGTGATTGTGTGATTGTGTGACCGTGATTGTGTGACCGTGATTGTGTGACCGTGATTGTGTGACCGTGATTGTGTGACCGTGATTGAGTGACCGTGATTGTGATTGCGTGATTGTGTGATTGTGTGATCGTGTGATCGTGTGATTGTGTGATCGTGTGATTGTGTGATTGTGTGGTTGTGTGATTGTTTGATTGTGTGATTAGGTGATTGTGTGATTGTGTGATTGTGTGATTGTGTGATTGTGTGATTATGTGATTGTGTGATTGTGTGATTGTGTGAGTGTGTGAGTGTGTGATTGTGTGATTGTGTGATTGTGTGATTGTGTGATTGTGACTGTGTGATTGTGTGATTGTGTGATTGTGTGGTTGTGTGATTTTGTGATTGTGTGATTGTGTGATTGTGTGATTGTGTGATTGTGTGATTGTGTGATTGTGTGAGTGTGTGATTGTGTGATTGTGTGATTGTGTGATTGTGTGATTGTGTGATTGTGTGATTGTGCGATTGTGTGATTGTGTGATTGTGTGATTGTGTGATTGTGTGATTGTGTGATTAGGTGATTGTGTGATTGTGTGATTGTGGTTGTGTGATTGTGGTTGTGTGATTGTGGTTGTGTGATTGTGATTGTGTGATTGTGCGATTGTGTAATTGTGATTGTGTGATTGTGATTGTGTGTACTGTGTGATTGTGTGATTGTGTGATTGTGTGATTGTGTGATTGTGTGATTGTGTGATTGTGTGATTGTGTGATTGTGTGATTGTGTGATTGTGTGATTGTGTGATTGTGTGATTGTGTGATTGTGTGAGTGTGTGATTGTCTGATTGAGTGACTGCGTGATTGTGTGACTGTGTGATTGTGTGACTGCGTGATTGTGTGACCGCGATTGTGTGACCGTGATTGTGTGACCGTGATTTTGTGACCGTGATTGTGTGACCGTGATTGTGTCATCGTGATTGTGTGATCGTGATTGTGTGATCGTGATTGTGCAATCGTGATTGTGTGATTGTGTGATTGTGACTGTGTGAATGTGTGAGTGTGTGATTGTGTGATTGAGTGATTGTGTGGTTGTGTGATTGTGTGGTTGTGTGATTGTGTGATTGTGTGATTATGTGATTGTGTGATTGTGTGATTGTGTGATAGTGACTGTGTGATTGTGTGATTGTGTGATTGTGTGACCGTGATTGTGTGACCGTGATTGTGTGACCGTGATTGTGTGACCGTGATTGTGTGACCGTGATTGAGTGACCGTGATTGTGATTGCGTGATTGTGTGATTGTGTGATCGTGTGATTGTGTGATCGTGTGATCGTGTGATTGTGTGATCGTGTGATTGTGTGATTGTGTGGTTGTGTGATTGTTTGATTGTGTGATTAGGTGATTGTGTGATTGTGTGATTGTGTGATTGTGTGATTGTGTGATTATGTGATTGTGTGATTGTGTGATTGTGTGAGTGTGTGAGTGTGTGATTGTGTGATTGTGTGATTGTGTGATTGTGTGATTGTGACTGTGTGATTGTGTGATTGTGTGATTGTGTGGTTGTGTGATTTTGTGATTGTGTGATTGTGTGATTGTGTGATTGTGTGATTGTGTGATTGTGTGATTGTGTGAGTGTGTGATTGTGTGATTGTGTGATTGTGTGATTGTGTGATTGTGTGATTGTGTGATTGTGCGATTGTGTGATTGTGTGATTGTGTGATTGTGTGATTGTGTGATTGTGTGATTAGGTGATTGTGTGATTGTGTGATTGTGGTTGTGTGATTGTGGTTGTGTGATTGTGGTTGTGTGATTGTGATTGTGTGATTGTGCGATTGTGTAATTGTGATTGTGTGATTGTGATTGTGTGTACTGTGTGATTGTGTGATTGTGTGATTGTGTGATTGTGTGATTGTGTGATTGTGTGATTGTGTGATTGTGTGATTGTGTGATTGTGTGATTGTGTGATTGTGTGATTGTGTGATTGTGTGATTGTGTGAGTGTGTGATTGTCTGATTGAGTGACTGCGTGATTGTGTGACTGTGTGATTGTGTGACTGCGTGATTGTGTGACCGCGATTGTGTGACCGTGATTGTGTGACCGTGATTTTGTGACCGTGATTGTGTGACCGTGATTGTGTCATCGTGATTGTGTGATCGTGATTGTGTGATCGTGATTGTGCAATCGTGATTGTGTGATTGCGTGATTGTGATTGTGTGATTGTGTGACTGTGTGTTTGTGTGATTGTGTGATTGTGTGATTGTGTGATTGTGTGATTGTGTGATTGTGTGATTGTGTGATTGTGTGATTGTGTGATTGTGATTGTGTGATTGTGATTGTGTGATTGTGACTGTGTGATTGTGATTGTGTGATTGGGACTGTATGATTGTGTGAGTGTGTGATTGTGTGATTGTGTGATTGTGTGATTGTGTGATTGTGTGATTGTGTGAGTGTGTCATTGTGTGATTGTGTGATTGTGTGATTTTGTGATTGTGTGATTGTGTGATTGTGACTGTGTGAATGTGTGAGTGTGTGATTGTGTGATTGAGTGATTGTGTGGTTGTGTGATTGTGTGGTTGTGTGATTGTGTGATTGTGTGATTATGTGATTGTGTGATTGTGTGATTGTGTGATAGTGACTGTGTGATTGTGTGATTGTGTGATTGTGTGACCGTGATTGTGTGACCGTGATTGTGTGACCGTGATTGTGTGACCGTGATTGTGTGACCGTGATTGTGTGACCGTGATTGAGTGACCGTGATTGTGATTGCGTGATTGTGTGATTGTGTGATCGTGTGATCGTGTGATTGTGTGATCGTGTGATTGTGTGATTGAGTGGTTGTGTGATTGTTTGATTGTGTGATTAGGTGATTGTGTGATTGTGTGATTGTGTGATTGTGTGATTGTGTGATTATGTGATTGTGTGATTGTGTGATTGTGTGAGTGTGTGAGTGTGTGATTGTGTGATTGTGTGATTGTGTGATTGTGTGATTGTGACTGTGTGATTGTGTGATTGTGTGATTGTGTGGTTGTGTGATTTTGTGATTGTGTGATTGTGTGATTGTGTGATTGTGTGATTGTGTGATTGTGTGATTGTGTGAGTGTGTGATTGTGTGATTGTGTGATTGTGTGATTGTGTGATTGTGTGATTGTGTGATTGTGCGATTGTGTGATTGTGTGATTGTGTGATTGTGTGATTGTGTGATTGTGTGATTAGGTGATTGTGTGATTGTGTGATTGTGGTTGTGTGATTGTGGTTGTGTGATTGTGGTTGTGTGATTGTGATTGTGTGATTGTGACTGTGTGATTGTGTGAGTGTGTGATTGTGTGATTGAGTGATTGTGTGCTTGTGTGATTGTGTGGTTGTGTGATTGTGTGATTGTGTGATTGTGTGATTGTGTGACTGTGTGATTGTGTGATTGTGTGATTGTGTGATTGTCTGATTGTGTGATTGTGTGATTGTGTGATTGTGTGATTGTGTGATTGTGGTTGTGTGATTGTGACTGTGTGATTGTGATTGTGTGATTGTGATTGTGTGATTGTGACTGTGTGATTGTGTGAGTGTGTGATTGTGTGATTGTGTGATTGTGTGATTGTGTGAGTGTGTGATTGTGTGATTGTGTGATTGTGTGATTGTGTGATTGTGATTGTGTGATTGTGACTGTGTGATTGTGTGAGTGTGTGATTGTGTGATTGAGTGATTGTGTGGTTGTGTGATTGTGTGGTTGTGTGATTATGTGATTGTGTGATTGTGTGATTGTGTGATTGTGTGATTGTGTGATTGTGTGATTGTGTGATTGTGTGGTTGTGTGATTGTTTGATTGTGTGATTAGGTGATTGTGTGATTGTGTGATTGTGTGATTGTGTGATTGTGTGATTATGTGATTGTGTGATTGTGTGATTGTGTGAGTGTGTGATTGTCTGATTGAGTGATTGTGTGCTTGTGTGATTGTGTGGTTGTGTGATTGTGTGATTGTGTGATTAGGTGATTGTGTGATTGTGTAATTGTGTGATTGTGACAGTGTGATTGTGTGATTGTGTGATTGAGTGATTGTGTGATTGTGTGATTGTGTGATTGTGTGATTGTGGTTGTGTGATTGTGACTGTGTGATTGTGATTGTGTGATTGTGATTGTGTGATTGTGATTGTGTGATTGTGATTGTGTGATTGCGATTGTGTGATTGTGTGATTGTGTGATTGTGTGGTTGTGTGATTGTGTGATTGTGTGTTTGTGTGATTGTGTGATTGTGTGATTGTGGTTGAGTGATTGTGGTTGTGTGATTGTGGTTGTGTGATTGTGATTGTGTGATTGTGATTGTGTGATTGTGACTGTGTGATTGTGTGAGTGTGTGATTGTGTGATTGTGTGGTTGTGTGATTGTGTGATTGTGTGATTGTGTGATTGTGTGATTGTGTGATTGTGTGATTGTGTGATTGTGTGATTGTGTGATTGTGTGATTGTGTGATTGTGTGATTGTGTGATTGTGTGATTATGTGATTGTGTGATTGTGTGATTGTGTGAGTGTGTGATTGTCTGATTGAGTGATTGTGTGCTTGTGTGATTGTGTGGTTGTGTGATTGTGTGATTGTGTGATTAGGTGATTGTGTGATTGTGTGATTGTGACAGTGTGATTGTGTGATTGTGTGATTGTGATTGTGTGATTGTGATTGTGTGATTGTGATTGTGTGATTGTGATTGTGTGATTGTGATTGTGTGATTGCGATTGTGTGATTGTGTGAGTGTGTGATTGTGTGGT
The DNA here is from genome assembly GCF_050947335.1 of Megachile rotundata. Classification (NCBI taxonomy): domain Eukaryota; kingdom Metazoa; phylum Arthropoda; class Insecta; order Hymenoptera; family Megachilidae; genus Megachile; species Megachile rotundata. Next base: position 258,377 of record NW_027473338.1, on the reverse strand, counting down.
TGTGTGATTGTGTGATTGTGTGATTGTGTGATTGTGTGACCGCGATTGTGTGACCGTGATTGTGTGACCGTGATTTTGTGACCGTGATTGTGTGACCGTGATTGTGTCATCGTGATTGTGTGATCGTGATTGTGTGATCGTGATTGTGCAATCGTGATTGTGTGATTGCGTGATTGTGATTGTGTGATTGTGTGACTGTGTGTTTGTGTGATTGTGTGATTGTGTGATTGTGTGATTGTGTGATTGTGTGATTGTGTGATTGTGTGATTGTGTGATTGTGTGATTGTGTGATTGTGATTGTGTGATTGTGATTGTGTGATTGTGACTGTGTGATTGTGATTGTGTGATTGGGACTGTATGATTGTGTGAGTGTGTGATTGTGTGATTGTGTGATTGTGTGATTGTGTGATTGTGTGATTGTGTGAGTGTGTCATTGTGTGATTGTGTGATTGTGTGATTGTGTGATTGTGTGATTGTGTGATTGTGACTGTGTGAATGTGTGAGTGTGTGATTGTGTGATTGAGTGATTGTGTGGTTGTGTGATTGTGTGGTTGTGTGATTGTGTGATTGTGTGATTATGTGATTGTGTGATTGTGTGATTGTGTGATAGTGACTGTGTGATTGTGTGATTGTGTGATTGTGTGACCGTGATTGTGTGACCGTGATTGTGTGACCGTGATTGTGTGACCGTGATTGTGTGACCGTGATTGAGTGACCGTGATTGTGATTGCGTGATTGTGTGATTGTGTGATCGTGTGATCGTGTGATTGTGTGATCGTGTGATTGTGTGATTGTGTGGTTGTGTGATTGTTTGATTGTGTGATTAGGTGATTGTGTGATTGTGTGATTGTGTGATTGTGTGATTGTGTGATTATGTGATTGTGTGATTGTGTGATTGTGTGAGTGTGTGAGTGTGTGATTGTGTGATTGTGTGATTGTGTGATTGTGTGATTGTGACTGTGTGATTGTGTGATTGTGTGATTGTGTGGTTGTGTGATTTTGTGATTGTGTGATTGTGTGATTGTGTGATTGTGTGATTGTGTGATTGTGTGATTGTGTGAGTGTGTGATTGTGTGATTGTGTGATTGTGTGATTGTGTGATTGTGTGATTGTGTGATTGTGCGATTGTGTGATTGTGTGATTGTGTGATTGTGTGATTGTGTGATTGTGTGATTAGGTGATTGTGTGATTGTGTGATTGTGGTTGTGTGATTGTGGTTGTGTGATTGTGGTTGTGTGATTGTGATTGTGTGATTGTGACTGTGTGATTGTGTGAGTGTGTGATTGTGTGATTGAGTGATTGTGTGCTTGTGTGATTGTGTGGTTGTGTGATTGTGTGATTGTGTGATTGTGTGATTGTGTGACTGTGTGATTGTGTGATTGTGTGATTGTGTGATTGTGTGATTGTGTGATTGTGTGATTGTGTGATTGTGTGATTGTGTGATTGTGTGATTGTGGTTGTGTGATTGTGACTGTGTGATTGTGATTGTGTGATTGTGATTGTGTGATTGTGACTGTGTGATTGTGTGAGTGTGTGATTGTGTGATTGTGTGATTGTGTGATTGTGTGAGTGTGTGATTGTGTGATTGTGTGATTGTGTGATTGTGTGATTGTGATTGTGTGATTGTGACTGTGTGATTGTGTGAGTGTGTGATTGTGTGATTGAGTGATTGTGTGGTTGTGTGATTGTGTGGTTGTGTGATTATGTGATTGTGTGATTGTGTGATTGTGTGATTGTGTGATTGTGTGATTGTGTGATTGTGTGATTGTGTGGTTGTGTGATTGTTTGATTGTGTGATTAGGTGATTGTGTGATTGTGTGATTGTGTGATTGTGTGATTGTGTGATTATGTGATTGTGTGATTGTGTGATTGTGTGAGTGTGTGATTGTCTGATTGAGTGATTGTGTGCTTGTGTGATTGTGTGGTTGTGTGATTGTGTGATTGTGTGATTAGGTGATTGTGTGATTGTGTAATTGTGTGATTGTGACAGTGTGATTGTGTGATTGTGTGATTGAGTGATTGTGTGATTGTGTGATTGTGTGATTGTGTGATTGTGGTTGTGTGATTGTGACTGTGTGATTGTGATTGTGTGATTGTGATTGTGTGATTGTGATTGTGTGATTGTGATTGTGTGATTGTGATTGTGTGATTGCGATTGTGTGATTGTGTGATTGTGTGATTGTGTGGTTGTGTGATTGTGTGATTGTGTGATTGTGTGATTGTGTGATTGTGTGATTGTTGTTGTGTGATTGTGGTTGTGTGATTGTGGTTGTGTGATTGTGATTGTGTGATTGTGATTGTGTGATTGTGACTGTGTGATTGTGATTCTGTGATTGCGATTGTGTGATTGTGTGATTGTGTGATTGTGTGATTGTGGTTGTGTGATTGTGGTTGTGTGATTGTGGTTGTGTGATTGTGACTGTGTGATTGTGTGAGTGTGTGATTGTGTGGTTGTGTGATTGTGTGATTGTGTGATTGTGTGATTGTGTGATTGTGACTGTGTGATTGTGTGAGTGTGTGATTGTGTTGTTGTGTGATTGTGTGATTGTGTGATTGTGTGATTGTGTGATTGTGTGATTGTGTGATTGTGTGATTGTGTGATTATGTGATTGTGTGATTGTGTGAGTGTGTGATTGTCTGATTGAGTGATTGTGTGCTTGTGTGATTGTGAGGTTGTGTGATTGTGTGATTGTGTGATTAGGTGATTGTGTGATTGTGTGATTGTGTGATTGTGACTGTGTGATTGTGTGATTGTGTGATTGAGTGATTGTGTGAGTGTGTGGTTGTGTGATTGTGTGATTGTGTGATTGTGTGGTTGTGTGATTGTGTGATTGTGTGATTGTGTGATTGTGTGATTGTGTGATTATGTGATTGTGTGATTGTGTGATTGTGTGATTGTGTGATTGTGTGATTGTGTGATTGTGTGATTGTGATTGTGTGATTGTGATTGTGTGATTGTGACTGTGTGATTGTGATTGTGTGATTGGGACTGTATGATTGTGTGAGTGTGTGATTGTGTGATTGTGTGATTGTGTGATTGTGTGATTGTGTGATTGTGTGAGTGTGTCATTGTGTGATTGTGTGATTGTGTGATTGTGTGATTGTGTGATTGTGTGATTGTGTGATTGTGACTGTGTGAATGTGTGAGTGTGTGATTGTGTGATTGAGTGATTGTGTGGTTGTGTGATTGTGTGGTTGTGTGATTGTGTGATTGTGTGATTATGTGATTGTGTGATTGTGTGATTGTGTGATAGTGACTGTGTGATTGTGTGATTGTGTGATTGTGTGACCGTGATTGTGTGACCGTGATTGTGTGACCGTGATTGTGTGACCGTGATTGTGTGACCGTGATTGAGTGACCGTGATTGTGATTGCGTGATTGTGTGATTGTGTGATCGTGTGATCGTGTGATTGTGTGATCGTGTGATTGTGTGATTGTGTGGTTGTGTGATTGTTTGATTGTGTGATTAGGTGATTGTGTGATTGTGTGATTGTGTGATTGTGTGATTGTGTGATTATGTGATTGTGTGATTGTGTGATTGTGTGAGTGTGTGAGTGTGTGATTGTGTGATTGTGTGATTGTGTGATTGTGTGATTGTGACTGTGTGATTGTGTGATTGTGTGATTGTGTGGTTGTGTGATTTTGTGATTGTGTGATTGTGTGATTGTGTGATTGTGTGATTGTGTGATTGTGTGATTGTGTGAGTGTGTGATTGTGTGATTGTGTGATTGTGTGATTGTGTGATTGTGTGATTGTGTGATTGTGCGATTGTGTGATTGTGTGATTGTGTGATTGTGTGATTGTGTGATTGTGTGATTAGGTGATTGTGTGATTGTGTGATTGTGGTTGTGTGATTGTGGTTGTGTGATTGTGGTTGTGTGATTGTGATTGTGTGATTGTGACTGTGTGATTGTGTGAGTGTGTGATTGTGTGATTGAGTGATTGTGTGCTTGTGTGATTGTGTGGTTGTGTGATTGTGTGATTGTGTGATTGTGTGATTGTGTGACTGTGTGATTGTGTGATTGTGTGATTGTGTGATTGTGTGATTGTGTGATTGTGTGATTGTGTGATTGTGTGATTGTGTGATTGTGTGATTGTGGTTGTGTGATTGTGACTGTGTGATTGTGATTGTGTGATTGTGATTGTGTGATTGTGACTGTGTGATTGTGTGAGTGTGTGATTGTGTGATTGTGTGATTGTGTGATTGTGTGAGTGTGTGATTGTGTGATTGTGTGATTGTGTGATTGTGTGATTGTGATTGTGTGATTGTGACTGTGTGATTGTGTGAGTGTGTGATTGTGTGATTGAGTGATTGTGTGGTTGTGTGATTGTGTGGTTGTGTGATTATGTGATTGTGTGATTGTGTGATTGTGTGATTGTGTGATTGTGTGATTGTGTGATTGTGTGATTGTGTGGTTGTGTGATTGTTTGATTGTGTGATTAGGTGATTGTGTGATTGTGTGATTGTGTGATTGTGTGATTGTGTGATTATGTGATTGTGTGATTGTGTGATTGTGTGAGTGTGTGATTGTCTGATTGAGTGATTGTGTGCTTGTGTGATTGTGTGGTTGTGTGATTGTGTGATTGTGTGATTAGGTGATTGTGTGATTGTGTAATTGTGTGATTGTGACAGTGTGATTGTGTGATTGTGTGATTGAGTGATTGTGTGATTGTGTGATTGTGTGATTGTGTGATTGTGGTTGTGTGATTGTGACTGTGTGATTGTGATTGTGTGATTGTGATTGTGTGATTGTGATTGTGTGATTGTGATTGTGTGATTGTGATTGTGTGATTGCGATTGTGTGATTGTGTGATTGTGTGATTGTGTGGTTGTGTGATTGTGTGATTGTGTGATTGTGTGATTGTGTGATTGTGTGATTGTTGTTGTGTGATTGTGGTTGTGTGATTGTGGTTGTGTGATTGTGATTGTGTGATTGTGATTGTGTGATTGTGACTGTGTGATTGTGATTCTGTGATTGCGATTGTGTGATTGTGTGATTGTGTGATTGTGTGATTGTGGTTGTGTGATTGTGGTTGTGTGATTGTGGTTGTGTGATTGTGACTGTGTGATTGTGTGAGTGTGTGATTGTGTGGTTGTGTGATTGTGTGATTGTGTGATTGTGTGATTGTGTGATTGTGACTGTGTGATTGTGTGAGTGTGTGATTGTGTTGTTGTGTGATTGTGTGATTGTGTGATTGTGTGATTGTGTGATTGTGTGATTGTGTGATTGTGTGATTGTGTGATTATGTGATTGTGTGATTGTGTGAGTGTGTGATTGTCTGATTGAGTGATTGTGTGCTTGTGTGATTGTGAGGTTGTGTGATTGTGTGATTGTGTGATTAGGTGATTGTGTGATTGTGTGATTGTGTGATTGTGACTGTGTGATTGTGTGATTGTGTGATTGTGTGATTGAGTGATTGTGTGAGTGTGTGGTTGTGTGATTGTGTGATTGTGTGATTGTGTGGTTGTGTGATTGTGTGATTGTGTGATTGTGTGATTGTGTGATTGTGTGATTATGTGATTGTGTGATTAGGTGATTGTGTGATTGTGTGATTGTGTGATTGTGTGATTGTGTGAGTGTGTGATTGTGTGATTGTGTGATTGTGTGATTGTGTGATTGTGTGATTGTGTGATTGTGCGATTGTGTGATTGTGTGATTGTGTGATTGTGTGATTGTGTGATTGTGTGATTAGGTGATTGTGTGATTGTGTGATTGTGGTTGCGTGATTGTGGTTGTGTGATTGTGGTTGTGTGATTGTGATTGTGTGATTGTGACTGTGTGATTGTGTGAGTGTGTGATTGTGTGATTGAGTGATTGTGTGCTTGTGTGATTGTGTGGTTGTGTGATTGTGTGATTGTGTGATTGTGTGATTGTGTGACTGTGTGATTGTGTGATTGTGTGATTGTGTGATTGTGTGATTGTGTGATTGTGTGATTGTGTGATTGTGTGATTGTGTGATTGTGTGATTGTGTGATTGTGGTTGTGTGATTGTGACTGTGTGATTGTGATTGTGTGATTGTGATTGTGTGATTGTGACTGTGTGATTGTCTGAGTGTGTGATTGTGTGATTGTGTGATTGTGTGATTGTGTGAGTGTGTGATTGTGTGATTGTGTGATTGTGTGATTGTGTGATTGTGATTGTGTGATTGTGACTGTGTGATTGTGTGAGTGTGTGATTGTGTGATTGAGTGATTGTGTGGTTGTGTGATTGTGTGGTTGTGTGATTATGTGATTGTGTGATTGTGTGATTGTGTGATTGTGTGATTGTGTGATTGTGTGATTGTGTGATTGTGTGGTTGTGTGATTGTTTGATTGTGTGATTAGGTGATTGTGTGATTGTGTGATTGTGTGATTGTGTGATTGTGTGATTATGTGATTGTGTGATTGTGTGATTGTGTGAGTGTGTGATTGTCTGATTGAGTGATTGTGTGCTTGTGTGATTGTGTGGTTGTGTGATTGTGTGATTGTGTGATTAGGTGATTGTGTGATTGTGTAATTGTGTGATTGTGACAGTGTGATTGTGTGATTGTGTGATTGAGTGATTGTGTGATTGTGTGATTGTGTGATTGTGTGATTGTGGTTGTGTGATTGTGACTGTGTGATTGTGATTGTGTGATTGTGATTGTGTGATTGTGATTGTGTGATTGTGATTGTGTGATTGTGATTGTGTGATTGCGATTGTGTGATTGTGTGATTGTGTGATTGTGTGGTTGTGTGATTGTGTGATTGTGTGATTGTGTGATTGTGTGATTGTGTGATTGTTGTTGTGTGATTGTGGTTGTGTGATTGTGGTTGTGTGATTGTGATTGTGTGATTGTGATTGTGTGATTGTGACTGTGTGATTGTGATTCTGTGATTGCGATTGTGTGATTGTGTGATTGTGTGATTGTGTGATTGTGGTTGTGTGATTGTGGTTGTGTGATTGTGGTTGTGTGATTGTGACTGTGTGATTGTGTGAGTGTGTGATTGTGTGGTTGTGTGATTGTGTGGTTGTGTGATTGTGTGATTGTGTGATTGTGACTGTGTGATTGTGTGAGTGTGTGATTGTGTGGTTGTGTGATTGTGTGATTGTGTGATTGTGTGATTGTGTGATTGTGTGATTGTGTGATTGTGTGATTGTGTGATTGTGTGATTATGTGATTGTGTGATTGTGTGAGTGTGTGATTGTCTGATTGAGTGATTGTGTGCTTGTGTGATTGTGAGGTTGTGTGATTGTGTGATTGTGTGATTAGGTGATTGTGTGATTGTGTGATTGTGTGATTGTGACTGTGTGATTGTGTGATTGTGTGATTGAGTGATTGTGTGAGTGTGTGGTTGTGTGATTGTGTGATTGTGTGATTGTGTGGTTGTGTGATTGTGTGATTGTGTGATTGTGTGATTGTGTGATTGTGTGATTATGTGATTGTGTGATTAGGTGATTGTGTGATTGTGTAATTGTGTGATTGTGACAGTGTGATTGTGTGATTGTGTGATTGAGTGATTGTGTGATTGTGTGATTGTGTGATTGTGGTTGTGTGATTGTGACTGTGTGATTGTGATTGTGTGATTGTGATTGTGTGATTGTGATTGTGTGATTGTGATTGTGTGATTGCGATTGTGTGATTGTGTGATTGTGTGATTGTGTGGTTGTGTGATTGTGTGATTGTGTGATTGTGTGATTGTGTGATTGTTGTTGTGTGATTGTGGTTGTGTGATTGTGGTTGTGTGATTGTGATTGTGTGATTGTGATTGTGTGATTGTGACTGTGTGATTGTGATTCTGTGATTGCGATTGTGTGATTGTGTGATTGTGTGATTGTGTGGTTGTGTGATTGTGTGATTGTGTGATTGTGGTTGTGTGATTGTGGTTGTGTGATTGTGGTTGTGTGATTGTGATTGTGTGATTGTGATTGTGTGATTGTGACTGTGTGATTGTGTGGTTGTGTGATTGTGTGGTTGTGTGATTATGTGATTGTGTGATTGTGTGATTGTGTGATTGTGTGATTGTGTGATTGTGTGATTGTGTGATTGTGTGGTTGTGTGATTGTTTGATTGTGTGATTAGGTGATTGTGTGATTGTGTGATTGTGTGATTGTGTGATTGTGTGATTATGTGATTGTGTGATTGTGTGATTGTGTGAGTGTGTGATTGTCTGACTGAGTGATTGTGTGCTTGTGTGATTGTGAGGTTGTGTGATTGTGTGATTGTGTGATTAGGTGATTGTGTGATTGTGTGATTGTGTGATTGTGACTGTGTGATTGTGTGATTGTGTGATTGAGTGATTGTGTGAGTGTGTGGTTGTGTGATTGTGTGATTGTGTGATTGTGTGGTTGTGTGATTGTGTGATTGTGTGATTGTGTGATTGTGTGATTGTGTGATTGTGTGATTGTGTGATTGTGTGATTGTGTGATTGTGTGGTTGTGTGATTGTTTGATTGTGTGATTAGGTGATTGTGTGATTGTGTGATTGTGTGATTGTGTGATTGTGTGATTGTGTGATTGTGTGATTATGTGATTGTGTGATTGTGTGATTGTGTGAGTGTGTGATTGTCTGATTGAGTGATTGTGTGCTTGTGTGATTGTGTGGTTGTGTGATTGTGTGATTGTGTGATTAGGTGATTGTGTGATTGTGTAATTGTGTGATTGTGACAGTGTGATTGTGTGATTGTGTGATTGAGTGATTGTGTGATTGTGTGATTGTGTGATTGTGTGATTGTGTGATTGTGGTTGTGTGATTGTGACTGTGTGATTGTGATTGTGTGATTGTGATTGTGTGATTGTGATTGTGTGATTGTGATTGTGTGATTGTGATTGTGTGATTGTGATTGTGTGATTGTGATTGTGATTGTGTGATTGCGATTGTGTGATTGTGTGATTGTGTGATTGTGTGGTTGTGTGATTGTGTGATTGTGTGATTGTGTGATTGTGTGATTGTGTGATTGTTGTTGTGTGATTGTGGTTGTGTGATTGTGGTTGTGTGATTGTGATTGTGTGATTGTGATTGTGTGATTGTGACTGTGTGATTGTGATTCTGTGATTGCGATTGTGTGATTGTGTGATTGTGTGATTGTGTGGTTGTGTGATTGTGTGATTGTGTGATTGTGTGATTGTGGTTGTGTGATTGTGATTGTGTGATTGTGTGATTGTGTGATTGTGGTTGTGTGATTGTGGTTGTGTGATTGTGGTTGTGTGATTGTGATTGTGTGATTGTGATTGTGTGATTGTGACTGTGTGATTGTGTGAGTGTGTGATTGTGTGGTTGTGTGATTGTGTGATTGTGTGATTGTGTGATTGTGTGATTGTGTGATTGTGTGATTGTGTGATTGTGTGATTGTGTGATTGTGTGATTGTGTGATTGTGTGATTGTGTGATTGTGTGATTGTGTGAGTGTGTGATTGTGTGATTGTGTGATTGTGTGATTATGTGATTGTGTGATTAGGTGATTGTGTGATTGTGTAATTGTGTGATTGTGACAGTGTGATTGTGTGATTGTGTGATTGAGTGATTGTGTGATTGTGTGATTGTGTGATTGTGGTTGTGTGATTGTGACTGTGTGATTGTGATTGTGTGATTGTGATTGTGTGATTGTGATTGTGTGATTGTGATTGTGTGATTGTGATTGTGTGATTGCGATTGTGTGATTGTGTGATTGTGTGATTGTGTGGTTGTGTGATTGTGTGATTGTGTGATTGTGTGATTGTGTGATTGTGTGATTGTTGTTGTGTGATTGTGGTTGTGTGATTGTGGTTGTGTGATTGTGATTGTGTGATTGTGATTGTGTGATTGTGACTGTGTGATTGTGATTCTGTGATTGCGATTGTGTGATTGTGTGATTGTGTGATTGTGTGATTGTGGTTGTGTGATTGTGATTGTGTGATTGTGATTGTGTGATTGTGACTGTGTGATTGTGTGAGTGTGTGATTGTGTGGTTGTGTGATTGTGTGATTGTGTGATTGTGTGATTGTGTGATTGTGTGATTGTGTGATTGTGTGATTGTGTGATTGTGTGATTGTGTGATTGTGTGATTTTGTGATTGTGTGAGTGTGTGATTGTCTGATTGAGTGATTGTGTGCTTGTGTGATTGTGTGGTTGTGTGATTGTGTGATTGTGTGATTGTGTGATTGTGTGATTGTGTGATTGTGGTTGTGTGATTGTGGTTGTGTGATTGTGGTTGTGTGATTGTGATTGTGTGATTGTGATTGTGTGATTGTGGCTGTGTGATTGTGTGAGTGTGTGATTGTGTGGTTGTGTGATTGTGTGATTGTGTGATTGTGTGATTGTGTGATTGTGTGATTGTGTGATTGTGTGATTGTGTGATTGTGTGATTGTGTGATTGTGTGATTGTGTGATTATGTGATTGTGTGATTGTGTGATTGTGTGATTGTGTGATTGTGTGATTGTGTGATTGTGACTGTGTGATTGTGTGAGTGTGTGATTGTGTGATTGAGTGATTGTGTGCTTGTGTGATTGTGTGGTTGTGTGATTGTGTGATTGTGTGATTGTGTGATTGTGTGATTGTGTGATTGTGTGATTGTGTGATGGTGTGATTGTGTGATTGTGTGATTGTGTGATTTTGTGATTGTGTGATTGTAGTTGTGTGATTGTGACTGTGTGATTGTGATTGTGTGATTGTGATTGTGTGATTGTGACTGTGTGATTGTGTGAGTGTGTGATTGTGTGATTGTGTGATTGTGTGATTGTGTGAGTGTGTGATTGTGTGATTGTGTGGTTGTGTGATTGTGTGATTGTGATTGTGTGATTGTGACTGTGTGATTGTGTGAGTGTGTGATTGTGTGATTGAGTGATTGTGTGGTTGTGTGATTGTGTGGTTGTGTGATTGTGTGATTGTGTGATTGTGTGATTGTGTGATTGTGTGATTGTGTGATTGTGTGATTGTGTGGGTGTGTGATTGTTTGATTGTGTGATTAGGTGATTGTGTGATTGTGTGATTGTGTGCTTGTGTGATTGTGTGATTGTGTGATTGTGTGATTGTGTGAGTGTGTGATTGTCTGATTGAGTGATTGTGTGCTTGTGTGATTGTGAGGTTGTGTGATTGTGTGATTGTGGGATTAGGTGATTGTGTGATTGTGTGATTGTGTGATTGTGACTGTGTGATTGTGTGATTGTGTGATTGAGTGATTGTGTGAGTGTGTGGTTGTGTGATTGTGTGATTGTGTGATTGTGTGGTTGTGTGATTGTGTGATTGTGTGATTGTGTGATTGTGTGATTGTGTGATTGTGTGATTGTGTGATTGTGTGATTGTGTGGTTGTGTGATTGTTTGATTGTGTGATTAGGTGATTGTGTGATTGTGTGATTGTGTGATTGTGTGATTGTGTGATTGTGAGATTATGTGATTGTGTGATTATGTGATTGTGTGAGTGTGTGATTGTCTGATTGAGTGATTGTGTGCTTGTGTGATTGTGTGGTTGTGTGATTGTGTGCTTGTGTGATTAGGTGATTGTGTGATTGTGTGATTGTGTGATTGTGACTGTGTGATTGTGTGATTGTGTGATTGAGTGATTGTGTGATTGTGTGATTGTGTGATTGTGTGATTGTGGTTGTGTGATTGTGACTGTGTGATTGTGATTGTGTGATTGTGATTGTGTGATTGTGATTGTGTGATTGTGATTGTGTGATTGCGATTGTGTGATTGTGTGATTGTGTGATTGTGTGGTTGTGTGATTGTGTGATTGTGTGTTTGTGTGATTGTGTGATTGTGTGATTGTGGTTGAGTGATTGTGGTTGTGTGATTGTGGTTGTGTGATTGTGATTGTGTGATTGTGATTGTGTGATTGTGACTGTGTGATTGTGTGAGTGTGTGATTGTGTGATTGTGTGGTTGTGTGATTGTGTGATTGTGTGATTGTGTGATTGTGTGATTGTGTGATTGTGTGATTGTGTGATTGTGTGATTGTGTGATTATGTGATTGTGTGATTGTGTGATTGTGTGAGTGTGTGATTGTCTGATTGAGTGATTGTGTGCTTGTGTGATTGTGTGGTTGTGTGATTGTGTGATTGTGTGATTAGGTGATTGTGTGATTGTGTGATTGTGACTGTGTGATTGTGTGATTGTGTGATTGAGTGATTGTGTGAGTGTGTGGTTGTGTGATTGTGTGATTGTGTGATTGTGTGATTGTGTGGTTGTGTGATTGTGTGATTGTGTGATTGTGTGATTGTGTGATTGTGTGATTGTGTGATTGTGTGATTGTGTGATTGTGTGATTGTGTGACTGTGTGATTGTGTGATTGTGTGATTGTGTGATTGTGCGATTGTGTAATTGTGATTGTGTGATTGTGATTGTGTGTACTGTGTGATTGTGTGATTGTGTGATTGTGTGATTGTGTGATTGTGTGATTGTGTGATTGTGTGATTGTGTGATTGTGTGATTGTGTGATTGTGTGATTGTGTGAGTGTGTGATTGTCTGATTGAGTGACTGCGTGATTGTGTGACCATGTGATTGTGTGACTGCGTGATTGTGTGACCGCGATTGTGTGACCGTGATTGTGTGACCGTGATTTTGTGACCGTGATTGTGTGACCGTGATTGTGTCATCGTGATTGTGTGATCGTGATTGTGTGATCGTGATTGTGCAATCGTGATTGTGTGATTGCGTGATTGTGATTGTGTGATTGTGTGACTGTGTGTTTGTGTGATTGTGTGATTGTGTGATTGTGTGATTGTGTGATTGTGTGATTGTGATTGTGTGATTGTGATTGTGTGATTGTGACTGTGTGATTGTGACTGTGTGATTGTGTGAGTGTGTGATTGTGTGATTGAGTGATTGTGTGATTGTGTGATTGTGTGATTGTGTGATCGTGTGATCGTGTGATTATGTGATTGTGTGATTGTGTGATTGTGTGATTGTGTGAGTGTGTGATTGTCTGATTGAGTGATTGTGTGCTTGTGTGATTGTGTGGTTGTGTGATTGTGTGATTGTGTGATTAGGTGATTGTGTGATTGTGTGATTGTGTGATTGTGACTGTGTGATTGTGTGAGTGTGTGATTGTGTGATTGAGTGATTGTGTGCTTGTGTGATTGTGTGGTTGTGTGATTGTGTGATTGTGTGATTGTGTGATTGTGTGATTGTGTGATTGTGTGATTGTGTGATTGTGTGATTGTGTGATTGTGTGATTGTGGTTGTGTGATTGTGGTTGTGTGATTGTGGTTGTGTGATTGTGATTGTGTGATTGTGACTGTGTGATTGTGATTGTGTGATTGCGATTGTGTGATTGTGTGCTTGTGTGGTTGTGTGATTGTGTGATTGTGTGATTGTGTGAGTGTGTGATTGTGTGGTTGTGTGATTGTGTGATTGTGTGATTGTGTGATTGTGTGATTGTGTGATTGTGTGATTGTGGTTGTGTGATTGTGGTTGTGTGATTGTGGTTGTGTGATTGTGATTGTGTGATTGTGATTGTGTGATTGTGACTGTGTGATTGTGTGAGTGTGTGATTGTGTGATTGAGTGATTGTGTGGTTGTGTGATTGTGTGGTTGTGTGATTGTGTGATTGTGTGATTGTGTGATTGTGTGATTGTGTGATTGTGTGATTGTGTGATTGTGTGGTTGTGTGATTGTTTGATTGTGTGATTAGGTGATTGTGTGATTGTGTGATTGTGTGATTGTGTGATTGTGTGATTGTGTGATTGTGAGATTATGTGAGTGTGTGATTGTCTGATTGAGTGATTGTGTGCTTGTGTGATTGTGTGGTTGTGTGATTGTGTGATTGTGTGATTAGGTGATTGTGTGATTGTGTGATTGTGTGATTGTGACTGTGTGATTGTGTGATTGTGTGATTGAGTGATTGTGTGATTGTGTGATTGTGTGATTGTGTGATTGTGTGATTGTGGTTGTGTGATTGTGACTGTGTGATTGTGATTGTGTGATTGTGATTGTGTGATTGTGATTGTGTGATTGTGACTGTGTGATTGTGTGATTGTGTGATTGAGTGATTGTGTGATTGTGTGATTGTGTGATTGTGTGATTGTGGTTGTGTGATTGTGACTGTGTGATTGTGATTGTGTGATTGTGATTGTGTGATTGTGATTGTGTGATTGTGATTGTGTGATTGCGATTGTGTGATTGTGTGATTGTGTGATTGTGTGGTTGTGTGATTGTGTGATTGTGTGTTTGTGTGATTGTGTGATTGTGTGATTGTGGTTGAGTGATTGTGGTTGTGTGATTGTGGTTGTGTGATTGTGATTGTGTGATTGTGATTGTGTGATTGTGACTGTGTGATTGTGTGAGTGTGTGATTGTGTGATTGTGTGGTTGTGTGATTGTGTGATTGTGTGATTGTGTGATTGTGTGATTGTGTGATTGTGTGATTGTGTGATTGTGTGATTGTGTGATTGTGTGATTGTGTGATTGTGTGATTATGTGATTGTGTGATTGTGTGATTGTGTGAGTGTGTGATTGTCTGATTGAGTGATTGTGTGCTTGTGTGATTGTGTGGTTGTGTGATTGTGTGATTGTGTGATTAGGTGATTGTGTGATTGTGTGATTGTGACTGTGTGATTGTGTGATTGTGTGATTGAGTGATTGTGTGAGTGTGTGGTTGTGTGATTGTGTGATTGTGTGATTGTGTGGTTGTGTGATTGTGTGATTGTGTGATTGTGTGATTGTGTGATTGTGTGATTGTGTGATTGTGTGATTGTGTGATTGTGTGAGTGTGTGATTGTCTGATTGAGTGACTGCGTGATTGTGTGACCATGTGATTGTGTGACTGCGTGATTGTGTGACCGCGATTGTGTGACCGTGATTGTGTGACCGTGATTTTGTGACCGTGATTGTGTGACCGTGATTGTGTCATCGTGATTGTGTGATCGTGATTGTGTGATCGTGATTGTGCAATCGTGATTGTGTGATTGCGTGATTGTGATTGTGTGATTGTGTGACTGTGTGATTGTGTGAGTGTGTGATTGTGTGATTGTGTGGTTGTGTGATTGTGTGATTGTGTGATTGTGTGATTGTGTGATTGTGTGATTGTGTGATTGTGTGATTGTGTGATTGTGTGATTGTGTGATTGTGTGATTGTGTGATTGTGTGATTATGTGATTGTGTGATTGTGTGATTGTGTGAGTGTGTGATTGTCTGATTGAGTGATTGTGTGCTTGTGTGATTGTGTGGTTGTGTGATTGTGTGATTGTGTGATTAGGTGATTGTGTGATTGTGTGATTGTGACTGTGTGATTGTGTGATTGTGTGATTGAGTGATTGTGTGAGTGTGTGGTTGTGTGATTGTGTGATTGTGTGGTTGTGTGATTGTGTGATTGTGTGATTGTGTGATTGTGTGATTGTGTGATTGTGTGATTGTGTGATTGTGTGATTGTGTGAGTGTGTGATTGTCTGATTGAGTGACTGCGTGATTGTGTGACCATGTGATTGTGTGACTGCGTGATTGTGTGACCGCGATTGTGTGACCGTGATTGTGTGACCGTGATTTTGTGACCGTGATTGTGTGACCGTGATTGTGTCATCGTGATTGTGTGATCGTGATTGTGTGATCGTGATTGTGCAATCGTGATTGTGTGATTGCGTGATTGTGATTGTGTGATTGTGTGACTGTGTGTTTGTGTGATTGTGTGATTGTGTGATTGTGTGATTGTGTGATTGTGTGATTGTGATTGTGTGATTGTGATTGTGTGATTGTGACTGTGTGATTGTGACTGTGTGATTGTGTGAGTGTGTGATTGTGTGATTGAGTGATTGTGTGATTGTGTGATTGTGTGATTGTGTGATTGTGTGATCGTGTGATTATGTGATTGTGTGATTGTGTGATTGTGTGATTGTGTGAGTGTGTGATTGTCTGATTGAGTGATTGTGTGCTTGTGTGATTGTGTGGTTGTGTGATTGTGTGATTAGGTGATTGTGTGATTGTGTGATTGTGTGATTGTGTGATTGTGTGATTGTGTGATTGTGTGATTGTGGTTGTGTGATTGTGGTTGTGTGATTGTGGTTGTGTGATTGTGATTGTGTGATTGTGACTGTGTGATTGTGATTGTGTGATTGCGATTGTGTGATTGTGTGATTGTGTGGTTGTGTGATTGTGTGATTGTGTGATTGTGTGAGTGTGTGATTGTGTGGTTGTGTGATTGTGTGATTGTGTGATTGTGTGATTGTGTGATTGTGTGATTGTGTGATTGTGGTTGTGTGATTGTGGTTGTGTGATTGTGGTTGTGTGATTGTGATTGTGTGATTGTGATTGTGTGATTGTGACTGTGTGATTGTGTGAGTGTGTGATTGTGTGATTGAGTGATTGTGTGGTTGTGTGATTGTGTGGTTGTGTGATTGTGTGATTGTGTGATTGTGTGATTGTGTGATTGTGTGATTGTGTGGTTGTGTGATTGTTTGATTGTGTGATTAGGTGATTGTGTGATTGTGTGATTGTGTGATTGTGTGATTGTGTGATTGTGAGATTATGTGAGTGTGTGATTGTCTGATTGAGTGATTGTGTGCTTGTGTGATTGTGTGGTTGTGTGATTGTGTGATTGTGTGATTAGGTGATTGTGTGATTGTGTGATTGTGTGATTGTGACTGTGTGATTGTGTGATTGTGTGATTGAGTGATTGTGTGATTGTGTGATTGTGTGATTGTGTGATTGTGGTTGTGTGATTGTGACTGTGTGATTGTGATTGTGTGATTGTGATTGTGTGATTGTGATTGTGTAATTGTGATTGTGTGATTGCGATTGTGTGATTGTGTGATTGTGTGATTGTGTGGTTTTGTGATTGTGTGATTGTGTGTTTGTGTGATTGTGTGATTGTGTGATTGTGGTTGAGTGATTGTGGTTGTGTGATTGTGGTTGTGTGATTGTGATTGTGTGATTGTGATTGTGTGATTGTGACTGTGTGATTGTGTGAGTGTGTGATTGTGTGATTGTGTGGTTGTGTGATTGTGTGATTGTGTGATTGTGTGATTGTGTGATTGTGTGATTGTGTGATTGTGTGATTGTGTGATTGTGTGATTGTGTGATTGTGTGATTATGTGATTGTGTGATTGTGTGATTGTGTGATTGTGTGAGTGTGTGATTGTCTGATTGAGTGATTGTGTGCTTGTGTGATTGTGTGGTTGTGTGATTGTGTGATTGTGTGATTAGGTGATTGTGTGATTGTGTGATTGTGACTGTGTGATTGTGTGATTGTGTGATTGAGTGATTGTGTGAGTGTGTGGTTGTGTGATTGTGTGATTGTGTGATTGTGTGGTTGTGTGATTGTGTGATTGTGTGATTGTGTGATTGTGTGATTGTGTGATTGTGTGATTGTGTGATTGTGTGACTGTGTGATTGTGTGATTGTGTGATTGTGTGATTGTGCGATTGTGTAATTGTGATTGTGTGATTGTGATTGTGTGTACTGTGTGATTGTGTGATTGTGTGATTGTGTGATTGTGTGATTGTGTGATTGTGTGATTGTGTGATTGTGTGATTGTGTGATTGTGTGATTGTGTGATTGTGTGATTGTGTGATTGTGTGATTGTGTGATTGTGTGATTGTGTGAGTGTGTGATTGTCTGATTGAGTGACTGCGTGATCGTGTGACCTTGTGATTGTGTGACTGCGTGATTGTGTGACCGCGATTGTGTGACCGTGATTGTGTGACCGTGATTTTGTGACCGTGATTGTGTGACCGTGATTGTGTCATCGTGATTGTGTGATCGTGATTGTGTGATCGTGATTGTGCAATCGTGATTGTGTGATTGCGTGATTGTGATTGTGTGATTGTGTGACTGTGTGTTTGTGTGATTGTGTGATTGTGTGATTGTGTGATTGTGTGATTGTGTGATTGTGATTGTGTGATTGTGATTGTGTGATTGTGACTGTGTGATTGTGACTGTGTGATTGTGTGAGTGTGTGATTGTGTGATTGAGTGATTGTGTGACTGTGTGATTGTGTGATTGTGTGATTGTGTGATCGTGTGATTGTGTGATTGTGTGATTGTGTGAGTGTGTGATTGTGTGAGTGTGTGATTGTGTGCTTGTGTGATTGTGTGGTTGTGTGATTGTGTGATTGTGTGATTAGGTGATTGTGTGATTGTGTGATTGTGTGATTGTGACTGTGTGATTGTGTGAGTGTGTGATTGTGTGATTGAGTGATTGTGTGCTTGTGTGATTGTGTGGCTGTGTGATTGTGTGATTGTGTGATTGTGTGATTGTGTGATTGTGTGATTGTGTGATTGTGTGATTGTGTGATTGTGGTTGTGTGATTGTGGTTGTGTGATTGTGGTTGTGTGATTGTGATTGTGTGATTGTGACTGTGTGATTGTGATTGTGTGATTGCGATTGTGTGATTGTGTGATTGTGTGGTTGTGTGATTGTGTGATTGTGTGATTGTGTGATTGTGTGATTGTGTGATTGTGGTTGTGTGATTGTGGTTGTGTGATTGTGGTTGTGTGATTGTGATTGTGTGATTGTGATTGTGTGATTGTGACTGTGTGATTGTGTGAGTGTGTGATTGTGTGGTTGTGTGATTGTGTGATTGTGTGATTGTGTGATTGTGTGATTGTGTGATTGTGTGATTGTGTGATTGTGTGATTGTGGTTGTGTGATTGTGGTTGTGTGATTGTGGTTGTGTGATTGTGATTGTGTGATTGTGATTGTGTGATTGTGACTGTGTGATTGTGTGAGTGTGTGATTGTGTGGTTGTGTGATTGTGTGATTGTGTGATTGTGTGATTGTGTGATTGTGTGATTGTGTGATTATGTGATTGTGTGATTGTGTGATTTTGTGATTGTGTGATTGTGTGATTATGTGATTGTGTGATTGTGTGATTGTGTGAGTGTGTGATTGTCTGATTGAGTGATTGTGTGCTTGTGTGATTGTGTGGTTGTGTGATTGTGTGATTGTGTGATTGTGTGATTGTGTGATTGTGTGATTGTGTGATTGTGTGATTGTGTGATTGTGTGATTGTGTGATTGTGTGATTGTGTGATTGTGTGATTGTGTGATTATGTGATTGTGTGATTGTGTGATTTTGTGATTGTGTGAGTGTGTGATTGTCTGATTGAGTGATTGTGTGCTTGTGTGATTTTGTGATTGTGTGAGTGTGTGATTGTGTGATTAGGTGATTGTGTGATTGTGTGATTGTGTGATTGTGTGATTGTGTGATTGTGTGATTGTGTGATTATGTGATTGTGTGATTGTGTGATTGTGTGAGTGTGTGATTGTCTGATTGAGTGATTGTGTGCTTGTGTGATTGTGTGGTTGTGTGATTGTGTGATTGTGTGATTGTGTGATTGTGTGATTGTGTGATTGTGTGATTGTGTGATTGTGTGATTGTGTGATTGTGTGATTGTGTGATTGTGTGATTGTGTGATTATGTGATTGTGTGATTGTGTGATTTTGTGATTGTGTGAGTGTGTGATTGTCTGATTGAGTGATTGTGTGCTTGTGTGATTTTGTGATTGTGTGAGTGTGTGATTGTGTGATTGTGTGATTGTGTGATTATGTGATTGTGTGATTAGGTGATTGTGTGATTGTGTAATTGTGTGATTGTGGTTGTGTGATTGTGATTGTGTGATTGTGATTGTGTGATTGTGACTGTGTGATTGTGATTCTGTGATTGCGATTGTGTGATTGTGTGATTGTGTGATTGTGTGGTTGTGTGATTGTGTGATTGTGTGATTGTGTGATTGTGTGATTGTGGTTGTGTGATTGTGGTTGTGTGATTGTGGTTGTGTGATTGTGATTGTGTGATTGTGATTGTGTGATTGTGACTGTGTGATTGTGTGAGTGTGTGATTGTGTGGTTGTGTGATTGTGTGATTGTGTGATTGTGTGATTGTGTGATTGTGTGATTGTGTGATTGTGTGATTGTGTGATTGTGTGATTGTGTGATTGTGTGATTATGTGATTGTGTGATTGTGTGATTGTGTGAGTGTGCGATTGTCTGATTGAGTGATTGTCTGCTTGTGTGATTGTGAGGTTGTGTGATTGTGTGATTGTGTGATTAGGTGATTGTGTGATTGTGTGATTGTGTGATTGTGACTGTGTGATTGTGTGATTGTGTGATTGAGTGATTGTGTGAGTGTGTGGTTGTGTGATTGTGTGATTGTGTGATTGTGTGGTTGTGTGATTGTGTGATTGTGTGATTGTGTGATTGTGTGATTGTGTGATTGTGTGATTGTGTGATTGTGTGATTGTGTGGTTGTGTGATTGTTTGATTGTGTGATTAGGTGATTGTGTGATTGTGTGATTGTGTGATTGTGTGATTGTGTGATTGTGTGATTGTGTGATTATGTGATTGTGTGATTGTGTGATTGTGTGAGTGTGTGATTGTCTGATTGAGTGATTGTGTGCTTGTGTGATTGTGTGGTTGTGTGATTGTGTGATTGTGTGATTAGGTGATTGTGTGATTGTGTAATTGTGTGATTGTGACAGTGTGATTGTGTGATTGTGTGATTGAGTGATTGTGTGATTGTGTGATTGTGTGATTGTGTGATTGTGGTTGTGTGATTGTGACTGTGTGATTGTGATTGTGTGATTGTGGTTGTGTGATTGTGATTGTGTGATTGTGATTGTGTGATTGTGACTGTGTGGTTGTGATTCTGTGATTGCGATTGTGTGATTGTGTGATTGTGTGATTGTGTGATTGTGGTTGTGTGATTGTGGTTGTGTGATTGTGATTGTGTGATTGTGATTGTGTGATTGTGACTGTGTGATTGTGTGAGTGTGTGATTGTGTGGTTGTGTGATTGTGTGATTGTGTGATTGTGTGATTGTGTGATTGTGTGATTGTGACTGTGTGATTGTGTGAGTGTGTGATTGTGTGGTTGTGTGATTGTGTGATTGTGTGATTGTGTGATTGTGTGATTGTGTGATTGTGTGATTGTGTGATTGTGTGATTGTGTGATTGTGTGAGTGTGTGATTGTCTGATTGAGTGATTGTGTGCTTGTGTGATTGTGATGTTGTGTGATTGTGTGATTGTGTGATTAGGTGATTGTGTGATTGTGTGATTGTGTGATTGTGACTGTGTGATTGTGTGATTGTGTGATTGAGTGATTGTGTGAGTGTGTGGTTGTGTGATTGTGTGATTGTGTGATTGTGTGGTTGTGTGATTGTGTGATTGTGTGATTGTGTGATTGTGTGATTGTGTGATTGTTGTTGTGTGATTGTGGTTGTGTGATTGTGGTTGTGTGATTGTGATTGTGTGATTGTGATTGTGTGATTGTGACTGTGTGATTGTGATTCTGTGATTGCGATTGTGTGATTGTGTGATTGTGTGATTGTGTGGTTGTGTGATTGTGTGATTGTGTGATTGTGTGATTGTGTGATTGTGGTTGTGTGATTGTGGTTGTGTGATTGTGGTTGTGTGATTGTGATTGTGTGATTGTGATTGTGTGATTGTGACTGTGTGATTGTGTGAGTGTGTGATTGTGTGGTTGTGTGATTGTGTGATTGTGTGATTGTGTGATTGTGTGATTGTGTGATTGTGTGATTGTGTGATTGCGTGATTGTGTGATTGTGTGATTGTGTGATTGTGTGATTGTGTGATTGTGTGATTGTGTGATTGTGTGATTGTGTGATTGTGTGATTATGTGATTGTGTGATTGTGTGATTTTGTGATTGTGTGAGTGTGTGATTGTCTGATTGAGTGATTGTGTGCTTGTGTGATTGTGTGGTTGTGTGATTGTGTGATTGTGTGATTGTGTGATTGTGTGATTGTGTGATTGTGTGATTGTGGTTGTGTGATTGTGGTTGTGTGATTGTGGTTGTGTGATTGTGATTGTGTGATTGTGATTGTGTGATTGTGACTGTGTGATTGTGTGAGTGTGTGATTGTGTGAGTGTGTGATTGTGTGGTTGTGTGATTGTGTGATTGTGTGATTGTGTGATTGTGTGATTGTGTGATTGTGTGATTGTGTGATTGTGTGATTGTGTGATTGTGTGATTGTGTGATTGTGTGATTTTGTGATTGTGTGAGTGTGTGATTGTCTGATTGAGTGATTGTGTGCTTGTGTGATTGTGTGGTTGTGTGATTGTGTGATTGTGTGATTGTGTGATTGTGTGATTGTGTGATGGTGTGATTGTGTGATTGTGTGATTGTGTGATTGTGTGATTGTGTGATTGTAGTTGTGTGATTGTGACTGTGTGATTGTGATTGTGTGATTGTGATTGTGTGATTGTGACTGTGTGATTGTGTGAGTGTGTGATTGTGTGATTGTGTGATTGTGTGATTGTGTGATTATGTGATTGTGTGATTGTGTGATTGTGTGAGTGTGTGATTGTCTGATTGAGTGATTGTGTGCTTGTGTGATTGTGTGGTTGTGTGATTGTGTGATTGTGTGATTAGGTGATTGTGTGACTGTGTGATTGTGACTGTGTGATTGTGTGATTGTGTGATTGAGTGATTGTGTGAGTGTGTGGTTGTGTGATTGTGTGATTGTGTGATTGTGTGGTTGTGTGATTGTGTGATTGTGTGATTGTGTGATTGTGTGATTGTGTGATTGTGTGATTGTGTGATTGTGTGACTGTGTGATTGTGTGATTGTGTGATTGTGTGATTGTGCGA
The DNA here is from genome assembly GCF_050947335.1 of Megachile rotundata. Taxonomy (NCBI): domain Eukaryota; kingdom Metazoa; phylum Arthropoda; class Insecta; order Hymenoptera; family Megachilidae; genus Megachile; species Megachile rotundata. The sequence continues at coordinate 235,902 of NW_027473338.1, read as the reverse complement.
TTGTGTAATTGTGATTGTGTGATTGTGATTGTGTGTACTGTGTGATTGTGTGATTGTGTGATTGTGTGATTGTGTGATTGTGTGATTGTGCGATTGTGTGATTGTGTGATTGTGTGATTGTGTGATTGTGTGATTGTGTGAGTGTGTGATTGTCTGATTGAGTGACTGCGTGATTGTGTGACCATGTGATTGTGTGACTGCGTGATTGTGTGACCGCGATTGTGTGACCGTGATTGTGTGACCGTGATTTTGTGACCGTGATTGTGTGACCGTGATTGTGTCATCGTGATTGTGTGATCGTGATTGTGTGATCGTGATTGTGCAATCGTGATTGTGTGATTGCGTGATTGTGATTGTGTGATTGTGTGACTGTGTGTTTGTGTGATTGTGTGATTGTGTGATTGTGTGATTGTGTGATTGTGTGATTGTGTGATTGTGTGATTGTGTGATTGTGTGATTGTGATTGTGTGATTGTGACTGTGTGATTGTGACTGTGTGATTGTGTGAGTGTGTGATTGTGTGATTGAGTGATTGTGTGATTGTGTGATTGTGTGATTGTGTGATTGTGTGATCGTGTGATTATGTGATTGTGTGATTGTGTGATTGTGTGATTGTGTGAGTGTGTGATTGTCTGATTGAGTGATTGTGTGCTTGTGTGATTGTGTGGTTGTGTGATTGTGTGATTGTGTGATTAGGTGATTGTGTGATTGTGTGATTGTGTGATTGTGACTGTGTGATTGTGTGAGTGTGTGATTGTGTGATTGAGTGATTGTGTGCTTGTGTGATTGTGTGGTTGTGTGATTGTGTGATTGTGTGATTGTGTGATTGTGTGATTGTGTGATTGTGTGATTGTGTGATTGTGTGATTGTGTGATTGTGTGATTGTGTGATTGTGTGATTGTGTGATTGTGGTTGTGTGATTGTGGTTGTGTGATTGTGGTTGTGTGATTGTGATTGTGTGATTGTGACTGTGTGATTGTGATTGTGTGATTGCGATTGTGTGATTGTGTGATTGTGTGGTTGTGTGATTGTGTGATTGTGTGATTGTGTGATTGTGTGATTGTGTGCTTGTGGTTGTGTGATTGTGGTTGTGTGATTGTGGTTGTGTGATTGTGGTTGTGTGATTGTGGTTGTGTGATTGTGGTTGTGTGATTGTGATTGTGTGATTGTGATTGTGTGATTGTGACTGTGTGATTGTGTGAGTGTGTGATTGTGTGGTTGTGTGATTGTGTGGTTGTGTGATTGTGTGATTGTGTGATTGTGTGATTGTGTGATTGTGTGATTGTGTGATTGTGTGATTGTGTGATTGTGTGATTGTGTGATTGTGTGATTGTGTGATTGTGTGAGTGTGTGATTGTGTGATTGTGTGATTGTGTGATTATGTGATTGTGTGATTAGGTGATTGTGTGATTGTGTAATTGTGTGATTGTGACAGTGTGATTGTGTGATTGTGTGATTGAGTGATTGTGTGATTGTGTGATTGTGTGATTGTGGTTGTGTGATTGTGACTGTGTGATTGTGATTGTGTGATTGTGATTGTGTGATTGTGATTGTGTGATTGTGATTGTGTGATTGTGATTGTGTGATTGCGATTGTGTGATTGTGTGATTGTGTGATTGTGTGGTTGTGTGATTGTGTGATTGTGTGATTGTGTGATTGTGTGATTGTGTGATTGTTGTTGTGTGATTGTGGTTGTGTGATTGTGGTTGTGTGATTGTGATTGTGTGATTGTGATTGTGTGATTGTGACTGTGTGATTGTGATTCTGTGATTGCGATTGTGTGATTGTGTGATTGTGTGATTGTGTGATTGTGGTTGTGTGATTGTGATTGTGTGATTGTGATTGTGTGATTGTGACTGTGTGATTGTGTGAGTGTGTGATTGTGTGGTTGTGTGATTGTGTGATTGTGTGATTGTGTGATTGTGTGATTGTGTGATTGTGTGATTGTGTGATTGTGTGATTGTGTGATTGTGTGATTGTGTGATTTTGTGATTGTGTGAGTGTGTGATTGTCTGATTGAGTGATTGTGTGCTTGTGTGATTGTGTGGTTGTGTGATTGTGTGATTGTGTGATTGTGTGATTGTGTGATTGTGTGATTGTGGTTGTGTGATTGTGGTTGTGTGATTGTGGTTGTGTGATTGTGATTGTGTGATTGTGATTGTGTGATTGTGGCTGTGTGATTGTGTGAGTGTGTGATTGTGTGGTTGTGTGATTGTGTGATTGTGTGATTGTGTGATTGTGTGATTGTGTGATTGTGTGATTGTGTGATTGTGTGATTGTGTGATTGTGTGATTGTGTGATTGTGTGATTGTGTGATTATGTGATTGTGTGATTGTGTGATTGTGTGATTGTGTGATTGTGTGATTGTGTGATTGTGACTGTGTGATTGTGTGAGTGTGTGATTGTGTGATTGAGTGATTGTGTGCTTGTGTGATTGTGTGGTTGTGTGATTGTGTGATTGTGTGATTGTGTGATTGTGTGATTGTGTGATTGTGTGATTGTGTGATGGTGTGATTGTGTGATTGTGTGATTTTGTGATTGTGTGATTGTAGTTGTGTGATTGTGACTGTGTGATTGTGATTGTGTGATTGTGATTGTGTGATTGTGACTGTGTGATTGTGTGAGTGTGTGATTGTGTGATTGTGTGATTGTGTGATTGTGTGAGTGTGTGATTGTGTGATTGTGTGGTTGTGTGATTGTGTGATTGTGATTGTGTGATTGTGACTGTGTGATTGTGTGAGTGTGTGATTGTGTGATTGAGTGATTGTGTGGTTGTGTGATTGTGTGGTTGTGTGATTGTGTGATTGTGTGATTGTGTGATTGTGTGATTGTGTGATTGTGTGATTGTGTGATTGTGTGGGTGTGTGATTGTTTGATTGTGTGATTAGGTGATTGTGTGATTGTGTGATTGTGTGATTGTGTGATTGTGTGATTGTGTGATTGTGTGATTGTGTGATTGTGTGAGTGTGTGATTGTCTGATTGAGTGATTGTGTGCTTGTGTGATTGTGAGGTTGTGTGATTGTGTGATTGTGGGATTAGGTGATTGTGTGATTGTGTGATTGTGTGATTGTGACTGTGTGATTGTGTGATTGTGTGATTGAGTGATTGTGTGAGTGTGTGGTTGTGTGATTGTGTGATTGTGTGATTGTGTGGTTGTGTGATTGTGTGATTGTGTGATTGTGTGATTGTGTGATTGTGTGATTGTGTGATTGTGTGATTGTGTGATTGTGTGGTTGTGTGATTGTTTGATTGTGTGATTAGGTGATTGTGTGATTGTGTGATTGTGTGATGGTGTGATTGTGTGATTGTGAGATTATGTGATTGTGTGATTATGTGATTGTGTGAGTGTGTGATTGTCTGATTGAGTGATTGTGTGCTTGTGTGATTGTGTGGTTGTGTGATTGTGTGCTTGTGTGATTAGGTGATTGTGTGATTGTGTGATTGTGTGATTGTGACTGTGTGATTGTGTGATTGTGTGATTGAGTGATTGTGTGATTGTGTGATTGTGTGATTGTGTGATTGTGGTTGTGTGATTGTGACTGTGTGATTGTGATTGTGTGATTGTGATTGTGTGATTGTGATTGTGTGATTGTGATTGTGTGATTGCGATTGTGTGATTGTGTGATTGTGTGATTGTGTGGTTGTGTGATTGTGTGATTGTGTGTTTGTGTGATTGTGTGATTGTGTGATTGTGGTTGAGTGATTGTGGTTGTGTGATTGTGGTTGTGTGATTGTGATTGTGTGATTGTGATTGTGTGATTGTGACTGTGTGATTGTGTGAGTGTGTGATTGTGTGATTGTGTGGTTGTGTGATTGTGTGATTGTGTGATTGTGTGATTGTGTGATTGTGTGATTGTGTGATTGTGTGATTGTGTGATTGTGTGATTATGTGATTGTGTGATTGTGTGATTGTGTGAGTGTGTGATTGTCTGATTGAGTGATTGTGTGCTTGTGTGATTGTGTGGTTGTGTGATTGTGTGATTGTGTGATTAGGTGATTGTGTGATTGTGTGATTGTGACTGTGTGATTGTGTGATTGTGTGATTGAGTGATTGTGTGAGTGTGTGGTTGTGTGATTGTGTGATTGTGTGATTGTGTGATTGTGTGGTTGTGTGATTGTGTGATTGTGTGATTGTGTGATTGTGTGATTGTGTGATTGTGTGATTGTGTGATTGTGTGATTGTGTGATTGTGTGACTGTGTGATTGTGTGATTGTGTGATTGTGTGATTGTGCGATTGTGTAATTGTGATTGTGTGATTGTGATTGTGTGTACTGTGTGATTGTGTGATTGTGTGATTGTGTGATTGTGTGATTGTGTGATTGTGTGATTGTGTGATTGTGTGATTGTGTGATTGTGTGATTGTGTGATTGTGTGAGTGTGTGATTGTCTGATTGAGTGACTGCGTGATTGTGTGACCATGTGATTGTGTGACTGCGTGATTGTGTGACCGCGATTGTGTGACCGTGATTGTGTGACCGTGATTTTGTGACCGTGATTGTGTGACCGTGATTGTGTCATCGTGATTGTGTGATCGTGATTGTGTGATCGTGATTGTGCAATCGTGATTGTGTGATTGCGTGATTGTGATTGTGTGATTGTGTGACTGTGTGTTTGTGTGATTGTGTGATTGTGTGATTGTGTGATTGTGTGATTGTGTGATTGTGATTGTGTGATTGTGATTGTGTGATTGTGACTGTGTGATTGTGACTGTGTGATTGTGTGAGTGTGTGATTGTGTGATTGAGTGATTGTGTGATTGTGTGATTGTGTGATTGTGTGATCGTGTGATCGTGTGATTATGTGATTGTGTGATTGTGTGATTGTGTGATTGTGTGAGTGTGTGATTGTCTGATTGAGTGATTGTGTGCTTGTGTGATTGTGTGGTTGTGTGATTGTGTGATTGTGTGATTAGGTGATTGTGTGATTGTGTGATTGTGTGATTGTGACTGTGTGATTGTGTGAGTGTGTGATTGTGTGATTGAGTGATTGTGTGCTTGTGTGATTGTGTGGTTGTGTGATTGTGTGATTGTGTGATTGTGTGATTGTGTGATTGTGTGATTGTGTGATTGTGTGATTGTGTGATGGTGTGATTGTGTGATTGTGTGATTGTGTGATTTTGTGATTGTGTGATTGTAGTTGTGTGATTGTGACTGTGTGATTGTGATTGTGTGATTGTGATTGTGTGATTGTGACTGTGTGATTGTGTGAGTGTGTGATTGTGTGATTGTGTGATTGTGTGATTGTGTGAGTGTGTGATTGTGTGATTGTGTGGTTGTGTGATTGTGTGATTGTGATTGTGTGATTGTGACTGTGTGATTGTGTGAGTGTGTGATTGTGTGATTGAGTGATTGTGTGGTTGTGTGATTGTGTGGTTGTGTGATTGTGTGATTGTGTGATTGTGTGATTGTGTGATTGTGTGATTGTGTGATTGTGTGATTGTGTGGGTGTGTGATTGTTTGATTGTGTGATTAGGTGATTGTGTGATTGTGTGATTGTGTGATTGTGTGATTGTGTGATTGTGTGATTGTGTGATTGTGTGATTGTGTGAGTGTGTGATTGTCTGATTGAGTGATTGTGTGCTTGTGTGATTGTGAGGTTGTGTGATTGTGTGATTGTGGGATTAGGTGATTGTGTGATTGTGTGATTGTGTGATTGTGACTGTGTGATTGTGTGATTGTGTGATTGAGTGATTGTGTGAGTGTGTGGTTGTGTGATTGTGTGATTGTGTGATTGTGTGGTTGTGTGATTGTGTGATTGTGTGATTGTGTGATTGTGTGATTGTGTGATTGTGTGATTGTGTGATTGTGTGGTTGTGTGATTGTTTGATTGTGTGATTAGGTGATTGTGTGATTGTGTGATTGTGTGATTGTGTGATTGTGTGATTGTGAGATTATGTGATTGTGTGATTATGTGATTGTGTGAGTGTGTGATTGTCTGATTGAGTGATTGTGTGCTTGTGTGATTGTGTGGTTGTGTGATTGTGTGCTTGTGTGATTAGGTGATTGTGTGATTGTGTGATTGTGTGATTGTGACTGTGTGATTGTGTGATTGTGTGATTGAGTGATTGTGTGATTGTGTGATTGTGTGATTGTGTGATTGTGGTTGTGTGATTGTGACTGTGTGATTGTGATTGTGTGATTGTGATTGTGTGATTGTGATTGTGTGATTGTGATTGTGTGATTGCGATTGTGTGATTGTGTGATTGTGTGATTGTGTGGTTGTGTGATTGTGTGATTGTGTGTTTGTGTGATTGTGTGATTGTGTGATTGTGGTTGAGTGATTGTGGTTGTGTGATTGTGGTTGTGTGATTGTGATTGTGTGATTGTGATTGTGTGATTGTGACTGTGTGATTGTGTGAGTGTGTGATTGTGTGATTGTGTGGTTGTGTGATTGTGTGATTGTGTGATTGTGTGATTGTGTGATTGTGTGATTGTGTGATTGTGTGATTGTGTGATTGTGTGATTGTGTGATTATGTGATTGTGTGATTGTGTGATTGTGTGAGTGTGTGATTGTCTGATTGAGTGATTGTGTGCTTGTGTGATTGTGTGGTTGTGTGATTGTGTGATTGTGTGATTAGGTGATTGTGTGATTGTGTGATTGTGACTGTGTGATTGTGTGATTGTGTGATTGAGTGATTGTGTGAGTGTGTGGTTGTGTGATTGTGTGATTGTGTGATTGTGTGATTGTGTGGTTGTGTGATTGTGTGATTGTGTGATTGTGTGATTGTGTGATTGTGTGATTGTGTGATTGTGTGATTGTGTGATTGTGTGATTGTGTGACTGTGTGATTGTGTGATTGTGTGATTGTGTGATTGTGCGATTGTGTAATTGTGATTGTGTGATTGTGATTGTGTGTACTGTGTGATTGTGTGATTGTGTGATTGTGTGATTGTGTGATTGTGTGATTGTGTGATTGTGTGATTGTGTGATTGTGTGATTGTGTGATTGTGTGATTGTGTGATTGTGTGATTGTGTGAGTGTGTGATTGTCTGATTGAGTGACTGCGTGATTGTGTGACCATGTGATTGTGTGACTGCGTGATTGTGTGACCGCGATTGTGTGACCGTGATTGTGTGACCGTGATTTTGTGACCGTGATTGTGTGACCGTGATTGTGTCATCGTGATTGTGTGATCGTGATTGTGTGATCGTGATTGTGCAATCGTGATTGTGTGATTGCGTGATTGTGATTGTGTGATTGTGTGACTGTGTGTTTGTGTGATTGTGTGATTGTGTGATTGTGTGATTGTGTGATTGTGTGATTGTGATTGTGTGATTGTGATTGTGTGATTGTGACTGTGTGATTGTGACTGTGTGATTGTGTGAGTGTGTGATTGTGTGATTGAGTGATTGTGTGATTGTGTGATTGTGTGATTGTGTGATCGTGTGATCGTGTGATTATGTGATTGTGTGATTGTGTGATTGTGTGATTGTGTGAGTGTGTGATTGTCTGATTGAGTGATTGTGTGCTTGTGTGATTGTGTGGTTGTGTGATTGTGTGATTGTGTGATTAGGTGATTGTGTGATTGTGTGATTGTGTGATTGTGACTGTGTGATTGTGTGAGTGTGTGATTGTGTGATTGAGTGATTGTGTGCTTGTGTGATTGTGTGGTTGTGTGATTGTGTGATTGTGTGATTGTGTGATTGTGTGATTGTGTGATTGTGTGATTGTGTGATTGTGTGATTGTGTGATTGTGTGATTGTGGTTGTGTGATTGTGGTTGTGTGATTGTGGTTGTGTGATTGTGATTGTGTGATTGTGACTGTGTGATTGTGATTGTGTGATTGCGATTGTGTGATTGTGTGATTGTGTGGTTGTGTGATTGTGTGATTGTGTGATTGTGTGAGTGTGTGATTGTGTGGTTGTGTGATTGTGTGATTGTGTGATTGTGTGATTGTGTGATTGTGTGATTGTGTGATTGTGGTTGTGTGATTGTGGTTGTGTGATTGTGGTTGTGTGATTGTGATTGTGTGATTGTGATTGTGTGATTGTGACTGTGTGATTGTGTGAGTGTGTGATTGTGTGATTGAGTGATTGTGTGGTTGTGTGATTGTGTGGTTGTGTGATTGTGTGATTGTGTGATTGTGTGATTGTGTGATTGTGTGATTGTGTGATTGTGTGATTGTGTGGTTGTGTGATTGTTTGATTGTGTGATTAGGTGATTGTGTGATTGTGTGATTGTGTGATTGTGTGATTGTGTGATTGTGTGATTGTGAGATTATGTGAGTGTGTGATTGTCTGATTGAGTGATTGTGTGCTTGTGTGATTGTGTGGTTGTGTGATTGTGTGATTGTGTGATTAGGTGATTGTGTGATTGTGTGATTGTGTGATTGTGACTGTGTGATTGTGTGATTGTGTGATTGAGTGATTGTGTGATTGTGTGATTGTGTGATTGTGTGATTGTGTGATTGTGGTTGTGTGATTGTGACTGTGTGATTGTGATTGTGTGATTGTGATTGTGTGATTGTGATTGTGTGATTGTGACTGTGTGATTGTGTGATTGTGTGATTGAGTGATTGTGTGATTGTGTGATTGTGTGATTGTGTGATTGTGGTTGTGTGATTGTGACTGTGTGATTGTGATTGTGTGATTGTGATTGTGTGATTGTGATTGTGTGATTGTGATTGTGTGATTGCGATTGTGTGATTGTGTGATTGTGTGATTGTGTGGTTGTGTGATTGTGTGATTGTGTGTTTGTGTGATTGTGTGATTGTGTGATTGTGGTTGAGTGATTGTGGTTGTGTGATTGTGGTTGTGTGATTGTGATTGTGTGATTGTGATTGTGTGATTGTGACTGTGTGATTGTGTGAGTGTGTGATTGTGTGATTGTGTGGTTGTGTGATTGTGTGATTGTGTGATTGTGTGATTGTGTGATTGTGTGATTGTGTGATTGTGTGATTGTGTGATTGTGTGATTGTGTGATTGTGTGATTATGTGATTGTGTGATTGTGTGATTGTGTGAGTGTGTGATTGTCTGATTGAGTGATTGTGTGCTTGTGTGATTGTGTGGTTGTGTGATTGTGTGATTGTGTGATTAGGTGATTGTGTGATTGTGTGATTGTGACTGTGTGATTGTGTGATTGTGTGATTGAGTGATTGTGTGAGTGTGTGGTTGTGTGATTGTGTGATTGTGTGATTGTGTGGTTGTGTGATTGTGTGATTGTGTGATTGTGTGATTGTGTGATTGTGTGATTGTGTGATTGTGTGATTGTGTGATTGTGTGAGTGTGTGATTGTCTGATTGAGTGACTGCGTGATTGTGTGACCATGTGATTGTGTGACTGCGTGATTGTGTGACCGCGATTGTGTGACCGTGATTGTGTGACCGTGATTTTGTGACCGTGATTGTGTGACCGTGATTGTGTCATCGTGATTGTGTGATCGTGATTGTGTGATCGTGATTGTGCAATCGTGATTGTGTGATTGCGTGATTGTGATTGTGTGATTGTGTGACTGTGTGATTGTGTGAGTGTGTGATTGTGTGATTGTGTGGTTGTGTGATTGTGTGATTGTGTGATTGTGTGATTGTGTGATTGTGTGATTGTGTGATTGTGTGATTGTGTGATTGTGTGATTGTGTGATTGTGTGATTGTGTGATTATGTGATTGTGTGATTGTGTGATTGTGTGAGTGTGTGATTGTCTGATTGAGTGATTGTGTGCTTGTGTGATTGTGTGGTTGTGTGATTGTGTGATTGTGTGATTAGGTGATTGTGTGATTGTGTGATTGTGACTGTGTGATTGTGTGATTGTGTGATTGAGTGATTGTGTGAGTGTGTGGTTGTGTGATTGTGTGATTGTGTGATTGTGTGGTTGTGTGATTGTGTGATTGTGTGATTGTGTGATTGTGTGATTGTGTGATTGTGTGATTGTGTGATTGTGTGATTGTGTGAGTGTGTGATTGTCTGATTGAGTGACTGCGTGATTGTGTGACCATGTGATTGTGTGACTGCGTGATTGTGTGACCGCGATTGTGTGACCGTGATTGTGTGACCGTGATTTTGTGACCGTGATTGTGTGACCGTGATTGTGTCATCGTGATTGTGTGATCGTGATTGTGTGATCGTGATTGTGCAATCGTGATTGTGTGATTGCGTGATTGTGATTGTGTGATTGTGTGACTGTGTGTTTGTGTGATTGTGTGATTGTGTGATTGTGTGATTGTGTGATTGTGTGATTGTGATTGTGTGATTGTGATTGTGTGATTGTGACTGTGTGATTGTGACTGTGTGATTGTGTGAGTGTGTGATTGTGTGATTGAGTGCTTGTGTGATTGTGTGATTGTGTGATTGTGTGATTGTGTGATCGTGTGATTATGTGATTGTGTGATTGTGTGATTGTGTGATTGTGTGAGTGTGTGATTGTCTGATTGAGTGATTGTGTGCTTGTGTGATTGTGTGGTTGTGTGATTGTGTGATTAGGTGATTGTGTGATTGTGTGATTGTGTGATTGTGTGATTGTGTGATTGTGTGATTGTGTGATTGTGGTTGTGTGATTGTGGTTGTGTGATTGTGGTTGTGTGATTGTGATTGTGTGATTGTGACTGTGTGATTGTGATTGTGTGATTGCGATTGTGTGATTGTGTGATTGTGTGGTTGTGTGATTGTGTGATTGTGTGATTGTGTGAGTGTGTGATTGTGTGGTTGTGTGATTGTGTGATTGTGTGATTGTGTGATTGTGTGATTGTGTGATTGTGTGATTGTGGTTGTGTGATTGTGGTTGTGTGATTGTGGTTGTGTGATTGTGATTGTGTGATTGTGATTGTGTGATTGTGACTGTGTGATTGTGTGAGTGTGTGATTGTGTGATTGAGTGATTGTGTGGTTGTGTGATTGTGTGGTTGTGTGATTGTGTGATTGTGTGATTGTGTGATTGTGTGATTGTGTGATTGTGTGATTGTGTGGTTGTGTGATTGTTTGATTGTGTGATTAGGTGATTGTGTGATTGTGTGATTGTGTGATTGTGTGATTGTGTGATTGTGAGATTATGTGAGTGTGTGATTGTCTGATTGAGTGATTGTGTGCTTGTGTGATTGTGTGGTTGTGTGATTGTGTGATTGTGTGATTAGGTGATTGTGTGATTGTGTGATTGTGTGATTGTGACTGTGTGATTGTGTGATTGTGTGATTGAGTGATTGTGTGATTGTGTGATTGTGTGATTGTGTGATTGTGGTTGTGTGATTGTGACTGTGTGATTGTGATTGTGTGATTGTGATTGTGTGATTGTGATTGTGTGATTGTGATTGTGTGATTGCGATTGTGTGATTGTGTGATTGTGTGATTGTGTGGTTTTGTGATTGTGTGATTGTGTGTTTGTGTGATTGTGTGATTGTGTGATTGTGGTTGAGTGATTGTGGTTGTGTGATTGTGGTTGTGTGATTGTGATTGTGTGATTGTGATTGTGTGATTGTGACTGTGTGATTGTGTGAGTGTGTGATTGTGTGATTGTGTGGTTGTGTGATTGTGTGATTGTGTGATTGTGTGATTGTGTGATTGTGTGATTGTGTGATTGTGTGATTGTGTGATTGTGTGATTGTGTGATTGTGTGATTATGTGATTGTGTGATTGTGTGATTGTGTGATTGTGTGAGTGTGTGATTGTCTGATTGAGTGATTGTGTGCTTGTGTGATTGTGTGGTTGTGTGATTGTGTGATTGTGTGATTAGGTGATTGTGTGATTGTGTGATTGTGACTGTGTGATTGTGTGATTGTGTGATTGAGTGATTGTGTGAGTGTGTGGTTGTGTGATTGTGTGATTGTGTGATTGTGTGGTTGTGTGATTGTGTGATTGTGTGATTGTGTGATTGTGTGATTGTGTGATTGTGTGATTGTGTGATTGTGTGACTGTGTGATTGTGTGATTGTGTGATTGTGTGATTGTGCGATTGTGTAATTGTGATTGTGTGATTGTGATTGTGTGTACTGTGTGATTGTGTGATTGTGTGATTGTGTGATTGTGTGATTGTGTGATTGTGTGATTGTGTGATTGTGTGATTGTGTGATTGTGTGATTGTGTGATTGTGTGATTGTGTGATTGTGTGAGTGTGTGATTGTCTGATTGAGTGACTGCGTGATCGTGTGACCTTGTGATTGTGTGACTGCGTGATTGTGTGACCGCGATTGTGTGACCGTGATTGTGTGACCGTGATTTTGTGACCGTGATTGTGTGACCGTGATTGTGTCATCGTGATTGTGTGATCGTGATTGTGTGATCGTGATTGTGCAATCGTGATTGTGTGATTGCGTGATTGTGATTGTGTGATTGTGTGACTGTGTGTTTGTGTGATTGTGTGATTGTGTGATTGTGTGATTGTGTGATTGTGTGATTGTGATTGTGTGATTGTGATTGTGTGATTGTGACTGTGTGATTGTGACTGTGTGATTGTGTGAGTGTGTGATTGTGTGATTGAGTGATTGTGTGACTGTGTGATTGTGTGATTGTGTGATTGTGTGATCGTGTGATTATGTGATTGTGTGATTGTGTGATTGTGTGATTGTGTGAGTGTGTGATTGTCTGATTGAGTGATTGTGTGCTTGTGTGATTGTGTGGTTGTGTGATTGTGTGATTGTGTGATTAGGTGATTGTGTGATTGTGTGATTGTGACTGTGTGATTGTGTGAGTGTGTGATTGTGTGATTGAGTGATTGTGTGCTTGTGTGATTGTGTGGCTGTGTGATTGTGTGATTGTGTGATTGTGTGATTGTGTGATTGTGTGATTGTGTGATTGTGTGGTTGTGTGATTGTGTGATTGTGTGATTGTGTGATTGTGTGATTGTGTGATTGTGTGATTGTGTGATTGTGTGATTGTGGTTGTGTGATTGTGGTTGTGTGATTGTGGTTGTGTGATTGTGATTGTGTGATTGTGATTGTGTGATTGTGACTGTGTGATTGTGTGAGTGTGTGATTGTGTGGTTGTGTGATTGTGTGATTGTGTGATTGTGTGATTGTGTGATTGTGTGATTGTGTGATTATGTGATTGTGTGATTGTGTGATTTTGTGATTGTGTGATTGTGTGATTATGTGATTGTGTGATTGTGTGATTGTGTGAGTGTGTGATTGTCTGATTGAGTGATTGTGTGCTTGTGTGATTGTGTGGTTGTGTGATTGTGTGATTGTGTGATTGTGTGATTGTGTGATTGTGTGATTGTGTGATTGTGTGATTGTGTGATTGTGTGATTGTGTGATTGTGTGATTGTGTGATTGTGTGATTGTGTGATTATGTGATTGTGTGATTGTGTGATTTTGTGATTGTGTGAGTGTGTGATTGTCTGATTGAGTGATTGTGTGCTTGTGTGATTTTGTGATTGTGTGAGTGTGTGATTGTGTGATTAGGTGATTGTGTGATTGTGTGATTGTGTGATTGTGTGATTGTGTGATTGTGTGATTGTGTGATTATGTGATTGTGTGATTGTGTGATTGTGTGAGTGTGTGATTGTCTGATTGAGTGATTGTGTGCTTGTGTGATTGTGTGGTTGTGTGATTGTGTGATTGTGTGATTGTGTGATTGTGTGATTGTGTGATTGTGTGATTGTGTGATTGTGTGATTGTGTGATTGTGTGATTGTGTGATTGTGTGATTGTGTGATTATGTGATTGTGTGATTGTGTGATTTTGTGATTGTGTGAGTGTGTGATTGTCTGATTGAGTGATTGTGTGCTTGTGTGATTTTGTGATTGTGTGAGTGTGTGATTGTGTGATTGTGTGATTGTGTGATTATGTGATTGTGTGATTAGGTGATTGTGTGATTGTGTAATTGTGTGATTGTGGTTGTGTGATTGTGATTGTGTGATTGTGATTGTGTGATTGTGACTGTGTGATTGTGATTCTGTGATTGCGATTGTGTGATTGTGTGATTGTGTGATTGTGTGGTTGTGTGATTGTGTGATTGTGTGATTGTGTGATTGTGTGATTGTGGTTGTGTGATTGTGGTTGTGTGATTGTGGTTGTGTGATTGTGATTGTGTGATTGTGATTGTGTGATTGTGACTGTGTGATTGTGTGAGTGTGTGATTGTGTGGTTGTGTGATTGTGTGATTGTGTGATTGTGTGATTGTGTGATTGTGTGATTGTGTGATTGTGTGATTGTGTGATTGTGTGATTGTGTGATTGTGTGATTATGTGATTGTGTGATTGTGTGATTGTGTGAGTGTGCGATTGTCTGATTGAGTGATTGTCTGCTTGTGTGATTGTGAGGTTGTGTGATTGTGTGATTGTGTGATTAGGTGATTGTGTGATTGTGTGATTGTGTGATTGTGACTGTGTGATTGTGTGATTGTGTGATTGAGTGATTGTGTGAGTGTGTGGTTGTGTGATTGTGTGATTGTGTGATTGTGTGGTTGTGTGATTGTGTGATTGTGTGATTGTGTGATTGTGTGATTGTGTGATTGTGTGATTGTGTGATTGTGTGATTGTGTGATTGTGTGGTTGTGTGATTGTTTGATTGTGTGATTAGGTGATTGTGTGATTGTGTGATTGTGTGATTGTGTGATTGTGTGATTATGTGATTGTGTGATTGTGTGATTGTGTGAGTGTGTGATTGTCTGATTGAGTGATTGTGTGCTTGTGTGATTGTGTGGTTGTGTGATTGTGTGATTGTGTGATTAGGTGATTGTGTGATTGTGTAATTGTGTGATTGTGACAGTGTGATTGTGTGATTGTGTGATTGAGTGATTGTGTGATTGTGTGATTGTGTGATTGTGTGATTGTGGTTGTGTGATTGTGACTGTGTGATTGTGATTGTGTGATTGTGGTTGTGTGATTGTGATTGTGTGATTGTGATTGTGTGATTGTGACTGTGTGATTGTGATTCTGTGATTGCGATTGTGTGATTGTGTGATTGTGTGATTGTGTGATTGTGGTTGTGTGATTGTGGTTGTGTGATTGTGATTGTGTGATTGTGATTGTGTGATTGTGACTGTGTGATTGTGTGAGTGTGTGATTGTGTGGTTGTGTGATTGTGTGATTGTGTGATTGTGTGATTGTGTGATTGTGTGATTGTGACTGTGTGATTGTGTGAGTGTGTGATTGTGTGGTTGTGTGATTGTGTGATTGTGTGATTGTGTGATTGTGTGATTGTGTGATTGTGTGATTGTGTGATTGTGTGATTGTGTGAGTGTGTGATTGTCTGATTGAGTGATTGTGTGCTTGTGTGATTGTGATGTTGTGTGATTGTGTGATTGTGTGATTAGGTGATTGTGTGATTGTGTGATTGTGTGATTGTGACTGTGTGATTGTGTGATTGTGTGATTGAGTGATTGTGTGAGTGTGTGGTTGTGTGATTGTGTGATTGTGTGATTGTGTGATTGTGTGGTTGTGTGATTGTGTGATTGTGTGATTGTGTGATTATGTGATTGTGTGATTAGGTGATTGTGTGATTGTGTAATTGTGTGATTGTGACAGTGTGATTGTGTGATTGTGTGATTGAGTGATTGTGTGATTGTGTGATTGTGTGATTGTGGTTGTGTGATTGTGACTGTGTGATTGTGATTGTGTGATTGTGATTGTGTGATTGTGATTGTGTGATTGCGATTGTGTGATTGTGTGATTGTGTGATTGTGTGGTTGTGTGATTGTGTGATTGTGTGATTGTGTGATTGTTGTTGTGTGATTGTGGTTGTGTGATTGTGGTTGTGTGATTGTGATTGTGTGATTGTGATTGTGTGATTGTGACTGTGTGATTGTGATTCTGTGATTGCGATTGTGTGATTGTGTGATTGTGTGATTGTGTGGTTGTGTGATTGTGTGATTGTGTGATTGTGGTTGTGTGATTGTGGTTGTGTGATTGTGGTTGTGTGATTGTGATTGTGTGATTGTGATTGTGTGATTGTGACTGTGTGATTGTGTGAGTGTGTGATTGTGTGGTTGTGTGATTGTGTGATTGTGTGATTGTGTGATTGTGTGATTGTGTGATTGTGTGATTGTGTGATTGTGTGATTGTGTGATTGTGTGATTGTGTGATTGTGTGATTGTGTGATTGTGTGATTGTGTGATTGTGTGATTATGTGATTGTGTGATTGTGTGATTTTGTGATTGTGTGAGTGTGTGATTGTCTGATTGAGTGATTGTGTGCTTGTGTGATTTTGTGATTGTGTGAGTGTGTGATTGTGTGATTGTGTGATTGTGTGATTATGTGATTGTGTGATTAGGTGATTGTGTGATTGTGTAATTGTGTGATTGTGACAGTGTGATTGTGTGATTGTGTGATTGAGTGATTGTGTGATTGTGTGATTGTGTGATTGTGGTTGTGTGATTGTGACTGTGTGATTGTGATTGTGTGATTGTGATTGTGTGATTGTGATTGTGTGATTGTGATTGTGTGATTGTGATTGTGTGATTGCGATTGTGTGATTGTGTGATTGTGTGATTGTGTGGTTGTGTGATTGTGTGATTGTGTGATTGTGTGATTGTGTGATTGTGTGATTGTTGTTGTGTGATTGTGGTTGTGTGATTGTGGTTGTGTGATTGTGATTGTGTGATTGTGATTGTGTGATTGTGACTGTGTGATTGTGTGAGTGTGTGATTGTGTGGTTGTGTGATTGTGTGATTGTGTGATTGTGTGATTGTGTGATTGTGTGATTGTGTGATTGTGTGATTGCGTGATTGTGTGATTGTGTGATTGTGTGATTGTGTGATTGTGTGATTGTGTGATTGTGTGATTGTGTGATTGTGTGATTGTGTGATTATGTGATTGTGTGATTGTGTGATTTTGTGATTGTGTGAGTGTGTGATTGTCTGATTGAGTGATTGTGTGCTTGTGTGATTGTGTGGTTGTGTGATTGTGTGATTGTGTGATTGTGTGATTGTGTGATTGTGTGATTGTGTGATTGTGGTTGTGTGATTGTGGTTGTGTGATTGTGGTTGTGTGATTGTGATTGTGTGATTGTGATTGTGTGATTGTGACTGTGTGATTGTGTGAGTGTGTGATTGTGTGAGTGTGTGATTGTGTGGTTGTGTGATTGTGTGATTGTGTGATTGTGTGATTGTGTGATTGTGTGATTGTGTGATTGTGTGATTGTGTGATTGTGTGATTGTGTGATTGTGTGATTGTGTGATTGTGTGATTGTGTGATTTTGTGATTGTGTGATTTTGTGATTGTCTGATTGAGTGATTGTCTGATTGAGTGATTGTGTGCTTGTGTGATTGTGTGGTTGTGTGATTGTGTGATTGTGTGATTGTGTGATTGTGTGATTGTGTGATGGTGTGATTGTGTGATTGTGTGATTGTGTGATTGTAGTTGTGTGATTGTGACTGTGTGATTGTGATTGTGTGATTGTGATTGTGTGATTGTGACTGTGTGATTGTGACTGTGTGATTGTGTGAGTGTGTGATTGTGTGATTGTGTGATTGTGTGATTGTGTGATTGTGTGATTATGTGATTGTGTGATTGTGTGATTGTGTGAGTGTGTGATTGTCTGATTGAGTGATTGTGTGCTTGTGTGATTGTGTGGTTGTGTGATTGTGTGATTGTGTGATTAGGTGATTGTGTGACTGTGTGATTGTGACTGTGTGATTGTGTGATTGTGTGATTGAGTGATTGTGTGAGTGTGTGGTTGTGTGATTGTGTGATTGTGTGATTGTGTGGTTGTGTGATTGTGTGATTGTGTGATTGTGTGATTGTGTGATTGTGTGATTGTGTGATTGTGTGATTGTGTGACTGTGTGATTGTGTGATTGTGTGATTGTGTGATTGTGCGATTGTGTAATTGTGATTGTGTGATTGTGATTGTGTGTACTGTGTGATTGTGTGATTGTGTGATTGTGTGATTGTGTGATTGTGTGATTGTGTGATTGTGTGATTGTGTGATTGTGTGATTGTGTGATTGTGTGAGTGTGTGATTGTCTGATTGAGTGACTGCGTGATTGTGTGACCATGTGATTGTGTGACTGCGTGATTGTGTGACCGCGATTGTGTGACCGTGATTGTGTGACCGTGATTTTGTGACCGTGATTGTGTGACCGTGATTGTGTCATCGTGATTGTGTGATCGTGATTGTGTGATCGTGATTGTGCAATCGTGATTGTGTGATTGCGTGATTGTGATTGTGTGATTGTGTGACTGTGTGTTTGTGTGATTGTGTGATTGTGTGATTGTGTGATTGTGTGATTGTGTGATTGTGTGATTGTGATTGTGTGATTGTGACTGTGTGATTGTGACTGTGTGATTGTGTGAGTGTGTGATTGTGTGATTGAGTGATTGTGTGATTGTGTGATTGTGTGATTGTGTGATTGTGTGATCGTGTGATTATGTGATTGTGTGATTGTGTGATTGTGTGATTGTGTGAGTGTGTGATTGTCTGATTGAGTGATTGTGTGCTTGTGTGATTGTGTGGTTGTGTGATTGTGTGATTGTGTGATTAGGTGATTGTGTGATTGTGTGATTGTGTGATTGTGACTGTGTGATTGTGTGAGTGTGTGATTGTGTGATTGAGTGATTGTGTGCTTGTGTGATTGTGTGGTTGTGTGATTGTGTGATTGTGTGATTGTGTGATTGTGTGATTGTGTGATTGTGTGATTGTGTGATTGTGTGATTGTGTGATTGTGTGATTGTGTGATTGTGTGATTGTGGTTGTGTGATTGTGGTTGTGTGATTGTGGTTGTGTGATTGTGATTGTGTGATTGTGACTGTGTGATTGTGATTGTGTGATTGCGATTGTGTGATTGTGTGATTGTGTGGTTGTGTGATTGTGTGATTGTGTGATTGTGTGATTGTGTGATTGTGTGATTGTGGTTGTGTGATTGTGGTTGTGTGATTGTGGTTGTGTGATTGTGGTTGTGTGATTGTGGTTGTGTGATTGTGGTTGTGTGATTGTGATTGTGTGATTGTGATTGTGTGATTGTGACTGTGTGATTGTGTGAGTGTGTGATTGTGTGATTGAGTGATTGTGTGGTTGTGTGATTGTGTGATTGTGTGGTTGTGTGATTGTGTGATTGTGTGATTGTGTGATTGTGTGATTGTGTGATTGTGTGATTGTGTGATTGTGTGATTGTGTGATTGTGTGATTGTGTGATTGTGTGATTGTGTGATTGTGTGATTGTGTGATTGTGTGATTGTGTGAGTGTGTGATTGTCTGATTGAGTGATTGTGTGCTTGTGTGATTGTGATGTTGTGTGATTGTGTGATTGTGTGATTAGGTGATTGTGTGATTGTGTGATTGTGTGATTGTGACTGTGTGATTGTGTGATTGTGTGATTGAGTGATTGTGTGAGTGTGTGGTTGTGTGATTGTGTGATTGTGTGATTGTGTGGTTGTGTGATTGTGTGATTGTGTGATTGTGTGATTGTGTGGTTGTGTGATTGTGTGATTGTGTGATTGTGTGATTGTGTGATTGTGGTTGTGTGATTGTGGTTGTGTGATTGTGGTTGTGTGATTGTGATTGTGTGATTGTGATTGTGTGATTGTGACTGTGTGATTGTGTGAGTGTGTGATTGTGTGGTTGTGTGATTGTGTGATTGTGTGATTGTGTGATTGTGTGATTGTGTGATTGTGTGATTGTGTGATTGTGTGATTGTGTGATTGTGTGATTGTGTGATTATGTGATTGTGTGATTGTGTGATTGTGTGAGTGTGTGATTGTCTGATTGAGTGATTGTGTGCTTGTGTGATTGTGAGGTTGTGTGATTGTGTGATTGTGTGATTAGGTGATTGTGTGATTGTGTGATTGTGTGATTGTGACTGTGTGATTGTGTGATTGTGTGATTGAGTGATTGTGTGAGTGTGTGGTTGTGTGATTGTGTGATTGTGTGATTGTGTGGTTGTGTGATTGTGTGATTGTGTGATTGTGTGATTGTGTGATTGTGTGATTGTGTGATTGTGTGATTGTGTGATTGTGTGATTGTGTGGTTGTGTGATTGTTTGATTGTGTGATTAGGTGATTGTGTGATTGTGTGATTGTGTGATTGTGTGATTGTGTGATTGTGTGATTGTGTGATTATGTGATTGTGTGATTGTGTGATTGTGTGAGTGTGTGATTGTCTGATTGAGTGATTGTGTGCTTGTGTGATTGTGTGGTTGTGTGATTGTGTGATTGTGTGATTAGGTGATTGTGTGATTGTGTAATTGTGTGATTGTGACAGTGTGATTGTGTGATTGTGTGATTGAGTGATTGTGTGATTGTGTGATTGTGTGATTGTGTGATTGTGGTTGTGTGATTGTGACTGTGTGATTGTGATTGTGTGATTGTGGTTGTGTGATTGTGATTGTGTGATTGTGATTGTGTGATTGTGACTGTGTGATTGTGATTCTGTGATTGCGATTGTGTGATTGTGTGATTGTGTGATTGTGTGATTGTGGTTGTGTGATTGTGATTGTGTGATTGTGATTGTGTGATTGTGACTGTGTGATTGTGTGAGTGTGTGATTGTGTGGTTGTGTGATTGTGTGATTGTGTGATTGTGTGATTGTGTGATTGTGTGATTGTGACTGTGTGATTGTGTGAGTGTGTGATTGTGTGGTTGTGTGATTGTGTGATTGTGTGATTGTGTGATTGTGTGATTGTGTGATTGTGTGATTGTGTGATTGTGTGATTATGTGATTGTGTGATTGTGTGATTGTGTGAGTGTGTGATTGTCTGATTGAGTGATTGTGTGCTTGTGTGATTGTGATGTTGTGTGATTGTGTGATTGTGTGATTAGGTGATTGTGTGATTGTGTGATTGTGTGATTGTGACTGTGTGATTGTGTGATTAAGTGATTGTGTGAGTGTGTGGTTGTGTGATTGTGTGATTGTGTGATTGTGTGATTGTGTGATTGTGTGATTGTGTGATTGTGTGATTATGTGATTGTGTGATTGTGTGATTGTGTGAGTGTGTGATTGTCTGATTGAGTGATTGTGTGCTTGTGTGATTGTGTGGTTGTGTGATTGTGTGATTGTGTGATTAGGTGATTGTGTGATTGTGTAATTGTGTGATTGTGACAGTGTGATTGTGTGATTGTGTGATTGAGTGATTGTGTGATTGTGTGATTGTGTGATTGTGTGATTGTGGTTGTGTGATTGTGACTGTGTGATTGTGATTGTGTGATTGTGGTTGTGTGATTGTGATTGTGTGATTGTGATTGTGTGATTGTGACTGTGTGATTGTGATTCTGTGATTGCGATTGTGTGATTGTGTGATTGTGTGATTGTGTGATTGTGTGATTGTGTGATTGTGTGATTGTGGTTGTGTGATTGTGGTTGTGTGATTGTGATTGTGTGATTGTGACTGTGTGATTGTGTGAGTGTGTGATTGTGTGGTTGTGTGATTGTGTGGTTGTGTGATTGTGTGATTGTGTGATTGTGTGATTGTGTGATTGTGTGATTGTGACTGTGTGATTGTGTGAGTGTGTGATTGTGTGGTTGTGTGATTGTGTGATTGTGTGATTGTGTGATTGTGTGATTGTGTGATTGTGTGATTATGTGATTGTGTGATTGTGTGATTGTGTGAGTGTGTGATTGTCTGATTGAGTGATTGTGTGCTTGTGTGATTGTGATGTTGTGTGATTGTGTGATTGTGTGATTAGGTGATTGTGTGATTGTGTGATTGTGTGATTGTGACTGTGTGATTGTGTGATTGTGTGATTACGTGATTGTGTGAGTGTGTGGTTGTGTGATTGTGTGATTGTGTGATTGTGTGGTTGTGTGATTGTGTGATTGTGTGATTGTGTGATTATGTGATTGTGTGATTAGGTGATTGTGTGATTGTGTAATTGTGTGATTGTGACAGTGTGATTGTGTGATTGTGTGATTGAGTGATTGTGTGATTGTGTGATTGTGTGATTGTGGTTGTGTGATTGTGACTGTGTGATTGTGATTGTGTGATTGTGATTGTGTGATTGTGATTGTGTGATTGTGATTGTGTGATTGTGATTGTGTGATTGCGATTGTGTGATTGTGTGATTGTGTGATTGTGTGGTTGTGTGATTGTGTGATTGTGTGATTGTGTGATTGTGTGATTGTGTGATTGTTGTTGTGTGATTGTGGTTGTGTGATTGTGGTTGTGTGATTGTGATTGTGTGATTGTGATTGTGTGATTGTGACTGTGTGATTGTGATTCTGTGATTGCGATTGTGTGATTGTGTGATTGTGTGATTGTGTGGTTGTGTGATTGTGTGATTGTGTGATTGTGTGATTGTGTGATTGTGGTTGTGTGATTGTGATTGTGTGATTGTGATTGTGTGATTGTGACTGTGTGATTGTGTGAGTGTGTGATTGTGTGGTTGTGTGATTGTGTGATTGTGTGATTGTGTGATTGTGTGATTGTGTGATTGTGTGATTGTGTGATTGTGTGATTGTGTGATTGTGTGATTGTGTGATTGTGTGATTGTGTGATTGTGTGATTGTGTGATTGTGTGATTGTGTGATTGTGTGATTGTGTGATTGTGTGATTGTGTGATTGTGTGATTATGTGATTGTGTGATTGTGTGATTTTGTGATTGTGTGAGTGTGTGATTGTCTGATTGAGTGATTGTGTGCTTGTGTGATTTTGTGATTGTGTGAGTGTGTGATTGTGTGATTGTGTGATTGTGTGATTATGTGATTGTGTGATTAGGTGATTGTGTGATTGTGTGATTGTGTGATTGTGGTTGTGTGATTGTGGTTGTGTGATTGTGGTTGTGTGATTGTGATTGTGTGATTGTGATTGTGTGATTGTGACTGTGTGATTGTGTGAGTGTGTGATTGTGTGGTTGTGTGATTGTGTGATTGTGTGATTGTGTGATTGTGTGATTGTGTGATTGTGTGATTGTGTGATTGCGTGATTGTGTGATTGTGTGATTGTGTGATTGTGTGATTGTGTGATTGTGTGATTGTGTGATTGTGTGATTGTGTGATTGTGTGA
The DNA here is from genome assembly GCF_050947335.1 of Megachile rotundata. Classification (NCBI taxonomy): domain Eukaryota; kingdom Metazoa; phylum Arthropoda; class Insecta; order Hymenoptera; family Megachilidae; genus Megachile; species Megachile rotundata. Next base: position 213,105 of record NW_027473338.1, on the reverse strand, counting down.
TTGTGTGATTATGTGATTGTGTGATTGTGTGATTTTGTGATTGTGTGAGTGTGTGATTGTCTGATTGAGTGATTATGTGCTTGTGTGATTGTGTGGTTGTGTGATTGTGTGATTGTGTGATTGTGTGATTGTGTGATTGTGTGATTGTGTGATTGTTTGATTGTGTGATTAGGTGATTGTGTGATTGTGTGATTGTGTGATTGTGTGATTGTGTGATTGTGAGATTATGTGATTGTGTGATTGTGTGATTGTGTGAGTGTGTGATTGTCTGATTGAGTGATTGTGTGCTTGTGTGATTGTGTGGTTGTGTGATTGTGTGATTGTGTGATTAGGTGATTGTGTGATTGTGTGATTGTGTGATTGTGACTGTGTGATTGTGTGATTGTGTGATTGAGTGATTGTGTGATTGTGTGATTGTGTGATTGTGGTTGTGTGATTGTGACTGTGTGATTGTGATTGTGTGATTGTGATTGTGTGATTGTGTGATTGTGTGATTGTGTGATTGTGTGATTGTGTGATTGTGTGATTGTGTGATTGTGTGATTGTGTGATTGTGTGATTGTGTGATTGTGTGATTGTGTGATTGTGTGATTGTGTGATTGTGTGATTGTGTGATTGTGTGATTGTGTGATTGTGTGATTGTGTGATTGTGTGATTGTGTGATTGTGTGATTGTGTGATAGTGACTGTGTGATTGTGTGATTGTGTGATTGTGTGATTGTGTGACCGTGATTGTGTGACCGTGATTGTGTGACCGTGATTGTGTGACCGTGATTGAGTGACCGTGATTGTGATTGCGTGATTGTGTGATTGTGTGATCGTGTGATCGTGTGATTGTGTGATCGTGTGATTGTGTGATTGTGTGAGTGTGTGATTGTGTGATTGTGTGATTGTGTGATTGTGACTGTGTGATTGTGTGATTGTGTGATTGTGTGGTTGTGTGATTTTGTGATTGTGTGATTGTGTGATTGTGTGATTGTGTGATTGTGTGATTGTGTGATTGTGTGATTGTGTGATTGTGTGATTGTGTGATTGTGTGATTGTGTGATTGTGTGATTGTGTGATTGTGTGATTGTGTGATTGTGTGATAGTGACTGTGTGATTGTGTGATTGTGTGATTGTGTGATTGTGTGACCGTGATTGTGTGACCGTGATTGTGTGACCGTGATTGTGTGACCGTGATTGAGTGACCGTGATTGTGATTGCGTGATTGTGTGATTGTGTGATCGTGTGATCGTGTGATTGTGTGATCGTGTGATTGTGTGATTGTGTGAGTGTGTGATTGTGTGATTGTGTGATTGTGTGATTGTGACTGTGTGATTGTGTGATTGTGTGATTGTGTGGTTGTGTGATTTTGTGATTGTGTGATTGTGTGATTGTGTGATTGTGTGATTGTGTGATTGTGTGATTGCGACTGTGTGATTGTGTGATTGTGTGAGTGTCTGATTGTGTGATTGCGTGATTGTGTGATTGCGTGATTGTGTGATTGTGTGATTGTGTGATTGTGTGATTGTGTGATTGTGTGATTGTGTGATTGTGTGATTGTGTGATTGTGTGATTGTGTGATTGTGATTGTGTGATTGTGATTGTGTGATTGTGACTGTGTGATTGTGATTGTGTGATTGTGATTGTGTGATTGTTATTGGGTGATTGTGATTGTGTGATTGTGATTGTGTGATTGTGATTGTGTGATTGTGATTGTGTGATTGTGATTGTGTGATTGTGATTGTGTGATTGTGATTGTGTGATTGTGATTGTGTGATTGTGATTGTGTGATTGTGATTGTGTGATTGTGATTGTGTGATTGTGATTGTGTGATTGTGATTGTGTGATTGTGATTGTGTGATTGTGATTGTGTGATTGTGATTGTGTGATTGTGATTGTGTGATTGTGATTGTGTGATTGTGATTGTGTGATTGTGATTGTGTGATTGTGATTGTGTGATTGTGATTGTGTGATTGTGTGATTGTGATTGTGTGATTGTGATTGTGTGATTCGGATTGTGTGATTCGGATTGTGTGATTGTGATTGTGTGATTGTGATTGTGTGATTGTGATTGTGTGATTGTGATTGTGTGATTGTGATTGGGTGATTGTGATTGTGTGTTTGTGATTGTGTGTTTGTGATTGTGTGATTGTGATTGTGTGATTGTGATTGTGTGATTGTGATTGTGTGATTGTGATTGTGTGATTGTGATTGGGTGATTGTGATTGCGTGATTGTGATTGCGTGATTGTGATTGTGTGATTGTGATTGTGTGATTGTGATTGTGTGATTGTGATTGTGTGATTGTGATTGTGTGATTGTGATTGTGTGATTGTGATTGTGTGATTGTGATTGTGTGATTGTGATTGTGTGATTGTGATTGTGTGATTGTGATTGTGTGATTGTGATTGTGTGATTGTGATTGTGTGATTGTGATTGTGTGATTGTGATTGTGTGATTGTGATTGTGTGATTGTGATTGTGTGATTGTGATTGTGTGATTGTGATTGTGTGATTGTGATTGTGTGATTGTGTGATTGTGTGATTGTGTGATTGTGTGATTGTGTGATTGTGTGATTGTGTGATTGTGTGATTGTGTGATTGTGTGATTGTGTGATTGTGTGATTGTGTGATTGTGTGATTGTGTGAGTGTGTGATTGTCTGATTGAGTGACTGCGTGATTGTGTGACCATGTGATTGTGTGACTGCGTGATTGTGTGACCGCGATTGTGTGACCGTGATTGTGTGACCGTGATTTTGTGACCGTGATTGTGTGACCGTGATTGTGTCATCGTGATTGTGTGATCGTGATTGTGTGATCGTGATTGTGCAATCGTGATTGTGTGATTGCGTGATTGTGATTGTGTGATTGTGTGACTGTGTGTTTGTGTGATTGTGTGATTGTGTGATTGTGTGATTGTGTGATTGTGTGATTGTGATTGTGTGATTGTGATTGTGTGATTGTGACTGTGTGATTGTGACTGTGTGATTGTGTGAGTGTGTGATTGTGTGATTGAGTGATTGTGTGATTGTGTGATTGTGTGATTGTGTGATTGTGTGATCGTGTGATTATGTGATTGTGTGATTGTGTGATTGTGTGATTGTGTGAGTGTGCGATTGTCTGATTGAGTGATTGTGTGCTTGTGTGATTGTGTGGTTGTGTGATTGTGTGATTGTGTGATTAGGTGATTGTGTGATTGTGTGATTGTGTGATTGTGTGATTGTGGTTGTGTGATTGTGGTTGTGTGATTGTGGTTGTGTGATTGTGATTGTGTGATTGTGATTGTGTGATTGTGACTGTGTGATTGTGTGAGTGTGTGATTGTGTGATTGAGTGATTGTGTGGTTGTGTGATTGTGTGGTTGTGTGATTGTGTGATTGTGTGATTGTGGTTGTGTGATTGTGGTTGTGTGATTGTGGTTGTGTGATTGTGATTGTGTGATTGTGACTGTGTGATTGTGATTGTGTGATTGCGATTGTGTGATTGTGTGATTGTGTGGTTGTGTGATTGTGTGATTGTGTGATTGTGTGATTGTGTGATTGTGTGATTGTGGTTGTGTGATTGTGGTTGTGTGATTGTGGTTGTGTGATTGTGATTGTGTGATTGTGATTGTGTGATTGTGGTTGTGTGATTGTGGTTGTGTGATTGTGATTGTGTGATTGTGATTGTGTGATTGTGACTGTGTGATTGTGTGAGTGTGTGATTGTGTGATTGAGTGATTGTGTGGTTGTGTGATTGTGTGGTTGTGTGATTGTGTGATTGTGTGATTGTGTGATTGTGTGATTGTGTGATTGTGTGATTGTGTGGTTGTGTGATTGTTTGATTGTGTGATTAGGTGATTGTGTGATTGTGTGATTGTGTGATTGTGTGATTGTGTGATTGTGTGATTATGTGATTGTGTGATTGTGTGATTGTGTGATTGTGTGAGTGTGTGATTGTCTGATTGAGTGATTGTGTGCTTGTGTGATTGTGAGGTTGTGTGATTGTGTGATTGTGTGATTAGGTGATTGTGTGATTGTGTGATTGTGTGATTGTGACTGTGTGATTGTGTGATTGTGTGATTGAGTGATTGTGTGAGTGTGTGGTTGTGTGATTGTGTGATTGTGTGATTGTGTGGTTGTGTGATTGTGTGATTGTGTGATTGTGTGATTGTGTGATTGTGTGATTGTGTGGTTGTGTGATTGTTTGATTGTGTGATTAGGTGATTGTGTGATTGTGTGATTGTGTGATTGTGTGATTGTGTGATTGTGTGATTGTGAGATTATGTGATTGTGTGATTGTGTGATTGTGTGAGTGTGTGATTGTCTGATTGAGTGATTGTGTGCTTGTGTGATTGTGTGGTTGTGTGATTGTGTGATTGTGTGATTAGGTGATTGTGTGATTGTGTGATTGTGTGATTGTGACTGTGTGATTGTGTGATTGTGTGATTGAGTGATTGTGTGATTGTGTGATTGTGTGATTGTGTGATTGTGGTTGTGTGATTGTGACTGTGTGATTGTGATTGTGTGATTGTGATTGTGTGATTGTGATTGTGTGATTGTGATTGTGTGATTGCGATTGTGTGATTGTGTGATTGTGTGATTGTGTGGTTTTGTGATTGTGTGATTGTGTGTTTGTGTGATTGTGTGATTGTGTGATTGTGTGATTGTGACTGTGTGATTGTGTGAGTGTGTGATTGTGTGATTGTGTGATTGTGTGATTGTGTGATTGTGTGATTGTGTGATTGTGTGATTGTGTGATTGTGTGATTGTGTGATTGTGTGATTGTGTGATTGTGTGATTGTGTGATTGTGTGATTTTGTGAGTGTGTGATTGTCTGATTGAGTGACTGCGTGATTGTGTGACCTTGTGATTGTGTGACTGCGTGATTGTGTGACCGCGATTGTGTGACCGTGATTGTGTGACCGTGATTTTGTGACCGTGATTGTGTGACCGTGATTGTGTCATCGTGATTGTGTGATCGTGATTGTGTGATCGTGATTGTGCAATCGTGATTGTGTGATTGCGTGATTGTGATTGTGTGATTGTGTGACTGTGTGTTTGTGTGATTGTGTGATTGTGTGATTGTGTGATTGTGTGATTGTGTGATTGTGTGATTGTGTGATTGTGATTGTGTGATTGTGATTGTGTGATTGTGACTGTGTGATTGTGACTGTGTGATTGTGTGAATGTGTGATTGTGTGATTGAGTGATTGTGTGATTGTCTGATTGTGTGATTGTGTGATTGTGTGATCGTGTGATTATGTGGTTGTGTGATTGTGTGATTGTGTGATTGTGTGAGTGTGTGATTGTCTGATTGAGTGATTGTGTGCTTGTGTGATTGTGTGGTTGTGTGATTGTGTGATTGTGTGATTAGGTGATTGTGTGATTGTGTGATTGTGTGATTGTGACTGTGTGATTGTGTGAGTGTGTGATTGTGTTATTGAGTGATTGTGTGCTTGTGTGATTGTGTGGTTGTGTGATTGTGTGATTGTGTGATTGTGTGATTGTGTGATTGTGTGATTGTGTGATTGTGTGATTGTGTGATTGTGTGATTGTGTGATTGTGTGATTGTGTGATTGTGGTTGTGTGATTGTGGTTGTGTGATTGTGGTTGTGTGATTGTGATTGTGTGATTGTGACTGTGTGATTGTGATTGTGTGATTGCGATTGTGTGATTGTGTGATTGTGTGGTTGTGTGATTGTGTGATTGTGTGATTGTGTGATTGTGTGATTGTGTGATTGTGTGATTGTGTGATTGTGTGATTGTGGTTGTGTGATTGTGGTTGTGTGATTGTGATTGTGTGATTGTGATTGTGTGATTGTGACTGTGTGATTGTGTGAGTGTGTGATTGTGTGGTTGTGTGATTGTGTGATTGTGTGATTGTGTGATTGTGTGATTGTGTGATTGTGTGATTGTGTGATTGTGTGATTGTGTGATTGTGTGATTGTGTGATTGTGTGATTGTGTGATTGTGTGATTGTGTGATTGTGTGAGTGTGTGATTGTCTGATTGAGTGACTGCGTGATTGTGTGACCTTGTGATTGTGTGACTGCGTGATTGTGTGACCGCGATTGTGTGACCGTGATTGTGTGACCGTGATTTTGTGACCGTGATTGTGTGACCGTGATTGTGTCATCGTGATTGTGTGATCGTGATTGTGTGATCGTGATTGTGCAATCGTGATTGTGTGATTGCGTGATTGTGATTGTGTGATTGTGTGACTGTGTGTTTGTGTGATTGTGTGATTGTGTGATTGTGTGATTGTGTGATTGTGTGATTGTGTGATTGTGTGATTGTGATTGTGTGATTGAGATTGTGTGATTGTGACTGTGTGATTGTGACTGTGTGATTGTGTGGTTGTGTGATTGTGTGATTGTGTGATTAGGTGATTGTGTGATTGTGTGATTGTGTGATTGTGACTGTGTGATTGTGTGAGTGTGTGATTGTGTGATTGTGTGATTGTGTGATTGTGTGATTGTGTGATTGTGTCATTGTGGTTGTGTGATTGTGGTTGTGTGATTGTGATTGTGTGATTGTGACTGTGTGATTGTGATTGTGTGATTGCGATTGTGTGATTGTGTGATTGTGTGGTTGTGTGATTGTGTGATTGTGTGATTGTGTGATTGTGTGATTGTGTGATTGTGGTTCTGTGATTGTGGTTGTGTGATTGTGGTTGTGTGATTGTGATTGTGTGATTGTGATTGTGTGATTGTGACTGTGTGATTGTGTGAGTGTGTGATTGTGTGGTTGTGTGATTGTGTGATTGTGTGATTGTGTGATGGTGTGATTGTGTGATTGTGTGATTGTGTGATTGTGTGATTGTGTGATTGTGTGACTGTGTGACTGTGTGATTGTGTGATTGTGTGATTGTGTGATTGTGCGATTGTGTAATTGTGATTGTGTGATTGTGATTGTGTGTACTGTGTGATTGTGTGATTGTGTGATTGTGTGATTGTGTGATTGTGTGATTGTGTGATTGTGTGATTGTGTGATTGTGTGATTGTGTGATTGTGTGAGTGTGTGATTGTCTGATTGAGTGACTGCGTGATTGTGTGACCATGTGATTGTGTGACTGCGTGATTGTGTGACCGCGATTGTGTGACCGTGATTGTGTGACCGTGATTTTGTGACCGTGATTGTGTGACCGTGATTGTGTCATCGTGATTGTGTGATCGTGATTGTGTGATCGTGATTGTGCAATCGTGATTGTGTGATTGCGTGATTGTGATTGTGTGATTGTGTGACTGTGTGTTTGTGTGATTGTGTGATTGTGTGATTGTGTGATTTTGTGATTGTGATTGTGTGATTGTGATTGTGTGATTGTGGCTGTGTGATTGTGACTGTGTGATTGTGTGAGTGTGTGATTGTGTGATTGAGTGATTGTGTGATTGTGTGATTGTGTGATTGTGTGATTGTGTGATCGTGTGATTATGTGATTGTGTGATTGTGTGATTGTGTGATTGTGTGATTGTGTGAGTGTGTGATTGTCTGATTGAGTGATTGTGTGCTTGTGTGATTGTGTGGTTGTGTGATTGTGTGATTGTGTGATTAGGTGATTGTGTGATTGTGTGATTGTGTGATTGTGTGATTGTGACTGTGTGATTGTGTGAGTGTGTGATTGTGTGATTGAGTGATTGTGTGCTTGTGTGATTGTGTGGTTGTGTGATTGTGTGATTGTGTGATTGTGTGATTGTGTGATTGTGTGATTGTGTGATTGTGTGATTGTGTGATTGTGTGATTGTGTGATTGTGTGATTGTGTGATTGTGTGATTGTGGTTGTGTGATTGTGGTTGTGTGATTGTGGTTGTGTGATTGTGATTGTGTGATTGTGACTGTGTGATTGTGATTGTGTGATTGCGATTGTGTGATTGTGTGATTGTGTGGTTGTGTGATTGTGTGATTGTGTGATTGTGTGATTGTGTGATTGTGTGATTGTGGTTGTGTGATTGTGGTTATGTGATTGTGGTTGTGTGATTGTGATTGTGTGATTGTGATTGTGTGATTGTGACTGTGTGATTGTGTGAGTGTGTGATTGTGTGGTTGTGTGATTGTGTGATTGTGTGATTGTGTGATTGTGTGATTGTGTGATTGTGTGATTGTGTGATTGTGGTTGTGTGATTGTGGTTGTGTGATTGTGGTTGTGTGATTGTGATTGTGTGATTGTGATTGTGTGATTGTGACTGTGTGATTGTGTGAGTGTGTGATTGTGTGATTGAGTGATTGTGTGGTTGTGTGATTGTGTGGTTGTGTGATTGTGTGATTGTGTGATTGTGTGATTGTGTGATTGTGTGATTGTGTGATTGTGTGATTGTGTGGTTGTGTGATTGTTTGATTGTGTGATTAGGTGATTGTGTGATTGTGTGATTGTGTGATTGTGTGATTGTGTGATTGTGTGATTATGTGATTGTGTGATTGTGTGATTGTGTGATTGTGTGAGTGTGTGATTGTCTGATTGAGTGATTGTGGTTGTGTGATTGTGTGATTGTGTGATTGTGTGAGTGTGTGATTGTCTGATTGAGTGATTGTGTGCTTGTGTGATTGTGATGTTGTGTGATTGTGTGATTGTGTGATTAGGTGATTGTGTGATTGTGTGATTGTGTGATTGTGACTGTGTGATTGTGTGATTGTGTGATTACGTGATTGTGTGAGTGTGTGGTTGTGTGATTGTGTGATTGTGTGATTGTGTGGTTGTGTGATTGTGTGATTGTGTGATTGTGTGATTATGTGATTGTGTGATTAGGTGATTGTGTGATTGTGTAATTGTGTGATTGTGACAGTGTGATTGTGTGATTGTGTGATTGAGTGATTGTGTGATTGTGTGATTGTGTGATTGTGGTTGTGTGATTGTGACTGTGTGATTGTGATTGTGTGATTGTGATTGTGTGATTGTGATTGTGTGATTGTGATTGTGTGATTGTGATTGTGTGATTGCGATTGTGTGATTGTGTGATTGTGTGATTGTGTGGTTGTGTGATTGTGTGATTGTGTGATTGTGTGATTGTGTGATTGTGTGATTGTTGTTGTGTGATTGTGGTTGTGTGATTGTGGTTGTGTGATTGTGATTGTGTGATTGTGATTGTGTGATTGTGACTGTGTGATTGTGATTCTGTGATTGCGATTGTGTGATTGTGTGATTGTGTGATTGTGTGGTTGTGTGATTGTGTGATTGTGTGATTGTGTGATTGTGTGATTGTGGTTGTGTGATTGTGATTGTGTGATTGTGATTGTGTGATTGTGACTGTGTGATTGTGTGAGTGTGTGATTGTGTGGTTGTGTGATTGTGTGATTGTGTGATTGTGTGATTGTGTGATTGTGTGATTGTGTGATTGTGTGATTGTGTGATTGTGTGATTGTGTGATTGTGTGATTGTGTGATTGTGTGATTGTGTGATTGTGTGATTGTGTGATTGTGTGATTGTGTGATTGTGTGATTGTGTGATTGTGTGATTGTGTGATTGTGTGATTGTGTGATTATGTGATTGTGTGATTGTGTGATTTTGTGATTGTGTGAGTGTGTGATTGTCTGATTGAGTGATTGTGTGCTTGTGTGATTTTGTGATTGTGTGAGTGTGTGATTGTGTGATTGTGTGATTATGTGATTGTGTGATTAGGTGATTGTGTGATTGTGTGATTGTGTGATTGTGGTTGTGTGATTGTGGTTGTGTGATTGTGGTTGTGTGATTGTGATTGTGTGATTGTGATTGTGTGATTGTGACTGTGTGATTGTGTGAGTGTGTGATTGTGTGGTTGTGTGATTGTGTGATTGTGTGATTGTGTGATTGTGTGATTGTGTGATTGTGTGATTGTGTGATTGCGTGATTGTGTGATTGTGTGATTGTGTGATTGTGTGATTGTGTGATTGTGTGATTGTGTGATTGTGTGATTGTGTGATTGTGTGATTGTGTGATTATGTGATTGTGTGATTGTGTGATTTTGTGATTGTGTGAGTGTGTGATTGTCTGATTGAGTGATTGTGTGCTTGTGTGATTGTGTGGTTGTGTGATTGTGTGATTGTGTGATTGTGTGATTGTGTGATTGTGTGATTGTGTGATTGTTTGATTGTGTGATTAGGTGATTGTGTGATTGTGTGATTGTGTGATTGTGTGATTGTGTGATTGTGAGATTATGTGATTGTGTGATTGTGTGATTGTGTGAGTGTGTGATTGTCTGATTGAGTGATTGTGTGCTTGTGTGATTGTGTGGTTGTGTGATTGTGTGATTGTGTGATTAGGTGATTGTGTGATTGTGTGATTGTGTGATTGTGACTGTGTGATTGTGTGATTGTGTGATTGAGTGATTGTGTGATTGTGTGATTGTGTGATTGTGGTTGTGTGATTGTGACTGTGTGATTGTGATTGTGTGATTGTGATTGTGTGATTGTGTGATTGTGTGATTGTGTGATTGTGTGATTGTGTGATTGTGTGATTGTGTGATTGTGTGATTGTGTGATTGTGTGATTGTGTGATTGTGTGATTGTGTGATTGTGTGATTGTGTGATTGTGTGATTGTGTGATTGTGTGATTGTGTGATTGTGTGATTGTGTGATTGTGTGATTGTGTGATTGTGTGATAGTGACTGTGTGATTGTGTGATTGTGTGATTGTGTGATTGTGTGACCGTGATTGTGTGACCGTGATTGTGTGACCGTGATTGTGTGACCGTGATTGAGTGACCGTGATTGTGATTGCGTGATTGTGTGATTGTGTGATCGTGTGATCGTGTGATTGTGTGATCGTGTGATTGTGTGATTGTGTGAGTGTGTGATTGTGTGATTGTGTGATTGTGTGATTGTGACTGTGTGATTGTGTGATTGTGTGATTGTGTGGTTGTGTGATTTTGTGATTGTGTGATTGTGTGATTGTGTGATTGTGTGATTGTGTGATTGTGTGATTGTGTGATTGTGTGATTGTGTGATTGTGTGATTGTGTGATTGTGTGATTGTGTGATTGTGTGATTGTGTGATTGTGTGATTGTGTGATAGTGACTGTGTGATTGTGTGATTGTGTGATTGTGTGATTGTGTGACCGTGATTGTGTGACCGTGATTGTGTGACCGTGATTGTGTGACCGTGATTGAGTGACCGTGATTGTGATTGCGTGATTGTGTGATTGTGTGATCGTGTGATCGTGTGATTGTGTGATCGTGTGATTGTGTGATTGTGTGAGTGTGTGATTGTGTGATTGTGTGATTGTGTGATTGTGACTGTGTGATTGTGTGATTGTGTGATTGTGTGGTTGTGTGATTTTGTGATTGTGTGATTGTGTGATTGTGTGATTGTGTGATTGTGTGATTGTGTGATTGCGACTGTGTGATTGTGTGATTGTGTGAGTGTCTGATTGTGTGATTGCGTGATTGTGTGATTGCGTGATTGTGTGATTGTGTGATTGTGTGATTGTGTGATTGTGTGATTGTGTGATTGTGTGATTGTGTGATTGTGTGATTGTGTGATTGTGATTGTGTGATTGTGATTGTGTGATTGTGACTGTGTGATTGTGATTGTGTGATTGTGATTGTGTGATTGTTATTGGGTGATTGTGATTGTGTGATTGTGATTGTGTGATTGTGATTGTGTGATTGTGATTGTGTGATTGTGATTGTGTGATTGTGATTGTGTGATTGTGATTGTGTGATTGTGATTGTGTGATTGTGATTGTGTGATTGTGATTGTGTGATTGTGATTGTGTGATTGTGATTGTGTGATTGTGATTGTGTGATTGTGATTGTGTGATTGTGATTGTGTGATTGTGATTGTGTGATTGTGATTGTGTGATTGTGATTGTGTGATTGTGATTGTGTGATTGTGATTGTGTGATTGTGATTGTGTGATTGTGATTGTGTGATTGTGTGATTGTGATTGTGTGATTGTGATTGTGTGATTCGGATTGTGTGATTCGGATTGTGTGATTGTGATTGTGTGATTGTGATTGTGTGATTGTGATTGTGTGATTGTGATTGTGTGATTGTGATTGGGTGATTGTGATTGTGTGTTTGTGATTGTGTGTTTGTGATTGTGTGATTGTGATTGTGTGATTGTGATTGTGTGATTGTGATTGTGTGATTGTGATTGTGTGATTGTGATTGGGTGATTGTGATTGCGTGATTGTGATTGCGTGATTGTGATTGTGTGATTGTGATTGTGTGATTGTGATTGTGTGATTGTGATTGTGTGATTGTGATTGTGTGATTGTGATTGTGTGATTGTGATTGTGTGATTGTGATTGTGTGATTGTGATTGTGTGATTGTGATTGTGTGATTGTGATTGTGTGATTGTGATTGTGTGATTGTGATTGTGTGATTGTGATTGTGTGATTGTGATTGTGTGATTGTGATTGTGTGATTGTGATTGTGTGATTGTGATTGTGTGATTGTGATTGTGTGATTGTGATTGTGTGATTGTGATTGTGTGATTGTGATTGTGTGATTGTGATTGTGTGATTGTGTGATTGTGTGATTGTGTGATTGTGTGATTGTGTGATTGTGTGATTGTGTGATTGTGTGATTGTGTGATTGTGTGATTGTGTGAGTGTGTGATTGTCTGATTGAGTGACTGCGTGATTGTGTGACCATGTGATTGTGTGACTGCGTGATTGTGTGACCGCGATTGTGTGACCGTGATTGTGTGACCGTGATTTTGTGACCGTGATTGTGTGACCGTGATTGTGTCATCGTGATTGTGTGATCGTGATTGTGTGATCGTGATTGTGCAATCGTGATTGTGTGATTGCGTGATTGTGATTGTGTGATTGTGTGACTGTGTGTTTGTGTGATTGTGTGATTGTGTGATTGTGTGATTGTGTGATTGTGTGATTGTGATTGTGTGATTGTGATTGTGTGATTGTGACTGTGTGATTGTGACTGTGTGATTGTGTGAGTGTGTGATTGTGTGATTGAGTGATTGTGTGATTGTGTGATTGTGTGATTGTGTGATTGTGTGATCGTGTGATTATGTGATTGTGTGATTGTGTGATTGTGTGATTGTGTGAGTGTGCGATTGTCTGATTGAGTGATTGTGTGCTTGTGTGATTGTGTGGTTGTGTGATTGTGTGATTGTGTGATTAGGTGATTGTGTGATTGTGTGATTGTGTGATTGTGTGATTGTGGTTGTGTGATTGTGGTTGTGTGATTGTGGTTGTGTGATTGTGATTGTGTGATTGTGATTGTGTGATTGTGACTGTGTGATTGTGTGAGTGTGTGATTGTGTGATTGAGTGATTGTGTGGTTGTGTGATTGTGTGGTTGTGTGATTGTGTGATTGTGTGATTGTGGTTGTGTGATTGTGGTTGTGTGATTGTGGTTGTGTGATTGTGATTGTGTGATTGTGACTGTGTGATTGTGATTGTGTGATTGCGATTGTGTGATTGTGTGATTGTGTGGTTGTGTGATTGTGTGATTGTGTGATTGTGTGATTGTGTGATTGTGTGATTGTGGTTGTGTGATTGTGGTTGTGTGATTGTGGTTGTGTGATTGTGATTGTGTGATTGTGATTGTGTGATTGTGGTTGTGTGATTGTGGTTGTGTGATTGTGATTGTGTGATTGTGATTGTGTGATTGTGACTGTGTGATTGTGTGAGTGTGTGATTGTGTGATTGAGTGATTGTGTGGTTGTGTGATTGTGTGGTTGTGTGATTGTGTGATTGTGTGATTGTGTGATTGTGTGATTGTGTGATTGTGTGGTTGTGTGATTGTTTGATTGTGTGATTAGGTGATTGTGTGATTGTGTGATTGTGTGATTGTGTGATTGTGTGATTGTGTGATTATGTGATTGTGTGATTGTGTGATTGTGTGATTGTGTGAGTGTGTGATTGTCTGATTGAGTGATTGTGTGCTTGTGTGATTGTGAGGTTGTGTGATTGTGTGATTGTGTGATTAGGTGATTGTGTGATTGTGTGATTGTGTGATTGTGACTGTGTGATTGTGTGATTGTGTGATTGAGTGATTGTGTGAGTGTGTGGTTGTGTGATTGTGTGATTGTGTGATTGTGTGGTTGTGTGATTGTGTGATTGTGTGATTGTGTGATTGTGTGATTGTGTGATTGTGTGGTTGTGTGATTGTTTGATTGTGTGATTAGGTGATTGTGTGATTGTGTGATTGTGTGATTGTGTGATTGTGTGATTGTGTGATTGTGAGATTATGTGATTGTGTGATTGTGTGATTGTGTGAGTGTGTGATTGTCTGATTGAGTGATTGTGTGCTTGTGTGATTGTGTGGTTGTGTGATTGTGTGATTGTGTGATTAGGTGATTGTGTGATTGTGTGATTGTGTGATTGTGACTGTGTGATTGTGTGATTGTGTGATTGAGTGATTGTGTGATTGTGTGATTGTGTGATTGTGTGATTGTGGTTGTGTGATTGTGACTGTGTGATTGTGATTGTGTGATTGTGATTGTGTGATTGTGATTGTGTGATTGTGATTGTGTGATTGCGATTGTGTGATTGTGTGATTGTGTGATTGTGTGGTTTTGTGATTGTGTGATTGTGTGTTTGTGTGATTGTGTGATTGTGTGATTGTGTGATTGTGACTGTGTGATTGTGTGAGTGTGTGATTGTGTGATTGTGTGGTTGTGTGATTGTGTGATTGTGTGATTAGGTGATTGTGTGATTGTGTGATTGTGACTGTGTGATTGTGTGATTGTGTGATTGAGTGATTGTGTGAGTGTGTGGTTGTGTGATTGTGTGATTGTGTGATTGTGTGGTTGTGTGATTGTGTGATTGTGTGATTGTGTGATTGTGTGATTGTGTGATTGTGTGATTGTGTGATTGTGTGACTGTGTGATTGTGTGATTGTGTGATTGTGTGATTGTGCGATTGTGTAATTGTGATTGTGTGATTGTGATTGTGTGTACTGTGTAATTGTGTGATTGTGTGATTGTGTGATTGTGTGATTGTGTGATTGTGTGATTGTGTGATTGTGTGATTGTGTGATTGTGTGATTGTGTGATTGTGTGATTGTGTGATTGTGTGATTTTGTGAGTGTGTGATTGTCTGATTGAGTGACTGCGTGATTGTGTGACCTTGTGATTGTGTGACTGCGTGATTGTGTGACCGCGATTGTGTGACCGTGATTGTGTGACCGTGATTTTGTGACCGTGATTGTGTGACCGTGATTGTGTCATCGTGATTGTGTGATCGTGATTGTGTGATCGTGATTGTGCAATCGTGATTGTGTGATTGCGTGATTGTGATTGTGTGATTGTGTGACTGTGTGTTTGTGTGATTGTGTGATTGTGTGATTGTGTGATTGTGTGATTGTGTGATTGTGTGATTGTGTGATTGTGTGATTGTGATTGTGTGATTGTGATTGTGTGATTGTGACTGTGTGATTGTGACTGTGTGATTGTGTGAATGTGTGATTGTGTGATTGAGTGATTGTGTGATTGTCTGATTGTGTGATTGTGTGATTGTGTGATCGTGTGATTATGTGATTGTGTGATTGTGTGATTGTGTGATTGTGTGAGTGTGTGATTGTCTGATTGAGTGATTGTGTGCTTGTGTGATTGTGTGGTTGTGTGATTGTGTGATTGTGTGATTAGGTGATTGTGTGATTGTGTGATTGTGTGATTGTGACTGTGTGATTGTGTGAGTGTGTGATTGTGTTATTGAGTGATTGTGTGCTTGTGTGATTGTGTGGTTGTGTGATTGTGTGATTGTGTGATTGTGTGATTGTGTGATTGTGTGATTGTGTGATTGTGTGATTGTGTGATTGTGTGATTGTGTGATTGTGTGATTGTGGTTGTGTGATTGTGGTTGTGTGATTGTGGTTGTGTGATTGTGATTGTGTGATTGTGACTGTGTGATTGTGATTGTGTGATTGCGATTGTGTGATTGTGTGATTGTGTGGTTGTGTGATTGTGTGATTGTGTGATTGTGTGATTGTGTGATTGTGTGATTGTGTGATTGTGTGATTGTGGTTGTGTGATTGTGGTTGTGTGATTGTGATTGTGTGATTGTGATTGTGTGATTGTGACTGTGTGATTGTGTGAGTGTGTGATTGTGTGGTTGTGTGATTGTGTGATTGTGTGATTGTGTGATTGTGTGATTGTGTGATTGTGTGATTGTGTGATTGTGTGATTGTGTGATTGTGTGATTGTGTGATTGTGTGATTGTGTGATTGTGTGAGTGTGTGATTGTCTGATTGAGTGACTGCGTGATTGTGTGACCTTGTGATTGTGTGACTGCGTGATTGTGTGACCGCGATTGTGTGACCGTGATTGTGTGACCGTGATTTTGTGACCGTGATTGTGTGACCGTGATTGTGTCATCGTGATTGTGTGATCGTGATTGTGTGATCGTGATTGTGCAATCGTGATTGTGTGATTGCGTGATTGTGATTGTGTGATTGTGTGACTGTGTGTTTGTGTGATTGTGTGATTGTGTGATTGTGTGATTGTGTGATTGTGTGATTGTGTGATTGTGATTGTGTGATTGAGATTGTGTGATTGTGACTGTGTGATTGTGACTGTGTGATTGTGTGGTTGTGTGATTGTGTGATTGTGTGATTAGGTGATTGTGTGATTGTGTGATTGTGTGATTGTGACTGTGTGATTGTGTGAGTGTGTGATTGTGTGATTGTGTGATTGTGTGATTGTGTGATTGTGTGATTGTGTCATTGTGGTTGTGTGATTGTGGTTGTGTGATTGTGATTGTGTGATTGTGACTGTGTGATTGTGATTGTGTGATTGCGATTGTGTGATTGTGTGATTGTGTGGTTGTGTGATTGTGTGATTGTGTGATTGTGTGATTGTGTGATTGTGTGATTGTGGTTCTGTGATTGTGGTTGTGTGATTGTGGTTGTGTGATTGTGATTGTGTGATTGTGATTGTGTGATTGTGACTGTGTGATTGTGTGAGTGTGTGATTGTGTGGTTGTGTGATTGTGTGATTGTGTGATTGTGTGATGGTGTGATTGTGTGATTGTGTGATTGTGTGATTGTGTGATTGTGTGATTGTGTGACTGTGTGACTGTGTGATTGTGTGATTGTGTGATTGTGTGATTGTGCGATTGTGTAATTGTGATTGTGTGATTGTGATTGTGTGTACTGTGTGATTGTGTGATTGTGTGATTGTGTGATTGTGTGATTGTGTGATTGTGTGATTGTGTGATTGTGTGATTGTGTGATTGTGTGAGTGTGTGATTGTCTGATTGAGTGACTGCGTGATTGTGTGACCATGTGATTGTGTGACTGCGTGATTGTGTGACCGCGATTGTGTGACCGTGATTGTGTGACCGTGATTTTGTGACCGTGATTGTGTGACCGTGATTGTGTCATCGTGATTGTGTGATCGTGATTGTGTGATCGTGATTGTGCAATCGTGATTGTGTGATTGCGTGATTGTGATTGTGTGATTGTGTGACTGTGTGTTTGTGTGATTGTGTGATTGTGTGATTGTGTGATTGTGTGATTGTGATTGTGTGATTGTGATTGTGTGATTGTGGCTGTGTGATTGTGACTGTGTGATTGTGTGAGTGTGTGATTGTGTGATTGAGTGATTGTGTGATTGTGTGATTGTGTGATTGTGTGATTGTGTGATCGTGTGATTATGTGATTGTGTGATTGTGTGATTGTGTGATTGTGTGATTGTGTGAGTGTGTGATTGTCTGATTGAGTGATTGTGTGCTTGTGTGATTGTGTGGTTGTGTGATTGTGTGATTGTGTGATTAGGTGATTGTGTGATTGTGTGATTGTGTGATTGTGTGATTGTGACTGTGTGATTGTGTGAGTGTGTGATTGTGTGATTGAGTGATTGTGTGCTTGTGTGATTGTGTGGTTGTGTGATTGTGTGATTGTGTGATTGTGTGATTGTGTGATTGTGTGATTGTGTGATTGTGTGATTGTGTGATTGTGTGATTGTGTGATTGTGTGATTGTGTGATTGTGTGATTGTGGTTGTGTGATTGTGGTTGTGTGATTGTGGTTGTGTGATTGTGATTGTGTGATTGTGACTGTGTGATTGTGATTGTGTGATTGCGATTGTGTGATTGTGTGATTGTGTGGTTGTGTGATTGTGTGATTGTGTGATTGTGTGATTGTGTGATTGTGTGATTGTGGTTGTGTGATTGTGGTTGTGTGATTGTGGTTGTGTGATTGTGATTGTGTGATTGTGATTGTGTGATTGTGACTGTGTGATTGTGTGAGTGTGTGATTGTGTGGTTGTGTGATTGTGTGATTGTGTGATTGTGTGATTGTGTGATTGTGTGATTGTGTGATTGTGTGATTGTGGTTGTGTGATTGTGGTTGTGTGATTGTGGTTGTGTGATTGTGATTGTGTGATTGTGATTGTGTGATTGTGACTGTGTGATTGTGTGAGTGTGTGATTGTGTGATTGAGTGATTGTGTGGTTGTGTGATTGTGTGGTTGTGTGATTGTGTGATTGTGTGATTGTGTGATTGTGTGATTGTGTGATTGTGTGATTGTGTGATTGTGTGGTTGTGTGATTGTTTGATTGTGTGATTAGGTGATTGTGTGATTGTGTGATTGTGTGATTGTGTGATTGTGTGATTGTGTGATTATGTGATTGTGTGATTGTGTGATTGTGTGATTGTGTGAGTGTGTGATTGTCTGATTGAGTGATTGTGGTTGTGTGATTGTGGTTGTGTGATTGTGGTTGTGTGATTGTGATTGTGTGATTGTGATTGTGTGATTGTGACTGTGTGATTGTGTGAGTGTGTGATTGTGTGATTGTGTGGTTGTGTGATTGTGTGATTGTGTGATTGTGTGATTGTGTGATTGTGTGATTGTGTGATTGTGTGATTGTGTGATTGTGTGATTGTGTGATTGTGTGATTATGTGATTGTGTGATTGTGTGATTGTGTGAGTGTGTGATTGTCTGATTGAGTGATTGTGTGCTTGTGTGATTGTGTGGTTGTGTGATTGTGTGATTGTGTGATTAGGTGATTGTGTGATTGTGTGATTGTGACTGTGTGATTGTGTGATTGTGTGATTGAGTGATTGTGTGAGTGTGTGGTTGTGTGATTGTGTGACTGTGTGATTGTGTGGTTGTGTGATTGTGTGATTGTGTGATTGTGTGATTGTGTGATTGTGTGATTGTGTGATTGTGTGATTGTGTGACTGTGTGATTGTGTGATTGTGTGATTGTGTGATTGTGCGATTGTGTAATTGTGATTGTGTGATTGTGATTGTGTGTACTGTGTGATTGTGTGATTGTGTGATTGTGTGATTGTGTGATTGTGTGATTGTGTGATTGTGTGATTGTGTGATTGTGTGATTGTGTGATTGTGTGATTGTGTGATTGTGTGATTGTGTGATTGTGTGATTGTGTGAGTGTGTGATTGTCTGATTGAGTGACTGCGTGATTGTGTGACCTTGTGATTGTGTGACTGCGTGATTGTGTGACCGCGATTCTGTGACCGTGATTGTGTGACCGTGATTTTGTGACCGTGATTGTGTGACCGTGATTGTGTCATCGTGATTGTGTGATCGTGATTGTGTGATCGTGATTGTGCAATCGTGATTGTGTGATTGCGTGATTGTGATTGTGTGATTGTGTGACTGTGTGTTTGTGTGATTGTGTGATTGTGTGATTGTGTGATTGTGTGATTGTGTGATTGTGTGATTGTGTGATTGTGATTGTGTGATTGTGATTGTGTGATTGTGACTGTGTGATTGTGACTGTGTGATTGTGTGAGTGTGTGATTGTGTGATTGAGTGATTGTGTGATTGTGTGATTGTGTGATTGTGTGATTGTGTGATCGTGTGATTATGTGATTGTGTGATTGTGTGATTGTGTGATTGTGTGAGTGTGTGATTGTCTGATTGAGTGATTGTGTGCTTGTGTGATTGTGTGATTGTGTGATTGTGTGATTGTGTGATTAGGTGATTGTGTGATTGTGTGATTGTGTGATTGTGACTGTGTGATTGTGTGAGTGTGTGATTGTGTGATTGAGTGATTGTGTGCTTGTGTGATTGTGTGGTTGTGTGATTGTGTGATTGTGTGATTGTGTGATTGTGTGATTGTGTGATTGTGTGATTGTGTGATTGTGTGATTGTGTGATTGTGTGATTGTGTGATTGTGTGATTGTGGTTGTGTGATTGTGGTTGTGTGATTGTGGTTGTGTGATTGTGATTGTGTGATTGTGACTGTGTGATTGTGATTGTGTGATTGCGATTGTGTGATTGTGTGATTGTGTGGTTGTGTGATTGTGTGATTGTGTGATTGTGTGATTGTGTGATTGTGTGATTGTGGTTGTGTGATTGTGGTTGTGTGATTGTGGTTGTGTGATTGTGATTGTGTGATTGTGATTGTGTGATTGTGACTGTGTGATTGTGTGAGTGTGTGATTGTGTGGTTGTGTGATTGTGTGATTGTGTGATTGTGTGATTGTGTGATTGTGTGATTGTGTGATTGTGGTTGTGTGATTGTGGTTGTGTGATTGTGGTTGTGTGATTGTGATTGTGTGATTGCGATTGTGTGATTGTGACTGTGTGATTGTGTGAGTGTGTGATTGTGTGATTGAGTGATTGTGTGGTTGTGTGATTGTGTGGTTGTGTGATTGTGTGATTGTGTGATTGTGTGATTGTGTGATTGTGTGATTGTGTGATTGTGTGGTTGTGTGATTGTTTGATTGTGTGATTAGGTGATTGTGTGATTGTGTGATTGTGTGATTGTGTGATTGTGTGATTGTGTGATTATGTGATTGTGTGATTGTGTGATTGTGTGAGTGTGTGATTGTCTGATTGAGTGATTGTGTGCTTGTGTGATTGTGAGGTTGTGTGATTGTGTGATTGTGTGATTAGGTGATTGTGTGATTGTGTGATTGTGTGATTGTGACTGTGTGATTGTGTGATTGTGTGATTGAGTGATTGTGTGAGTGTGTGGTTGTGTGATTGTGTGATTGTGTGATTGTGTGGTTGTGTGATTGTGTGATTGTGTGATTGTGTGATTGTGTGATTGTGTGATTGTGTGATTGTGTGATTGTGTGATTGTGTGATTGTGTGGTTGTGTGATTGTTTGATTGTGTGATTAGGTGATTGTGTGATTGTGTGATTGTGTGATTGTGTGATTGTGTGATTGTGAGATTATGTGATTGTGTGATTGTGTGATTGTGTGAGTGTGTGATTGTCTGATTGAGTGATTGTGTGCTTGTGTGATTGTGTGGTTGTGTGATTGTGTGATTGTGTGATTAGGTGATTGTGTGATTGTGTGATTGTGTGATTGTGACTGTGTGATTGTGTGATTGTGTGATTGAGTGATTGTGTGATTGTGTGATTGTGCGATTGTGTGATTGTGGTTGTGTGATTGTGACTGTGTGAGTGTGATTGTGTGATTGTGATTGTGTGATTGTGATTGTGTGATTGTGATTGTGTGATTGCGATTGTGTGATTGTGTGATTGTGTGATTGTGTGGTTTTGTGATTGTGTGATTGTGTGTTTGTGTGATTGTGTGATTGTGTGATTGTGGTTGAGTGATTGTGGTTGTGTGATTGTGGTTGTGTGATTGTGATTGTGTGATTGTGATTGTGTGATTGTGACTGTGTGATTGTGTGAGTGTGTGATTGTGTGGTTGTGTGATTGTGTGATTGTGTGATTGTGTGATTGTGTGATTGTGTGATTGTGTGATTGTGTGATTGTGTGATTGTGTGATTGTGTGATTGTGTGATTGTGTGAGTGTGTGATTGTCTGATTGAGTGACTGCGTGATTGTGTGATTATGTGATTGTGTGATTGTGTGATTGTGTGATTGTGACTGTGTGATTGTGTGATTGTGTGATTAAGTGATTGTGTGAGTGTGTGGTTGTGTGATTGTGTGATTGTGTGATTGTGTGATTGTGTGATTGTGGTTGTGTGATTGTGATTGTGTGATTGTGATTGTGTGATTGTGACTGTGTGATTGTGTGAGTGTGTGATTGTGTGGTTGTGTGATTGTGTGATTGTGTGATTGTGTGATTGTGTGATTGTGTGATTGTGACTGTGTGATTGTGTGAGTGTGTGATTGTGTGGTTGTGTGATTGTGTGATTGTGTGATTGTGTGATTGTGTGATTGTGTGATTGTGTGATTGTGTGATTGTGTGATTATGTGATTGTGTGATTGTGTGATTGTGTGAGTGTGTGATTGTCTGATTGAGTGATTGTGTGCTTGTGTGATTGTGATGTTGTGTGATTGTGTGATTGTGTGATTAGGTGATTGTGTGATTGTGTGATTGTGTGATTGTGACTGTGTGATTGTGTGATTGTGTGATTAAGTGATTGTGTGAGTGTGTGGTTGTGTGATTGTGTGATTGTGTGATTGTGTGATTGTGTGATTGTGTGATTGTGTGATTGTGTGATTATGTGATTGTGTGATTGTGTGATTGTGTGAGTGTGTGATTGTCTGATTGAGTGATTGTGTGCTTGTGTGATTGTGTGGTTGTGTGATTGTGTGATTGTGTGATTAGGTGATTGTGTGATTGTGTAATTGTGTGATTGTGACAGTGTGATTGTGTGATTGTGTGATTGAGTGATTGTGTGATTGTGTGATTGTGTGATTGTGTGATTGTGGTTGTGTGATTGTGACTGTGTGATTGTGATTGTGTGATTGTGGTTGTGTGATTGTGATTGTGTGATTGTGATTGTGTGATTGTGACTGTGTGATTGTGATTCTGTGATTGCGATTGTGTGATTGTGTGATTGTGTGATTGTGTGATTGTGTGATTGTGTGATTGTGTGATTGTGGTTGTGTGATTGTGGTTGTGTGATTGTGATTGTGTGATTGTGACTGTGTGATTGTGTGAGTGTGTGATTGTGTGGTTGTGTGATTGTGTGGTTGTGTGATTGTGTGATTGTGTGATTGTGTGATTGTGTGATTGTGTGATTGTGTGATTGTGACTGTGTGATTGTGTGAGTGTGTGATTGTGTGGTTGTGTGATTGTGTGATTGTGTGATTGTGTGATTGTGTGATTGTGTGATTGTGTGATTGTGTGATTGTGTGATTATGTGATTGTGTGATTGTGTGATTGTGTGAGTGTGTGATTGTCTGATTGAGTGATTGTGTGCTTGTGTGATTGTGATGTTGTGTGATTGTGTGATTGTGTGATTAGGTGATTGTGTGATTGTGTGATTGTGTGATTGTGACTGTGTGATTGTGTGATTGTGTGATTAAGTGATTGTGTGAGTGTGTGGTTGTGTGATTGTGTGATTGTGTGATTGTGTGGTTGTGTGATTGTGTGATTGTGTGATTGTGTGATTATGTGATTGTGTGATTAGGTGATTGTGTGATTGTGTAATTGTGTGATTGTGACAGTGTGATTGTGTGATTGTGTGATTGAGTGATTGTGTGATTGTGTGATTGTGTGATTGTGGTTGTGTGATTGTGACTGTGTGATTGTGATTGTGTGATTGTGATTGTGTGATTGTGATTGTGTGATTGTGATTGTGTGATTGTGATTGTGTGATTGCGATTGTGTGATTGTGTGATTGTGTGATTGTGTGGTTGTGTGATTGTGTGATTGTGTGATTGTGTGATTGTGTGATTGTGTGATTGTTGTTGTGTGATTGTGGTTGTGTGATTGTGGTTGTGTGATTGTGATTGTGTGATTGTGATTGTGTGATTGTGACTGTGTGATTGTGATTCTGTGATTGCGATTGTGTGATTGTGTGATTGTGTGATTGTGTGGTTGTGTGATTGTGTGATTGTGTGATTGTGTGATTGTGTGATTGTGGTTGTGTGATTGTGGTTGTGTGATTGTGGTTGTGTGATTGTGTGATTGTGATTGTGTGATTGTGACTGTGTGATTGTGTGAGTGTGTGATTGTGTGGTTGTGTGATTGTGTGATTGTGTGATTGTGTGATTGTGTGATTGTGTGATTGTGTGATTGTGTGATTGTGTGATTGTGTGATTGTGTGATTGTGTGATTGTGTGATTGTGTGATTGTGTGATTGTGTGATTGTGTGATTGTGTGATTGTGTGATTGTGTGATTGTGTGATTGTGTGATTGTGTGATTATGTGATTGTGTGATTGTGTGATTTTGTGATTGTGTGATTGTGTGATTGTGTGATTGTGGTTGTGTGATTGTGACTGTGTGATTGTGATTGTGTGATTGTGATTGTGTGATTGTGTGATTGTGTGATTGTGTGATTGTGTGATTGTGTGATTGTGTGATTGTGTGATTGTGTGATTGTGTGATTGTGTGATTGTGTGATTGTGTGATTGTGTGATTGTGTGATTGTGTGATTGTGTGATTGTGTGATTGTGTGATTGTGTGATTGTGTGATTGTGTGATTGTGTGATTGTGTGATTGTGTGATTGTGTGATTGTGTGATTGTGTGATAGTGACTGTGTGATTGTGTGATTGTGTGATTGTGTGATTGTGTGACCGTGATTGTGTGACCGTGATTGTGTGACCGTGATTGTGTGACCGTGATTGAGTGACCGTGATTGTGATTGCGTGATTGTGTGATTGTGTGATCGTGTGATCGTGTGATTGTGTGATCGTGTGATTGTGTGATTGTGTGAGTGTGTGATTGTGTGATTGTGTGATTGTGTGATTGTGACTGTGTGATTGTGTGATTGTGTGATTGTGTGGTTGTGTGATTTTGTGATTGTGTGATTGTGTGATTGTGTGATTGTGTGATTGTGTGATTGTGTGATTGCGACTGTGTGATTGTGTGATTGTGTGAGTGTCTGATTGTGTGATTGCGTGATTGTGTGATTGCGTGATTGTGTGGTTGTGTGATTGTGTGATTGTGTGATTGTGTGATTGTGTGATTGTGTGATTGTGTGATTGTGTGATTGTGTGATTGTGTGGTTGTGTGATTGTTTGATTGTGTGATTAGGTGATTGTGTGATTGTGTGATTGTGTGATTGTGTGATTGTGTGATTATGTGATTGTGTGATTGTGTGATTTTGTGATTGTGTGAGTGTGTGATTGTCTGATTGAGTGATTGTGTGCTTGTGTGATTTTGTGATTGTGTGAGTGTGTGATTGTGTGATTGTGTGATTGTGTGATTATGTGATTGTGTGATTAGGTGATTGTGTGATTGTGTGATTGTGTGATTGTGGTTGTGTGATTGTGGTTGTGTGATTGTGGTTGTGTGATTGTGATTGTGTGATTGTGATTGTGTGATTGTGACTGTGTGATTGTGTGAGTGTGTGATTGTGTGGTTGTGTGATTGTGTGATTGTGTGATTGTGTGATTGTGTGATTGTGTGATTGTGTGATTGTGTGATTGCGTGATTGTGTGATTGTGTGATTGTGTGATTGTGTGATTGTGTGATTGTGTGATTGTGTGATTGTGTGATTGTGTGATTGTGTGATTATGTGATTGTGTGATTGTGTGATTTTGTGATTGTGTGAGTGTGTGATTGTCTGATTGAGTGATTGTGTGCTTGTGTGATTGTGTGGTTGTGTGATTGTGTGATTGTGTGATTGTGTGATTGTGTGATTGTGTGATTGTGTGATTGTTTGATTGTGTGATTAGGTGATTGTGTGATTGTGTGATTGTGTGATTGTGTGATTGTGTGATTGTGAGATTATGTGATTGTGTGATTGTGTGATTGTGTGAGTGTGTGATTGTCTGATTGAGTGATTGTGTGCTTGTGTGATTGTGTGGTTGTGTGATTGTGTGATTGTGTGATTAGGTGATTGTGTGATTGTGTGATTGTGTGATTGTGACTGTGTGATTGTGTGATTGTGTGATTGAGTGATTGTGTGATTGTGTGATTGTGTGATTGTGGTTGTGTGATTGTGACTGTGTGATTGTGATTGTGTGATTGTGATTGTGTGATTGTGTGATTGTGTGATTGTGTGATTGTGTGATTGTGTGATTGTGTGATTGTGTGATTGTGTGATTGTGTGATTGTGTGATTGTGTGATTGTGTGATTGTGTGATTGTGTGATTGTGTGATTGTGTGATTGTGTGATTGTGTGATTGTGTGATTGTGTGATTGTGTGATTGTGTGATTGTGTGATAGTGACTGTGTGATTGTGTGATTGTGTGATTGTGTGATTGTGTGACCGTGATTGTGTGACCGTGATTGTGTGACCGTGATTGTGTGACCGTGATTGAGTGACCGTGATTGTGATTGCGTGATTGTGTGATTGTGTGATCGTGTGATCGTGTGATTGTGTGATCGTGTGATTGTGTGATTGTGTGAGTGTGTGATTGTGTGATTGTGTGATTGTGTGATTGTGACTGTGTGATTGTGTGATTGTGTGATTGTGTGGTTGTGTGATTTTGTGATTGTGTGATTGTGTGATTGTGTGATTGTGTGATTGTGTGATTGTGTGATTGCGACTGTGTGATTGTGTGATTGTGTGAGTGTCTGATTGTGTGATTGCGTGATTGTGTGATTGCGTGATTGTGTGGTTGTGTGATTGTGTGATTGTGTGATTGTGTGATTGTGTGATTGTGTGATTGTGTGATTGTGGTTGTGTGATTGTGGTTGTGTGATTGTGGTTGTGTGATTGTGATTGTGTGATTGCGATTGTGTGATTGTGACTGTGTGATTGTGTGAGTGTGTGATTGTGTGATTGAGTGATTGTGTGGTTGTGTGATTGTGTGGTTGTGTGATTGTGTGATTGTGTGATTGTGTGATTGTGTGATTGTGTGATTGTGTGATTGTGTGGTTGTGTGATTGTTTGATTGTGTGATTAGGTGATTGTGTGATTGTGTGATTGTGTGATTGTGTGATTGTGTGATTGTGTGATTATGTGATTGTGTGATTGTGTGATTGTGTGAGTGTGTGATTGTCTGATTGAGTGATTGTGTGCTTGTGTGATTGTGAGGTTGTGTGATTGTGTGATTGTGTGATTAGGTGATTGTGTGATTGTGTGATTGTGTGATTGTGACTGTGTGATTGTGTGATTGTGTGATTGAGTGATTGTGTGAGTGTGTGGTTGTGTGATTGTGTGATTGTGTGATTGTGTGGTTGTGTGATTGTGTGATTGTGTGATTGTGTGATTGTGTGATTGTGTGATTGTGTGATTGTGTGATTGTGTGATTGTGTGATTGTGTGGTTGTGTGATTGTTTGATTGTGTGATTAGGTGATTGTGTGATTGTGTGATTGTGTGATTGTGTGATTGTGTGATTGTGAGATTATGTGATTGTGTGATTGTGTGATTGTGTGAGTGTGTGATTGTCTGATTGAGTGATTGTGTGCTTGTGTGATTGTGTGGTTGTGTGATTGTGTGATTGTGTGATTAGGTGATTGTGTGATTGTGTGATTGTGTGATTGTGACTGTGTGATTGTGTGATTGTGTGATTGAGTGATTGTGTGATTGTGTGATTGTGCGATTGTGTGATTGTGGTTGTGTGATTGTGACTGTGTGATTGTGATTGTGTGATTGTGATTGTGTGATTGTGATTGTGTGATTGTGATTGTGTGATTGCGATTGTGTGATTGTGTGATTGTGTGATTGTGTGGTTTTGTGATTGTGTGATTGTGTGTTTGTGTGATTGTGTGATTGTGTGATTGTGGTTGAGTGATTGTGGTTGTGTGATTGTGGTTGTGTGATTGTGATTGTGTGATTGTGATTGTGTGATTGTGACTGTGTGATTGTGTGAGTGTGTGATTGTGTGATTGTGTGGTTGTGTGATTGTGTGATTGTGTGATTGTGTGATTGTGTGATTGTGTGATTGTGTGATTGTGTGATTGTGTGATTGTGTGATTGTGTGAGTGTGTGATTGTCTGATTGAGTGACTGCGTGATTGTGTGATTATGTGATTGTGTGATTGTGTGATTGTGTGATTGTGACTGTGTGATTGTGTGATTGTGTGATTAAGTGATTGTGTGAGTGTGTGGTTGTGTGATTGTGTGATTGTGTGATTGTGTGATTGTGTGATTGTGGTTGTGTGATTGTGATTGTGTGATTGTGATTGTGTGATTGTGACTGTGTGATTGTGTGAGTGTGTGATTGTGTGGTTGTGTGATTGTGTGATTGTGTGATTGTGTGATTGTGTGATTGTGTGATTGTGACTGTGTGATTGTGTGAGTGTGTGATTGTGTGGTTGTGTGATTGCGTGATTGTGTGATTGTGTGATTGTGTGATTGTGTGATTGTGTGATTGTGTGATTGTGTGATTATGTGATTGTGTGATTGTGTGATTGTGTGAGTGTGTGATTGTCTGATTGAGTGATTGTGTGCTTGTGTGATTGTGATGTTGTGTGATTGTGTGATTGTGTGATTAGGTGATTGTGTGATTGTGTGATTGTGTGATTGTGACTGTGTGATTGTGTGATTGTGTGATTAAGTGATTGTGTGAGTGTGTGGTTGTGTGATTGTGTGATTGTGTGATTGTGTGATTGTGTGATTGTGTGATTGTGTGATTGTGTGATTATGTGATTGTGTGATTGTGTGATTGTGTGAGTGTGTGATTGTCTGATTGAGTGATTGTGTGCTTGTGTGATTGTGTGGTTGTGTGATTGTGTGATTGTGTGATTAGGTGATTGTGTGATTGTGTAATTGTGTGATTGTGACAGTGTGATTGTGTGATTGTGTGATTGAGTGATTGTGTGATTGTGTGATTGTGTGATTGTGTGATTGTGGTTGTGTGATTGTGACTGTGTGATTGTGATTGTGTGATTGTGGTTGTGTGATTGTGATTGTGTGATTGTGATTGTGTGATTGTGACTGTGTGATTGTGATTCTGTGATTGCGATTGTGTGATTGTGTGATTGTGTGATTGTGTGATTGTGTGATTGTGTGATTGTGTGATTGTGGTTGTGTGATTGTGGTTGTGTGATTGTGATTGTGTGATTGTGACTGTGTGATTTTGTGAGTGTGTGATTGTGTGGTTGTGTGATTGTGTGGTTGTGTGATTGTGTGATTGTGTGATTGTGTGATTGTGTGATTGTGTGATTGTGACTGTGTGATTGTGTGAGTGTGTGATTGTGTGGTTGTGTGATTGTGTGATTGTGTGATTGTGTGATTGTGTGATTGTGTGATTGTGTGATTGTGTGATTGTGTGATTATGTGATTGTGTGATTGTGTGATTGTGTGAGTGTGTGATTGTCTGATTGAGTGATTGTGTGCTTGTGTGATTGTGATGTTGTGTGATTGTGTGATTGTGTGATTAGGTGATTGTGTGATTGTGTGATTGTGTGATTGTGACTGTGTGATTGTGTGATTGTGTGATTAAGTGATTGTGTGAGTGTGTGGTTGTGTGATTGTGTGATTGTGTGATTGTGTGGTTGTGTGATTGTGTGATTGTGTGATTGTGTGATTATGTGATTGTGTGATTAGGTGATTGTGTGATTGTGTAATTGTGTGATTGTGACAGTGTGATTGTGTGATTGTGTGATTGAGTGATTGTGTGATTGTGTGATTGTGTGATTGTGGTTGTGTGATTGTGACTGTGTGATTGTGATTGTGTGATTGTGATTGTGTGATTGTGATTGTGTGATTGTGATTGTGTGATTGTGATTGTGTGATTGTGATTGTGTGATTGCGATTGTGTGATTGTGTGATTGTGTGATTGTGTGGTTGTGTGATTGTGTGATTGTGTGATTGTGTGATTGTGTGATTGTGTGATTGTTGTTGTGTGATTGTGGTTGTGTGATTGTGGTTGTGTGATTGTGATTGTGTGATTGTGATTGTGTGATTGTGACTGTGTGATTGTGATTCTGTGATTGCGATTGTGTGATTGTGTGATTGTGTGATTGTGTGATTGTGTGATTGTGTGACCGTGATTGTGTGACCGTGATTGTGTGACCGTGATTGTGTGACCGTGATTGAGTGACCGTGATTGTGATTGCGTGATTGTGTGATTGTGTGATCGTGTGATCGTGTGATTGTGTGATTGTGATTGTGTGATTGTGATTGTGTGATTGTGATTGTGTGATTGTGATTGTGTGATTGTGTGATTGTGATTGTGTGATTGTGATTGTGTGATTCGGATTGTGTGATTCGGATTGTGTGATTGTGATTGTGTGATTGTGATTGTGTGATTGTGATTGTGTGATTGTGATTGTGTGATTGTGATTGTGTGATTGTGATTGGGTGATTGTGATTGTGTGTTTGTGATTGTGTGTTTGTGATTGTGTGATTGTGATTGTGTGATTGTGATTGTGTGATTGTGATTGTGTGATTGTGATTGTGTGATTGTGATTGGGTGATTGTGATTGCGTGATTGTGATTGTGTGATTGTGATTGTGTGATTGTGATTGTGTGATTGTGATTGTGTGATTGTGATTGTGTGATTGTGATTGTGTGATTGTGATTGTGTGATTGTGATTGTGTGATTGTGATTGTGTGATTGTGATTGTGTGATTGTGATTGTGTGATTGTGATTGTGTGATTGTGATTGTGTGATTGTGATTGTGTGATTGTGATTGTGTGATTGTGATTGTGTGATTGTGATTGTGTGATTGTGATTGTGTGATTGTGATTGTGTGATTGTGATTGTGTGATTGTGATTGTGTGATTGTGATTGTGTGATTGTGATTGTGTGATTGTGATTGTGTGATTGTGATTGTGTGATTGTGTGATTGTGTGATTGTGTGATTGTGTGATTGTGTGATTGTGTGATTGTGTGATTGTGTGATTGTGTGATTGTGTGAGTGTGTGATTGTCTGATTGAGTGACTGCGTGATTGTGTGACCATGTGATTGTGTGACTGCGTGATTGTGTGACCGCGATTGTGTGACCGTGATTGTGTGACCGTGATTTTGTGACCGTGATTGTGTGACCGTGATTGTGTCATCGTGATTGTGTGATCGTGATTGTGTGATCGTGATTGTGCAATCGTGATTGTGTGATTGCGTGATTGTGATTGTGTGATTGTGTGACTGTGTGTTTGTGTGATTGTGTGATTGTGTGATTGTGTGATTGTGTCATTGTGTGATTGTGATTGTGTGATTGTGATTGTGTGATTGTGACTGTGTGATTGTGACTGTGTGATTGTGTGAGTGTGTGATTGTGTGATTGAGTGATTGTGTGATTGTGTGATTGTGTGATTGTGTGATTGTGTGATCGTGTGATTATGTGATTGTGTGATTGTGTGATTGTGTGATTGTGTGAGTGTGCGATTGTCTGATTGAGTGATTGTGTGCTTGTGTGATTGTGTGGTTGTGTGATTGTGTGATTGTGTGATTAGGTGATTGTGTGATTGTGTGATTGTGTGATTGTGTGATTGTGGTTGTGTGATTGTGGTTGTGTGATTGTGGTTGTGTGATTGTGATTGTGTGATTGTGATTGTGTGATTGTGACTGTGTGATTGTGTGAGTGTGTGATTGTGTGATTGAGTGATTGTGTGGTTGTGTGATTGTGTGGTTGTGTGATTGTGTGATTGTGTGATTGTGGTTGTGTGATTGTGGTTGTGTGATTGTGGTTGTGTGATTGTGATTGTGTGATTGTGACTGTGTGATTGTGATTGTGTGATTGCGATTGTGTGATTGTGTGATTGTGTGGTTGTGTGATTGTGTGATTGTGTGATTGTGTGATTGTGTGATTGTGTGATTGTGGTTGTGTGATTGTGGTTGTGTGATTGTGGTTGTGTGATTGTGATTGTGTGATTGTGATTGTGTGATTGTGGTTGTGTGATTGTGGTTGTGTGATTGTGATTGTGTGATTGTGATTGTGTGATTGTGACTGTGTGATTGTGTGAGTGTGTGATTGTGTGATTGAGTGATTGTGTGGTTGTGTGATTGTGTGGTTGTGTGATTGTGTGATTGTGTGATTGTGTGATTGTGTGATTGTGTGATTGTGTGATTGTGTGGTTGTGTGATTGTTTGATTGTGTGATTAGGTGATTGTGTGATTGTGTGATTGTGTGATTGTGTGATTGTGTGATTGTGTGATTATGTGATTGTGTGATTGTGTGATTGTGTGATTGTGTGAGTGTGTGATTGTCTGATTGAGTGATTGTGTGCTTGTGTGATTGTGAGGTTGTGTGATTGTGTGATTGTGTGATTAGGTGATTGTGTGATTGTGTGATTGTGTGATTGTGACTGTGTGATTGTGTGATTGTGTGATTGAGTGATTGTGTGAGTGTGTGGTTGTGTGATTGTGTGATTGTGTGATTGTGTGGTTGTGTGATTGTGTGATTGTGTGATTGTGTGATTGTGTGATTGTGTGATTGTGTGGTTGTGTGATTGTTTGATTGTGTGATTAGGTGATTGTGTGATTGTGTGATTGTGTGATTGTGTGATTGTGTGATTGTGTGATTGTGAGATTATGTGATTGTGTGATTGTGTGATTGTGTGAGTGTGTGATTGTCTGATTGAGTGATTGTGTGCTTGTGTGATTGTGTGGTTGTGTGATTGTGTGATTGTGTGATTAGGTGATTGTGTGATTGTGTGATTGTGTGATTGTGACTGTGTGATTGTGTGATTGTGTGATTGAGTGATTGTGTGATTGTGTGATTGTGTGATTGTGGTTGTGTGATTGTGACTGTGTGATTGTGATTGTGTGATTGTGATTGTGTGATTGTGATTGTGTGATTGTGATTGTGTGATTGCGATTGTGTGATTGTGTGATTGTGTGATTGTGTGGTTTTGTGATTGTGTGATTGTGTGTTTGTGTGATTGTGTGATTGTGTGATTGTGTGATTGTGACTGTGTGATTGTGTGAGTGTGTGATTGTGTGATTGTGTGGTTGTGTGATTGTGTGATTGTGTGATTAGGTGATTGTGTGATTGTGTGATTGTGACTGTGTGATTGTGTGATTGTGTGATTGAGTGATTGTGTGAGTGTGTGGTTGTGTGATTGTGTGATTGTGTGATTGTGTGGTTGTGTGATTGTGTGATTGTGTGATTGTGTGATTGTGTGATTGTGTGATTGTGTGATTGTGTGATTGTGTGACTGTGTGATTGTGTGATTGTGTGATTGTGTGATTGTGCGATTGTGTAATTGTGATTGTGTGATTGTGATTGTGTGTACTGTGTGATTGTGTGATTGTGTGATTGTGTGATTGTGTGATTGTGTGATTGTGTGATTGTGTGATTGTGTGATTGTGTGATTGTGTGATTGTGTGATTGTGTGATTGTGTGATTTTGTGAGTGTGTGATTGTCTGATTGAGTGACTGCGTGATTGTGTGACCTTGTGATTGTGTGACTGCGTGATTGTGTGACCGCGATTGTGTGACCGTGATTGTGTGACCGTGATTTTGTGACCGTGATTTTGTGACCGTGATTGTGTGACCGTGATTGTGTCATCGTGATTGTGTGATCGTGATTGTGTGATCGTGATTGTGCAATCGTGATTGTGTGATTGCGTGATTGTGATTGTGTGATTGTGTGACTGTGTGTTTGTGTGATTGTGTGATTGTGTGATTGTGTGATTGTGTGATTGTGTGATTGTGTGATTGTGTGATTGTGATTGTGTGATTGTGATTGTGTGATTGTGACTGTGTGATTGTGACTGTGTGATTGTGTGAATGTGTGATTGTGTGATTGAGTGATTGTGTGATTGTCTGATTGTGTGATTGTGTGATTGTGTGATCGTGTGATTATGTGATTGTGTGATTGTGTGATTGTGTGATTGTGTGAGTGTGTGATTGTCTGATTGAGTGATTGTGTGCTTGTGTGATTGTGTGGTTGTGTGATTGTGTGATTGTGTGATTAGGTGATTGTGTGATTGTGTGATTGTGTGATTGTGACTGTGTGATTGTGTGAGTGTGTGATTGTGTGATTGAGTGATTGTGTGCTTGTGTGATTGTGTGGTTGTGTGATTGTGTGATTGTGTGATTGTGTGATTGTGTGATTGTGTGATTGTGTGATTGTGTGATTGTGTGATTGTGTGATTGTGTGATTGTGGTTGTGTGATTGTGGTTGTGTGATTGTGGTTGTGTGATTGTGATTGTGTGATTGTGACTGTGTGATTGTGATTGTGTGATTGCGATTGTGTGATTGTGTGATTGTGTGGTTGTGTGATTGTGTGATTGTGTGATTGTGTGATTGTGTGATTGTGTGATTGTGGTTGTGTGATTGTGGTTGTGTGATTGTGGTTGTGTGATTGTGATTGTGTGATTGTGATTGTGTGATTGTGACTGTGTGATTGTGTGAGTGTGTGATTGTGTGGTTGTGTGATTGTGTGATTGTGTGATTGTGTGATTGTGTGATTGTGTGATTGTGTGATTGTGTGATTGTGTGATTGTGTGATTGTGTGATTGTGTGATTGTGTGATTGTGTGATTGTGTGATTGTGTGATTGTGTGATTGTGTGATTGTGTGATTGTGTGATTGTGTGAGTGTGTGATTGTCTGATTGAGTGACTGCGTGATTGTGTGACCTTGTGATTGTGTGACTGCGTGATTGTGTGACCGCGATTGTGTGACCGTGATTGTGTGACCGTGATTTTGTGACCGTGATTGTGTGACCGTGATTGTGTCATCGTGATTGTGTGATCGTGATTGTGTGATCGTGATTGTGCAATCGTGATTGTGTGATTGCGTGATTGTGATTGTGTGATTGTGTGACTGTGTGTTTGTGTGATTGTGTGATTGTGTGATTGTGTGATTGTGTGATTGTGTGATTGTGTGATTGTGATTGTGTGATTGAGATTGTGTGATTGTGACTGTGTGATTGTGACTGTGTGATTGTGTGGTTGTGTGATTGTGTGATTGTGTGATTAGGTGATTGTGTGATTGTGTGATTGTGTGATTGTGACTGTGTGATTGTGTGAGTGTGTGATTGTGTGATTGTGTGATTGTGTGATTGTGTGATTGTGTGATTGTGTCATTGTGGTTGTGTGATTGTGGTTGTGTGATTGTGATTGTGTGATTGTGACTGTGTGATTGTGATTGTGTGATTGCGATTGTGTGATTGTGTGATTGTGTGGTTGTGTGATTGTGTGATTGTGTGATTGTGTGATTGTGTGATTGTGTGATTGTGGTTGTGTGATTGTGGTTGTGTGATTGTGGTTGTGTGATTGTGATTGTGTGATTGTGATTGTGTGATTGTGACTGTGTGATTGTGTGAGTGTGTGATTGTGTGGTTGTGTGATTGTGTGATTGTGTGATTGTGTGATGGTGTGATTGTGTGATTGTGTGATTGTGTGATTGTGTGATTGTGTGATTGTGTGACTGTGTGACTGTGTGATTGTGTGATTGTGTGATTGTGTGATTGTGCGATTGTGTAATTGTGATTGTGTGATTGTGATTGTGTGTACTGTGTGATTGTGTGATTGTGTGATTGTGTGATTGTGTGATTGTGTGATTGTGTGATTGTGTGATTGTGTGATTGTGTGAGTGTGTGATTGTCTGATTGAGTGACTGCGTGATTGTGTGACCATGTGATTGTGTGACTGCGTGATTGTGTGACCGCGATTGTGTGACCGTGATTGTGTGACCGTGATTTTGTGACCGTGATTGTGTGACCGTGATTGTGTCATCGTGATTGTGTGATCGTGATTGTGTGATCGTGATTGTGCAATCGTGATTGTGTGATTGCGTGATTGTGATTGTGTGATTGTGTGACTGTGTGTTTGTGTGATTGTGTGATTGTGTGATTGTGTGATTGTGTGATTGTGATTGTGTGATTGTGATTGTGTGATTGTGGCTGTGTGATTGTGACTGTGTGATTGTGTGAGTGTGTGATTGTGTGATTGAGTGATTGTGTGATTGTGTGATTGTGTGATTGTGTG
The DNA here is from genome assembly GCF_050947335.1 of Megachile rotundata. Lineage (NCBI taxonomy): Eukaryota > Metazoa > Arthropoda > Insecta > Hymenoptera > Megachilidae > Megachile > Megachile rotundata. The sequence continues at coordinate 177,638 of NW_027473338.1, read as the reverse complement.
ATTGTGTGATCGTGTGATTATGTGATTGTGTGATTGTGTGATTGTGTGATTGTGTGATTGTGTGAGTGTGTGATTGTCTGATTGAGTGATTGTGTGCTTGTGTGATTGTGTGGTTGTGTGATTGTGTGATTGTGTGATTAGGTGATTGTGTGATTGTGTGATTGTGTGATTGTGTGATTGTGACTGTGTGATTGTGTGAGTGTGTGATTGTGTGATTGAGTGATTGTGTGCTTGTGTGATTGTGTGGTTGTGTGATTGTGTGATTGTGTGATTGTGTGATTGTGTGATTGTGTGATTGTGTGATTGTGTGATTGTGTGATTGTGTGATTGTGGTTGTGTGATTGTGGTTGTGTGATTGTGGTTGTGTGATTGTGATTGTGTGATTGTGACTGTGTGATTGTGATTGTGTGATTGCGATTGTGTGATTGTGTGATTGTGTGGTTGTGTGATTGTGTGATTGTGTGATTGTGTGATTGTGTGATTGTGTGATTGTGGTTGTGTGATTGTGGTTGTGTGATTGTGGTTGTGTGATTGTGATTGTGTGATTGTGATTGTGTGATTGTGACTGTGTGATTGTGTGAGTGTGTGATTGTGTGGTTGTGTGATTGTGTGATTGTGTGATTGTGTGATTGTGTGATTGTGTGATTGTGTGATTGTGTGATTGTGGTTGTGTGATTGTGGTTGTGTGATTGTGGTTGTGTGATTGTGATTGTGTGATTGTGATTGTGTGATTGTGACTGTGTGATTGTGTGAGTGTGTGATTGTGTGATTGAGTGATTGTGTGGTTGTGTGATTGTGTGGTTGTGTGATTGTGTGATTGTGTGATTGTGTGATTGTGTGATTGTGTGATTGTGTGATTGTGTGATTGTGTGGTTGTGTGATTGTTTGATTGTGTGATTAGGTGATTGTGTGATTGTGTGATTGTGTGATTGTGTGATTGTGTGATTGTGTGATTATGTGATTGTGTGATTGTGTGATTGTGTGATTGTGTGAGTGTGTGATTGTCTGATTGAGTGATTGTGGTTGTGTGATTGTGGTTGTGTGATTGTGGTTGTGTGATTGTGATTGTGTGATTATGATTGTGTGATTGTGACTGTGTGATTGTGTGAGTGTGTGATTGTGTGATTGTGTGGTTGTGTGATTGTGTGATTGTGTGATTGTGTGATTGTGTGATTGTGTGATTGTGTGATTGTGTGATTGTGTGATTGTGTGATTGTGTGATTGTGTGATTATGTGATTGTGTGATTGTGTGATTGTGTGAGTGTGTGATTGTCTGATTGAGTGATTGTGTGCTTGTGTGATTGTGTGGTTGTGTGATTGTGTGATTGTGTGATTAGGTGATTGTGTGATTGTGTGATTGTGACTGTGTGATTGTGTGATTGTGTGATTGAGTGATTGTGTGAGTGTGTGGTTGTGTGATTGTGTGATTGTGTGATTGTGTGGTTGTGTGATTGTGTGATTGTGTGATTGTGTGATTGTGTGATTGTGTGATTGTGTGATTGTGTGATTGTGTGACTGTGTGATTGTGTGATTGTGTGATTGTGTGATTGTGCGATTGTGTAATTGTGATTGTGTGATTGTGATTGTGTGTACTGTGTGATTGTGTGATTGTGTGATTGTGTGATTGTGTGATTGTGTGATTGTGTGATTGTGTGATTGTGTGATTGTGTGATTGTGTGATTGTGTGATTGTGTGATTGTGTGATTGTGTGATTGTGTGATTGTGTGATTGTGTGAGTGTGTGATTGTCTGATTGAGTGACTGCGTGATTGTGTGACCTTGTGATTGTGTGACTGCGTGATTGTGTGACCGCGATTCTGTGACCGTGATTGTGTGACCGTGATTTTGTGACCGTGATTGTGTGACCGTGATTGTGTCATCGTGATTGTGTGATCGTGATTGTGTGATCGTGATTGTGCAATCGTGATTGTGTGATTGCGTGATTGTGATTGTGTGATTGTGTGACTGTGTGTTTGTGTGATTGTGTGATTGTGTGATTGTGTGATTGTGTGATTGTGTGATTGTGTGATTGTGTGATTGTGATTGTGTGATTGTGATTGTGTGATTGTGACTGTGTGATTGTGACTGTGTGATTGTGTGAGTGTGTGATTGTGTGATTGAGTGATTGTGTGATTGTGTGATTGTGTGATTGTGTGATTGTGTGATCGTGTGATTATGTGATTGTGTGATTGTGTGATTGTGTGATTGTGTGAGTGTGTGATTGTCTGATTGAGTGATTGTGTGCTTGTGTGATTGTGTGTTTGTGTGATTGTGTGATTGTGTGATTAGGTGATTGTGTGATTGTGTGATTGTGTGATTGTGACTGTGTGATTGTGTGAGTGTGTGATTGTGTGATTGAGTGATTGTGTGCTTGTGTGATTGTGTGGTTGTGTGATTGTGTGATTGTGTGATTGTGTGATTGTGTGATTGTGTGATTGTGTGATTGTGTGATTGTGTGATTGTGTGATTGTGGTTGTGTGATTGTGGTTGTGTGATTGTGGTTGTGTGATTGTGATTGTGTGATTGTGACTGTGTGATTGTGATTGTGTGATTGCGATTGTGTGATTGTGTGATTGTGTGGTTGTGTGATTGTGTGATTGTGTGATTGTGTGATTGTGTGATTGTGTGATTGTGGTTGTGTGATTGTGGTTGTGTGATTGTGGTTGTGTGATTGTGATTGTGTGATTGTGATTGTGTGATTGTGACTGTGTGATTGTGTGAGTGTGTGATTGTGTGGTTGTGTGATTGTGTGATTGTGTGATTGTGTGATTGTGTGATTGTGTGATTGTGTGATTGTGGTTGTGTGATTGTGGTTGTGTGATTGTGGTTGTGTGATTGTGATTGTGTGATTGTGATTGTGTGATTGTGACTGTGTGATTGTGTGAGTGTGTGATTGTGTGATTGAGTGATTGTGTGGTTGTGTGATTGTGTGGTTGTGTGATTGTGTGATTGTGTGATTGTGTGATTGTGTGATTGTGTGATTGTGTGATTGTGTGGTTGTGTGATTGTTTGATTGTGTGATTAGGTGATTGTGTGATTGTGTGATTGTGTGATTGTGTGATTGTGTGATTGTGTGATTATGTGATTGTGTGATTGTGTGATTGTGTGAGTGTGTGATTGTCTGATTGAGTGATTGTGTGCTTGTGTGATTGTGAGGTTGTGTGATTGTGTGATTGTGTGATTAGGTGATTGTGTGATTGTGTGATTGTGTGATTGTGACTGTGTGATTGTGTGATTGTGTGATTGAGTGATTGTGTGAGTGTGTGGTTGTGTGATTGTGTGATTGTGTGATTGTGTGGTTGTGTGATTGTGTGATTGTGTGATTGTGTGATTGTGTGATTGTGTGATTGTGTGATTATGTGATTGTGTGATTGTGTGATTGTGTGATTGTGTGATTGTGTGATTGTGATTGTGTGATTGAGATTGTGTGATTGTGACTGTGTGATTGTGACTGTGTGATTGTGTGGTTGTGTGATTGTGTGATTGTGTGATTAGGTGATTGTGTGATTGTGTGATTGTGTGATTGTGACTGTGTGATTGTGTGAGTGTGTGATTGTGTGATTGTGTGATTGTGTGATTGTGTGATTGTGTGATTGTGTCATTGTGGTTGTGTGATTGTGGTTGTGTGATTGTGATTGTGTGATTGTGACTGTGTGATTGTGATTGTGTGATTGCGATTGTGTGATTGTGTGATTGTGTGGTTGTGTGATTGTGTGATTGTGTGATTGTGTGATTGTGTGATTGTGTGATTGTGGTTGTGTGATTGTGGTTGTGTGATTGTGGTTGTGTGATTGTGATTGTGTGATTGTGATTGTGTGATTGTGACTGTGTGATTGTGTGAGTGTGTGATTGTGTGGTTGTGTGATTGTGTGATTGTGTGATTGTGTGATGGTGTGATTGTGTGATTGTGTGATTGTGTGATTGTGTGATTGTGTGATTGTGTGACTGTGTGACTGTGTGATTGTGTGATTGTGTGATTGTGTGATTGTGCGATTGTGTAATTGTGATTGTGTGATTGTGATTGTGTGTACTGTGTGATTGTGTGATTGTGTGATTGTGTGATTGTGTGATTGTGTGATTGTGTGATTGTGTGATTGTGTGATTGTGTGAGTGTGTGATTGTCTGATTGAGTGACTGCGTGATTGTGTGACCATGTGATTGTGTGACTGCGTGATTGTGTGACCGCGATTGTGTGACCGTGATTGTGTGACCGTGATTTTGTGACCGTGATTGTGTGACCGTGATTGTGTCATCGTGATTGTGTGATCGTGATTGTGTGATCGTGATTGTGCAATCGTGATTGTGTGATTGCGTGATTGTGATTGTGTGATTGTGTGACTGTGTGTTTGTGTGATTGTGTGATTGTGTGATTGTGTGATTGTGTGATTGTGATTGTGTGATTGTGATTGTGTGATTGTGGCTGTGTGATTGTGACTGTGTGATTGTGTGAGTGTGTGATTGTGTGATTGAGTGATTGTGTGATTGTGTGATTGTGTGATTGTGTGATTGTGTGATCGTGTGATTATGTGATTGTGTGATTGTGTGATTGTGTGAGTGTGTGATTGTCTGATTGAGTGATTGTGTGCTTGTGTGATTGTGTGGTTGTGTGATTGTGTGATTGTGTGATTAGGTGATTGTGTGATTGTGTGATTGTGACTGTGTGATTGTGTGATTGTGTGATTGAGTGATTGTGTGAGTGTGTGGTTGTGTGATTGTGTGATTGTGTGATTGTGTGGTTGTGTGATTGTGTGATTGTGTGATTGTGTGATTGTGTGATTGTGTGATTGTGTGATTGTGTGATTGTGTGACTGTGTGATTGTGTGATTGTGTGATTGTGTGATTGTGCGATTGTGTAATTGTGATTGTGTGATTGTGATTGTGTGTACTGTGTGATTGTGTGATTGTGTGATTGTGTGATTGTGTGATTGTGTGATTGTGTGATTGTGTGATTGTGTGATTGTGTGATTGTGTGATTGTGTGATTGTGTGATTGTGTGATTGTGTGATTGTGTGATTGTGTGATTGTGTGAGTGTGTGATTGTCTGATTGAGTGACTGCGTGATTGTGTGACCTTGTGATTGTGTGACTGCGTGATTGTGTGACCGCGATTCTGTGACCGTGATTGTGTGACCGTGATTTTGTGACCGTGATTGTGTGACCGTGATTGTGTCATCGTGATTGTGTGATCGTGATTGTGTGATCGTGATTGTGCAATCGTGATTGTGTGATTGCGTGATTGTGATTGTGTGATTGTGTGACTGTGTGTTTGTGTGATTGTGTGATTGTGTGATTGTGTGATTGTGTGATTGTGTGATTGTGTGATTGTGTGATTGTGATTGTGTGATTGTGATTGTGTGATTGTGACTGTGTGATTGTGACTGTGTGATTGTGTGAGTGTGTGATTGTGTGATTGAGTGATTGTGTGATTGTGTGATTGTGTGATTGTGTGATTGTGTGATCGTGTGATTATGTGATTGTGTGATTGTGTGATTGTGTGATTGTGTGAGTGTGTGATTGTCTGATTGAGTGATTGTGTGCTTGTGTGATTGTGTGTTTGTGTGATTGTGTGATTGTGTGATTAGGTGATTGTGTGATTGTGTGATTGTGTGATTGTGACTGTGTGATTGTGTGAGTGTGTGATTGTGTGATTGAGTGATTGTGTGCTTGTGTGATTGTGTGGTTGTGTGATTGTGTGATTGTGTGATTGTGTGATTGTGTGATTGTGTGATTGTGTGATTGTGTGATTGTGTGATTGTGTGATTGTGGTTGTGTGATTGTGGTTGTGTGATTGTGGTTGTGTGATTGTGATTGTGTGATTGTGACTGTGTGATTGTGATTGTGTGATTGCGATTGTGTGATTGTGTGATTGTGTGGTTGTGTGATTGTGTGATTGTGTGATTGTGTGATTGTGTGATTGTGTGATTGTGGTTGTGTGATTGTGGTTGTGTGATTGTGGTTGTGTGATTGTGATTGTGTGATTGTGATTGTGTGATTGTGACTGTGTGATTGTGTGAGTGTGTGATTGTGTGGTTGTGTGATTGTGTGATTGTGTGATTGTGTGATTGTGTGATTGTGTGATTGTGTGATTGTGGTTGTGTGATTGTGGTTGTGTGATTGTGGTTGTGTGATTGTGATTGTGTGATTGTGATTGTGTGATTGTGACTGTGTGATTGTGTGAGTGTGTGATTGTGTGATTGAGTGATTGTGTGGTTGTGTGATTGTGTGGTTGTGTGATTGTGTGATTGTGTGATTGTGTGATTGTGTGATTGTGTGATTGTGTGATTGTGTGGTTGTGTGATTGTTTGATTGTGTGATTAGGTGATTGTGTGATTGTGTGATTGTGTGATTGTGTGATTGTGTGATTGTGTGATTATGTGATTGTGTGATTGTGTGATTGTGTGAGTGTGTGATTGTCTGATTGAGTGATTGTGTGCTTGTGTGATTGTGAGGTTGTGTGATTGTGTGATTGTGTGATTAGGTGATTGTGTGATTGTGTGATTGTGTGATTGTGACTGTGTGATTGTGTGATTGTGTGATTGAGTGATTGTGTGAGTGTGTGGTTGTGTGATTGTGTGATTGTGTGATTGTGTGGTTGTGTGATTGTGTGATTGTGTGATTGTGTGATTGTGTGATTGTGTGATTGTGTGATTATGTGATTGTGTGATTGTGTGATTGTGTGATTGTGTGATTGTGTGATTGTGATTGTGTGATTGAGATTGTGTGATTGTGACTGTGTGATTGTGACTGTGTGATTGTGTGGTTGTGTGATTGTGTGATTGTGTGATTAGGTGATTGTGTGATTGTGTGATTGTGTGATTGTGACTGTGTGATTGTGTGAGTGTGTGATTGTGTGATTGTGTGATTGTGTGATTGTGTGATTGTGTGATTGTGTCATTGTGGTTGTGTGATTGTGGTTGTGTGATTGTGATTGTGTGATTGTGACTGTGTGATTGTGATTGTGTGATTGCGATTGTGTGATTGTGTGATTGTGTGGTTGTGTGATTGTGTGATTGTGTGATTGTGTGATTGTGTGATTGTGTGATTGTGGTTGTGTGATTGTGGTTGTGTGATTGTGGTTGTGTGATTGTGATTGTGTGATTGTGATTGTGTGATTGTGACTGTGTGATTGTGTGAGTGTGTGATTGTGTGGTTGTGTGATTGTGTGATTGTGTGATTGTGTGATGGTGTGATTGTGTGATTGTGTGATTGTGTGATTGTGTGATTGTGTGATTGTGTGACTGTGTGACTGTGTGATTGTGTGATTGTGTGATTGTGTGATTGTGCGATTGTGTAATTGTGATTGTGTGATTGTGATTGTGTGTACTGTGTGATTGTGTGATTGTGTGATTGTGTGATTGTGTGATTGTGTGATTGTGTGATTGTGTGATTGTGTGATTGTGTGAGTGTGTGATTGTCTGATTGAGTGACTGCGTGATTGTGTGACCATGTGATTGTGTGACTGCGTGATTGTGTGACCGCGATTGTGTGACCGTGATTGTGTGACCGTGATTTTGTGACCGTGATTGTGTGACCGTGATTGTGTCATCGTGATTGTGTGATCGTGATTGTGTGATCGTGATTGTGCAATCGTGATTGTGTGATTGCGTGATTGTGATTGTGTGATTGTGTGACTGTGTGTTTGTGTGATTGTGTGGTTGTGTGATTGTGTGATTGTGTGATTGTGATTGTGTGATTGTGATTGTGTGATTGTGGCTGTGTGATTGTGACTGTGTGATTGTGTGAGTGTGTGATTGTGTGATTGAGTGATTGTGTGATTGTGTGATTGTGTGATTGTGTGATTGTGTGATCGTGTGATTATGTGATTGTGTGATTGTGTGATTGTGTGATTGTGTGATTGTGTGAGTGTGTGATTGTCTGATTGAGTGATTGTGTGCTTGTGTGATTGTGTGGTTGTGTGATTGTGTGATTGTGTGATTAGGTGATTGTGTGATTGTGTGATTGTGTGATTGTGTGATTGTGACTGTGTGATTGTGTGAGTGTGTGATTGTGTGATTGAGTGATTGTGTGCTTGTGTGATTGTGTGGTTGTGTGATTGTGTGATTGTGTGATTGTGTGATTGTGTGATTGTGTGATTGTGTGATTGTGTGATTGTGTGATTGTGTGATTGTGTGATTGTGGTTGTGTGATTGTGGTTGTGTGATTGTGGTTGTGTGATTGTGATTGTGTGATTGTGACTGTGTGATTGTGATTGTGTGATTGCGATTGTGTGATTGTGTGATTGTGTGGTTGTGTGATTGTGTGATTGTGTGATTGTGTGATTGTGTGATTGTGTGATTGTGGTTGTGTGATTGTGGTTGTGTGATTGTGGTTGTGTGATTGTGATTGTGTGATTGTGATTGTGTGATTGTGACTGTGTGATTGTGTGAGTGTGTGATTGTGTGGTTGTGTGATTGTGTGATTGTGTGATTGTGTGATTGTGTGATTGTGTGATTGTGTGATTGTGTGATTGTGGTTGTGTGATTGTGGTTGTGTGATTGTGGTTGTGTGATTGTGATTGTGTGATTGTGATTGTGTGATTGTGACTGTGTGATTGTGTGAGTGTGTGATTGTGTGATTGAGTGATTGTGTGGTTGTGTGATTGTGTGGTTGTGTGATTGTGTGATTGTGTGATTGTGTGATTGTGTGATTGTGTGATTGTGTGATTGTGTGATTGTGTGGTTGTGTGATTGTTTGATTGTGTGATTAGGTGATTGTGTGATTGTGTGATTGTGTGATTGTGTGATTGTGTGATTGTGTGATTATGTGATTGTGTGATTGTGTGATTGTGTGATTGTGTGAGTGTGTGATTGTCTGATTGAGTGATTGTGGTTGTGTGATTGTGGTTGTGTGATTGTGGTTGTGTGATTGTGATTGTGTGATTGTGATTGTGTGATTGTGACTGTGTGATTGTGTGAGTGTGTGATTGTGTGATTGTGTGGTTGTGTGATTGTGTGATTGTGTGATTGTGTGATTGTGTGATTGTGTGATTGTGTGATTGTGTGATTGTGTGATTGTGTGATTGTGTGATTGTGTGATTATGTGATTGTGTGATTGTGTGATTGTGTGAGTGTGTGATTGTCTGATTGAGTGATTGTGTGCTTGTGTGATTGTGTGGTTGTGTGATTGTGTGATTGTGTGATTAGGTGATTGTGTGATTGTGTGATTGTGACTGTGTGATTGTGTGATTGTGTGATTGAGTGATTGTGTGAGTGTGTGGTTGTGTGATTGTGTGATTGTGTGATTGTGTGGTTGTGTGATTGTGTGATTGTGTGATTGTGTGATTGTGTGATTGTGTGATTGTGTGATTGTGTGATTGTGTGACTGTGTGATTGTGTGATTGTGTGATTGTGTGATTGTGCGATTGTGTAATTGTGATTGTGTGATTGTGATTGTGTGTACTGTGTGATTGTGTGATTGTGTGATTGTGTGATTGTGTGATTGTGTGATTGTGTGATTGTGTGATTGTGTGATTGTGTGATTGTGTGATTGTGTGATTGTGTGATTGTGTGATTGTGTGATTGTGTGATTGTGTGAGTGTGTGATTGTCTGATTGAGTGACTGCGTGATTGTGTGACCTTGTGATTGTGTGACTGCGTGATTGTGTGACCGCGATTCTGTGACCGTGATTGTGTGACCGTGATTTTGTGACCGTGATTGTGTGACCGTGATTGTGTCATCGTGATTGTGTGATCGTGATTGTGTGATCGTGATTGTGCAATCGTGATTGTGTGATTGCGTGATTGTGATTGTGTGATTGTGTGACTGTGTGTTTGTGTGATTGTGTGATTGTGTGATTGTGTGATTGTGTGATTGTGTGATTGTGTGATTGTGTGATTGTGATTGTGTGATTGTGATTGTGTGATTGTGACTGTGTGATTGTGACTGTGTGATTGTGTGAGTGTGTGATTGTGTGATTGAGTGATTGTGTGATTGTGTGATTGTGTGATTGTGTGATTGTGTGATCGTGTGATTATGTGATTGTGTGATTGTGTGATTGTGTGATTGTGTGAGTGTGTGATTGTCTGATTGAGTGATTGTGTGCTTGTGTGATTGTGTGGTTGTGTGATTGTGTGATTGTGTGATTAGGTGATTGTGTGATTGTGTGATTGTGTGATTGTGACTGTGTGATTGTGTGAGTGTGTGATTGTGTGATTGAGTGATTGTGTGCTTGTGTGATTGTGTGGTTGTGTGATTGTGTGATTGTGTGATTGTGTGATTGTGTGATTGTGTGATTGTGTGATTGTGTGATTGTGTGATTGTGTGATTGTGGTTGTGTGATTGTGGTTGTGTGATTGTGGTTGTGTGATTGTGATTGTGTGATTGTGACTGTGTGATTGTGATTGTGTGATTGCGATTGTGTGATTGTGTGATTGTGTGGTTGTGTGATTGTGTGATTGTGTGATTGTGTGATTGTGTGATTGTGTGATTGTGTGATTGTGGTTGTGTGATTGTGGTTGTGTGATTGTGGTTGTGTGATTGTGATTGTGTGATTGTGATTGTGTGATTGTGACTGTGTGATTGTGTGAGTGTGTGATTGTGTGGTTGTGTGATTGTGTGATTGTGTGATTGTGTGATTGTGTGATTGTGTGATTGTGTGATTGTGGTTGTGTGATTGTGGTTGTGTGATTGTGGTTGTGTGATTGTGATTGTGTGATTGTGATTGTGTGATTGTGACTGTGTGATTGTGTGAGTGTGTGATTGTGTGATTGAGTGATTGTGTGGTTGTGTGATTGTGTGGTTGTGTGATTGTGTGATTGTGTGATTGTGTGATTGTGTGATTGTGTGATTGTGTGATTGTGTGGTTGTGTGATTGTTTGATTGTGTGATTAGGTGATTGTGTGATTGTGTGATTGTGTGATTGTGTGATTGTGTGATTGTGTGATTATGTGATTGTGTGATTGTGTGATTGTGTGAGTGTGTGATTGTCTGATTGAGTGATTGTGTGCTTGTGTGATTGTGAGGTTGTGTGATTGTGTGATTGTGTGATTAGGTGATTGTGTGATTGTGTGATTGTGTGATTGTGACTGTGTGATTGTGTGATTGTGTGATTGAGTGATTGTGTGAGTGTGTGGTTGTGTGATTGTGTGATTGTGTGATTGTGTGGTTGTGTGATTGTGTGATTGTGTGATTGTGTGATTGTGTGATTGTGTGATTGTGTGATTGTGTGATTGTGTGATTGTGTGATTGTGTGGTTGTGTGATTGTTTGATTGTGTGATTAGGTGATTGTGTGATTGTGTGATTGTGTGATTGTGTGATTGTGTGATTGTGAGATTATGTGATTGTGTGATTGTGTGATTGTGTGAGTGTGTGATTGTCTGATTGAGTGATTGTGTGCTTGTGTGATTGTGTGGTTGTGTGATTGTGTGATTGTGTGATTAGGTGATTGTGTGATTGTGTGATTGTGTGATTGTGACTGTGTGATTGTGTGATTGTGTGATTGAGTGATTGTGTGATTGTGTGATTGTGCGATTGTGTGATTGTGGTTGTGTGATTGTGACTGTGTGATTGTGATTGTGTGATTGTGATTGTGTGATTGTGATTGTGTGATTGTGATTGTGTGATTGCGATTGTGTGATTGTGTGATTGTGTGATTGTGTGGTTTTGTGATTGTGTGATTGTGTGTTTGTGTGATTGTGTGATTGTGTGATTGTGGTTGAGTGATTGTGGTTGTGTGATTGTGGTTGTGTGATTGTGATTGTGTGATTGTGATTGTGTGATTGTGACTGTGTGATTGTGTGAGTGTGTGATTGTGTGATTGTGTGGTTGTGTGATTGTGTGATTGTGTGATTGTGTGATTGTGTGATTGTGTGATTGTGTGATTGTGTGATTGTGTGATTGTGTGATTGTGTGATTGTGTGATTGTGTGAGTGTGTGATTGTCTGATTGAGTGACTGCGTGATTGTGTGACCTTGTGATTGTGTGACTGCGTGATTGTGTGACCGCGATTGTGTGACCGTGATTGTGTGACCGTGATTTTGTGACCGTGATTGTGTGACCGTGATTGTGTCATCGTGATTGTGTGATCGTGATTGTGTGATCGTGATTGTGCAATCGTGATTGTGTGATTGCGTGATTGTGATTGTGTGATTGTGTGACTGTGTGTTTGTGTGATTGTGTGATTGTGTGATTGTGTGATTGTGTGATTGTGTGATTGTGTGATTGTGATTGTGTGATTGTGATTGTGTGATTGTGATTGTGTGATTGTGACTGTGTGATTGTGACTGTGTGATTGTGTGAGTGTGTGATTGTGTGATTGAGTGATTGTGTGATTGTGTGATTGTGTGATTGTGTGATTGTGTGATCGTGTGATTATGTGATTGTGTGATTGTGTGATTGTGTGATTGTGTGAGTGTGTGATTGTCTGATTGAGTGATTGTGTGCTTGTGTGATTGTGTGGTTGTGTGATTGTGTGATTGTGTGATTAGGTGATTGTGTGATTGTGTGATTGTGTGATTGTGACTGTGTAATTGTGTGAGTGTGTGATTGTGTGATTGAGTGATTGTGTGCTTGTGTGATTGTGTGGTTGTGTGATTGTGTGATTGTGTGATTGTGTGATTGTGTGATTGTGTGATTGTGTGATTGTGTGATTGTGTGATTGTGTGATTGTGTGATTGTGTGATTGTGGTTGTGTGATTGTGTGATTGTGTGGTTGTGTGATTGTTTGATTGTGTGATTAGGTGATTGTGTGATTGTGTGATTGTGTGATTGTGTGATTGTGTGATTGTGAGATTATGTGATTGTGTGATTGTGTGATTGTGTGAGTGTGTGATTGTCTGATCGAGTGATTGTGTGCTTGTGTGATTGTGTGGTTGTGTGATTGTGTGATTGTGTGATTAGGTGATTGTGTGATTGTGTGATTGTGTGATTGTGTGATTGTGTGATTGTGTGATTGTGTGATTGTGTGATTGTGGTTGTGTGATTGTGTGATTGTGTGGTTGTGTGATTGTTTGATTGTGTGATTAGGTGATTGTGTGATTGTGTGATTGTGTGATTGTGTGATTGTGTGATTGTGAGATTATGTGATTGTGTGATTGTGTGATTGTGTGAGTGTGTGATTGTCTGATCGAGTGATTGTGTGCTTGTGTGATTGTGTGGTTGTGTGATTGTGTGATTGTGTGATTGTGTGATTGTGACTGTGTGATTGTGTGATTGTGTGATTGAGTGATTGTGTGATTGTGTGATTGTGTGATTGTGTGATTGTGTGATTGTGGTTGTGTGATTGTGACTGTGTGATTGTGATTGTGTGATTGTGATTGTGTGATTGTGATTGTGTGATTGTGATTGTGTGATTGCGATTGTGTGATTGTGTGATTGTGTGATTGTGTGGTTTTGTGATTGTGTGATTGTGTGTTTGTGTGATTGTGTGATTGTGTGATTGTGGTTGAGTGATTGTGGTTGTGTGATTGTGGTTGTGTGATTGTGATTGTGTGATTGTGATTGTGTGATTGTGACTGTGTGATTGTGTGAGTGTGTGATTGTGTGATTGTGTGGTTGTGTGATTGTGTGATTGTGTGATTGTGTGATTGTGTGATTGTGTGATTGTGTGATTGTGTGATTGTGTGATTGTGTGATTGTGTGATTGTGTGATTGTGCGATTATGTGATTGTGTGATTGTGTGATTGTGTGAGTGTGTGATTGTCTGATTGAGTGATTGTGTGCTTGTGTGATTGTGTGATTGTGTGATTGTGTGATTGTGTGATTGTGTGATTGTGTGATTGTGTGATTGTGTGATTATGTGATTGTGTGATTGTGTGATTGTGTGAGTGTGTGATTGTCTGATTGAGTGATTGTGTGCTTGTGTGATTGTGTGGTTGTGTGATTGTGTGATTGTGTGATTAGGTGATTGTGTGATTGTGTGATTGTGACTGTGTGATTGAGTGATTGTGTGAGTGTGTGGTTGTGTGATTGTGTGATTGTGTGATTGTGTGGTTGTGTGATTGTGTGATTGTGTGATTGTGTGATTGTGTGATTGTGTGATTGTGTGAGTGTGTGATTGTGTGACTGTGTGATTGTGTGATTGTGTGATTGTGTGATTGTGTGATTGTGCGATTGTGTAATTGTGATTGTGTGATTGTGATTGTGTGTACTGTGTGATTGTGTGATTGTGTGATTGTGTGATTGTGTGATTGTGTGATTGTGTGATTGTGTGATTGTGTGATTGTGTGATTGTGTGATTGTGTGATTGTGTGATTGTGTGATTGTGTGATTGTGTGATTGTGTGATTGTGTGATTGTGTGATTGTGTGAGTGTGTGATTGTCTGATTGAGTGACTGCGTGATTGTGTGACCTTGTGATTGTGTGACTGCGTGATTGTGTGACCGCGATTGTGTGACCGTGATTGTGTGACCGTGATTTTGTGACCGTGATTGTGTGACCGTGATTGTGTCATCGTGATTGTGTGATCGTGATTGTGTGATCGTGATTGTGCAATCGTGATTGTGTGATTGCGTGATTGTGATTGTGTGATTGTGTGACTGTGTGTTTGTGTGATTGTGTGATTGTGTGATTGTGTGATTGTGTGATTGTGTGATTGTGTGATTGTGTGATTGTGATTGTGTGATTGTGATTGTGTGATTGTGACTGTGTGATTGTGACTGTGTGATTGTGTGAGTGTGTGATTGTGTGATTGAGTGATTGTGTGATTGTGTGATTGTGTGATTGTGTGATTGTGTGATCGTGTGATTATGTGATTGTGTGATTGTGTGATTGTGTGATTGTGTGAGTGTGTGATTGTCTGATTGAGTGATTGTGTGCTTGTGTGATTGTGTGGTTGTGTGATTGTGTGATTGTGTGATTAGGTGATTGTGTGATTGTGTGATTGTGTGATTGTGACTGTGTGATTGTGTGAGTGTGTGATTGTGTGATTGAGTGATTGTGTGCTTGTGTGATTGTGTGGTTGTGTGATTGTGTGATTGTGTGATTGTGTGATTGTGTGATTGTGTGATTGTGTGATTGTGTGATTGTGTGATTGTGTGATTGTGTGATTGTGGTTGTGTGATTGTGGTTGTGTGATTGTGGTTGTGTGATTGTGATTGTGTGATTGTGACTGTGTGATTGTGATTGTGTGATTGCGATTGTGTGATTGTGTGACTGTGTGGTTGTGTGATTGTGTGATTGTGTGATTGTGTGATTGTGTGATTGTGTGATTGTGGTTGTGTGATTGTGGTTGTGTGATTGTGGTTGTGTGATTGTGATTGTGTGATTGTGATTGTGTGATTGTGACTGTGTGATTGTGTGAGTGTGTGATTGTGTGATTGTGTGATTGTGTGATTGTGTGATTGTGTGATTGTGTGATTGTGGTTGTGTGATTGTGGTTGTGTGATTGTGGTTGTGTGATTGTGATTGTGTGATTGTGATTGTGTGATTGTGACTGTGTGATTGTGTGAGTGTGTGATTGTGTGATTGTGTGGTTGTGTGATTGTGTGATTTTGTGATTGTGTGAGTGTGTGATTGTCTGATTGAGTGATTGTGTGCTTGTGTGATTGTGTGGTTGTGTGATTGTGTGATTGTGTGATTAGGTGATTGTGTGATTGTGTGATTGTGTGATTGTGACTGTGTGATTGTGTGAGTGTGTGATTGTGTGATTGAGTGATTGTGTGCTTGTGTGATTGTGTGGTTGTGTGATTGTGTGATTGTGTGATTGTGTGATTGTGTGATTGTGTTATTGTGTGATTGTGTGATTGTGTGATTGTGTGATTGTGTGATTGTGTGATTGTGGTTGTGTGATTGTGACTGTGTGATTGTGATTGTGTGATTGTGATTGTGTGATTGTGACTGTGTGATTGTGTGAGTGTGTGATTGTGTGATTGTGTGATTGTGTGATTGTGTGAGTGTGTGATTGTGTGATTGTGTGATTGTGTGATTGTGTGATTGTGATTGTGTGATTGTGACTGTGTGATTGTGTGAGTGTGTGATTGTGTGATTGAGTGATTGTGTGGTTGTGTGATTGTGTGGTTGTGTGATTGTGTGATTGTGTGATTGTGTGATTGTGTGATTGTGTGATTGTGTGATTGTGATTGTGTGATTGTGATTGTGTGATTGTGGCTGTGTGATTGTGACTGTGTGATTGTGTGAGTGTGTGATTGTGTGATTGAGTGATTGTGTGATTGTGTGATTGTGTGATTGTGTGATTGTGTGATCGTGTGATTATGTGATTGTGTGATTGTGTGATTGTGTGATTGTGTGATTGTGTGAGTGTGTGATTGTCTGATTGAGTGATTGTGTGCTTGTGTGATTGTGTGGTTGTGTGATTGTGTGATTGTGTGATTAGGTGATTGTGTGATTGTGTGATTGTGTGATTGTGTGATTGTGACTGTGTGATTGTGTGAGTGTGTGATTGTGTGATTGAGTGATTGTGTGCTTGTGTGATTGTGTGGTTGTGTGATTGTGTGATTGTGTGATTGTGTGATTGTGTGATTGTGTGATTGTGTGATTGTGTGATTGTGTGATTGTGTGATTGTGGTTGTGTGATTGTGGTTGTGTGATTGTGGTTGTGTGATTGTGATTGTGTGATTGTGACTGTGTGATTGTGATTGTGTGATTGCGATTGTGTGATTGTGTGATTGTGTGGTTGTGTGATTGTGTGATTGTGTGATTGTGTGATTGTGTGATTGTGTGATTGTGGTTGTGTGATTGTGGTTGTGTGATTGTGGTTGTGTGATTGTGATTGTGTGATTGTGATTGTGTGATTGTGACTGTGTGATTGTGTGAGTGTGTGATTGTGTGGTTGTGTGATTGTGTGATTGTGTGATTGTGTGATTGTGTGATTGTGTGATTGTGTGATTGTGTGATTGTGTGATTGTGGTTGTGTGATTGTGGTTGTGTGATTGTGGTTGTGTGATTGTGATTGTGTGATTGTGATTGTGTGATTGTGACTGTGTGATTGTGTGAGTGTGTGATTGTGTGATTGAGTGATTGTGTGGTTGTGTGATTGTGTGGTTGTGTGATTGTGTGATTGTGTGATTGTGTGATTGTGTGATTGTGTGATTGTGTGATTGTGTGATTGTGTGATTGTGTGGTTGTGTGATTGTTTGATTGTGTGATTAGGTGATTGTGTGATTGTGTGATTGTGTGATTGTGTGATTGTGTGATTGTGTGATTATGTGATTGTGTGATTGTGTGATTGTGTGATTGTGTGAGTGTGTGATTGTCTGATTGAGTGATTGTGGTTGTGTGATTGTGGTTGTGTGATTGTGGTTGTGTGATTGTGATTGTGTGATTGTGATTGTGTGATTGTGACTGTGTGATTGTGTGAGTGTGTGATTGTGTGATTGTGTGGTTGTGTGATTGTGTGATTGTGTGATTGTGTGATTGTGTGATTGTGTGATTGTGTGATTGTGTGATTGTGTGATTGTGTGATTGTGTGATTGTGTGATTATGTGATTGTGTGATTGTGTGATTGTGTGAGTGTGTGATTGTCTGATTGAGTGATTGTGTGCTTGTGTGATTGTGTGGTTGTGTGATTGTGTGATTGTGTGATTAGGTGATTGTGTGATTGTGTGATTGTGACTGTGTGATTGTGTGATTGTGTGATTGAGTGATTGTGTGAGTGTGTGGTTGTGTGATTGTGTGATTGTGTGATTGTGTGGTTGTGTGATTGTGTGATTGTGTGATTGTGTGATTGTGTGATTGTGTGATTGTGACTGTGTGATTGTGTGATTGTGTGATTGAGTGATTGTGTGATTGTGTGATTGTGCGATTGTGTGATTGTGGTTGTGTGATTGTGACTGTGTGATTGTGATTGTGTGATTGTGATTGTGTGATTGTGATTGTGTGATTGTGATTGTGTGATTGCGATTGTGTGATTGTGTGATTGTGTGATTGTGTGGTTTTGTGATTGTGTGATTGTGTGTTTGTGTGATTGTGTGATTGTGTGATTGTGGTTGAGTGATTGTGGTTGTGTGATTGTGGTTGTGTGATTGTGATTGTGTGATTGTGATTGTGTGATTGTGACTGTGTGATTGTGTGAGTGTGTGATTGTGTGATTGTGTGGTTGTGTGATTGTGTGATTGTGTGATTGTGTGATTGTGTGATTGTGTGATTGTGTGATTGTGTGATTGTGTGATTGTGTGATTGTGTGATTGTGTGATTGTGTGAGTGTGTGATTGTCTGATTGAGTGACTGCGTGATTGTGTGACCTTGTGATTGTGTGACTGCGTGATTGTGTGACCGCGATTGTGTGACCGTGATTGTGTGACCGTGATTTTGTGACCGTGATTGTGTGACCGTGATTGTGTCATCGTGATTGTGTGATCGTGATTGTGTGATCGTGATTGTGCAATCGTGATTGTGTGATTGCGTGATTGTGATTGTGTGATTGTGTGACTGTGTGTTTGTGTGATTGTGTGATTGTGTGATTGTGTGATTGTGTGATTGTGTGATTGTGTGATTGTGATTGTGTGATTGTGATTGTGTGATTGTGATTGTGTGATTGTGACTGTGTGATTGTGACTGTGTGATTGTGTGAGTGTGTGATTGTGTGATTGAGTGATTGTGTGATTGTGTGATTGTGTGATTGTGTGATTGTGTGATCGTGTGATTATGTGATTGTGTGATTGTGTGATTGTGTGATTGTGTGAGTGTGTGATTGTCTGATTGAGTGATTGTGTGCTTGTGTGATTGTGTGGTTGTGTGATTGTGTGATTGTGTGATTAGGTGATTGTGTGATTGTGTGATTGTGTGATTGTGACTGTGTGATTGTGTGAGTGTGTGATTGTGTGATTGAGTGATTGTGTGCTTGTGTGATTGTGTGGTTGTGTGATTGTGTGATTGTGTGATTGTGTGATTGTGTGATTGTGTGATTGTGTGATTGTGTGATTGTGTGATTGTGTGATTGTGTGATTGTGGTTGTGTGATTGTGTGATTGTGTGGTTGTGTGATTGTTTGATTGTGTGATTAGGTGATTGTGTGATTGTGTGATTGTGTGATTGTGTGATTGTGTGATTGTGAGATTATGTGATTGTGTGATTGTGTGATTGTGTGAGTGTGTGATTGTCTGATTGAGTGATTGTGTGCTTGTGTGATTGTGTGGTTGTGTGATTGTGTGATTGTGTGATTAGGTGATTGTGTGATTGTGTGATTGTGTGATTGTGACTGTGTGATTGTGTGATTGTGTGATTGAGTGATTGTGTGATTGTGTGATTGTGTGATTGTGTGATTGTGGTTGTGTGATTGTGACTGTGTGATTGTGATTGTGTGATTGTGATTGTGTGATTGTGATTGTGTGATTGTGATTGTGTGATTGCGATTGTGTGATTGTGTGATTGTGTGATTGTGTGGTTTTGTGATTGTGTGATTGTGTGTTTGTGTGATTGTGTGATTGTGTGATTGTGGTTGAGTGATTGTGGTTGTGTGATTGTGGTTGTGTGATTGTGATTGTGTGATTGTGATTGTGTGATTGTGACTGTGTGATTGTGTGAGTGTGTGATTGTGTGATTGTGTGGTTGTGTGATTGTGTGATTGTGTGATTGTGTGATTGTGTGATTGTGTGATTGTGTGATTGTGTGATTGTGTGATTGTGTGATTGTGTGATTGTGTGATTGTGCGATTATGTGATTGTGTGATTGTGTGATTGCGTGAGTGTGTGATTGTCTGATTGAGTGATTGTGTGCTTGTGTGATTGTGTGATTGTGTGA
The DNA here is from genome assembly GCF_050947335.1 of Megachile rotundata. Lineage (NCBI taxonomy): Eukaryota > Metazoa > Arthropoda > Insecta > Hymenoptera > Megachilidae > Megachile > Megachile rotundata. The sequence continues at coordinate 158,005 of NW_027473338.1, read as the reverse complement.
TTGTGTGATTGTGTGATTGTGTGATTGTGTGATTGTGTGATTGTGCGATTATGTGATTGTGTGATTGTGTGATTGCGTGAGTGTGTGATTGTCTGATTGAGTGATTGTGTGCTTGTCTGATTGAGTGATTGTGTGCTTGTGTGATTGTGTGGTTGTGTGATTGTGTGATTGTGTGATTAGGTGATTGTGTGATTGTGTGATTGTGACTGTGTGATTGAGTGATTGTGTGAGTGTGTGGTTGTGTGATTGTGTGATTGTGTGATTGTGTGGTTGTGTGATTGTGTGATTGTGTGATTGTGTGATTGTGTGATTGTGTGATTGTGTGAGTGTGTGATTGTGTGACTGTGTGATTGTGTGATTGTGTGATTGTGTGATTGTGCGATTGTGTAATTGTGATTGTGTGATTGTGATTGTGTGTACTGTGTGATTGTGTGATTGTGTGATTGTGTGATTGTGTGATTGTGTGATTGTGTGATTGTGTGATTGTGTGATTGTGTGATTGTGTGATTGTGTGATTGTGTGATTGTGTGATTGTGTGAGTGTGTGATTGTCTGATTGAGTGACTGCGTGATTGTGTGACCTTGTGATTGTGTGACTGCGTGATTGTGTGACCGCGATTGTGTGACCGTGATTGTGTGACCGTGATTTTGTGACCGTGATTGTGTGACCGTGATTGTGTCATCGTGATTGTGTGATCGTGATTGTGTGATCGTGATTGTGCAATCGTGATTGTGTGATTGCGTGATTGTGATTGTGTGATTGTCTGACTGTGTGTTTGTGTGATTGTGTGATTGTGTGATTGTGTGATTGTGTGATTGTGTGATTGTGTGATTGTGTGATTGTGTGATTGTGATTGTGTGATTGTGATTGTGTGATTGTGACTGTGTGATTGTGACTGTGTGATTGTGTGAGTGTGTGATTGTGTGATTGAGTGATTGTGTGATTGTGTGATTGTGTGATTGTGTGATTGTGTGATCGTGTGATTATGTGATTGTGTGATTGTGTGATTGTGTGATTGTGTGAGTGTGTGATTGTCTGATTGAGTGATTGTGTGCTTGTGTGATTGTGTGGTTGTGTGATTGTGTGATTGTGTGATTAGGTGATTGTGTGATTGTGTGATTGTGTGATTGTGACTGTGTGATTGTGTGAGTGTGTGATTGTGTGATTGAGTGATTGTGTGCTTGTGTGATTGTGTGGTTGTGTGATTGTGTGATTGTGTGATTGTGTGATTGTGTGATTGTGTGATTGTGTGATTGTGTGATTGTGTGATTGTGTGATTGTGTGATTGTGGTTGTGTGATTGTGGTTGTGTGATTGTGGTTGTGTGATTGTGATTGTGTGATTGTGACTGTGTGATTGTGGTTGTGTGATTGCGATTGTGTGATTGTGTGATTGTGTGGTTGTGTGATTGTGTGATTGTGTGATTGTGTGATTGTGTGATTGTGTGATTGTGGTTGTGTGATTGTGGTTGTGTGATTGTGGTTGTGTGATTGTGATTGTGTGATTGTGATTGTGTGATTGTGACTGTGTGATTGTGTGAGTGTGTGATTGTGTGATTGTGTGATTGTGTGATTGTGTGATTGTGTGATTGTGTGATTGTGGTTGTGTGATTGTGGTTGTGTGATTGTGGTTGTGTGATTGTGATTGTGTGATTGTGATTGTGTGATTGTGACTGTGTGATTGTGTGAGTGTGTGATTGTGTGATTGTGTGGTTGTGTGATTGTGTGATTTTGTGATTGTGTGAGTGTGTGATTGTCTGATTGAGTGATTGTGTGCTTGTGTGATTGTGTGGTTGTGTGATTGTGTGATTGTGTGATTAGGTGATTGTGTGATTGTGTGATTGTGTGATTGTGACTGTGTGATTGTGTGAGTGTGTGATTGTGTGATTGAGTGATTGTGTGCTTGTGTGATTGTGTGGTTGTGTGATTGTGTGATTGTGTGATTGTGTGATTGTGTGATTGTGTGATTGTGTTATTGTGTGATTGTGTGATTGTGTGATTGTGTGATTGTGTGATTGTGTGATTGTGGTTGTGTGATTGTGACTGTGTGATTGTGATTGTGTGATTGTGATTGTGTGATTGTGACTGTGTGATTGTGTGAGTGTGTGATTGTGTGATTGTGTGATTGTGTGATTGTGTGAGTGTGTGATTGTGTGATTGTGTGATTGTGTGATTGTGATTGTGTGATTGTGACTGTGTGATTGTGTGAGTGTGTGATTGTGTGATTGAGTGATTGTGTGGTTGTGTGATTGTGTGGTTGTGTGATTGTGTGATTGTGTGATTGTGTGATTGTGTGATTGTGTGATTGTGTGATTGTGTGGTTGTGTGATTGTTTGATTGTGTGATTAGGTGATTGTGTGATTGTGTGATTGTGTGAGTGTGTGATTGTGTGATTGTGTGATTATGTGATTGTGTGATTGTGTGATTGTGTGAGTGTGTGATTGTCTGATTGAGTGATTGTGTGCTTGTGTGATTGTGAGGTTGTGTGATTGTGTGATTGTGTGATTAGGTGATTGTGTGATTGTGTGATTGTGTGATTGTGACTGTGTGATTGTGTGATTGTGTGATTGAGTGATTGTGTGAGTGTGTGGTTGTGTGATTGTGTGATTGTGTGATTGTGTGGTTGTGTGATTGAGTGATTGTGTGATTGTGTGATTGTGTGATTGTGTGATTGTGTGATTGTGTGATTGTGTGGTTGTGTGATTGTTTGATTGTGTGATTAGGTGATTGTGTGATTGTGTGATTGTGTGATTGTGTGATTGTGTGATTGTGAGATTATGTGATTGTGTGATTGTGTGATTGTGTGAGTGTGTGATTGTCTGATTGAGTGATTGTGTGCATGTGTGATTGTGTGGTTGTGTGATTGTGTGATTGTGTGATTAGGTGATTGTGTGATTGTGTGATTGTGTGATTGTGTGATTGTGTGATTGTGACTGTGTGATTGTGTGATTGTGTGATTGAGTGATTGTGTGATTGTGTGATTGTCTGATTGTGGTTGTGTGATTGTGACTGTGTGATTGTGATTGTGTGATTGTGATTGTGTGATTGTGTGATTGTGTGATTGTGTGATTGTGTGATTGTGTGATTGTGTGATTGTGTGATTGTGTGATTGTGTGATTGTGTGATTGTGTGATTGTGTGATTGTGTGATTGTGTGATTGTGTGATTGTGTGATTGTGTGATTGTGTGATTGTGTGATTGTGTGATTGTGTGATTGTGTGATTGTGTGATTGTGTGATTGTGTGATTGTGTGATAGTGACTGTGTGATTGTGTGATTGTGTGATTGTGTGATTGTGTGATTGTGTGACCGTGATTGTGTGACCGTGATTGTGTGACCGTGATTGTGTGACCGTGATTGAGTGACCGTGATTGTGATTGCGTGATTGTGTGATTGTGTGATCGTGTGATCGTGTGATTGTGTGATCGTGTGATTGTGTGATTGTGTGAGTGTGTGATTGTGTGATTGTGTGATTGTGTGATTGTGACTGTGTGATTGTGTGATTGTGTGATTGTGTGGTTGTGTGATTTTGTGATTGTGTGATTGTGTGATTGTGTGATTGTGTGATTGTGTGATTGTGTGATTGCGTCTGTGTGATTGTGTGATTGTGTGAGTGTGTGATTGTGTGATTGCGTGATTGTGTGATTGCGTGATTGTGTGATTGTGTGATTGTGTGATTGTGTGATTGTGTGATTGTGTGATTGTGTGATTGTGTGATTGTGATTGTGTGATTGTGATTGTGTGATTGTGACTGTGTGATTGTGATTGTGTGATTGTGATTGTGTGATTGTTATTGTGTGATTGTGATTGTGTGATTGTGATTGTGTGATTGTGATTGTGTGATTGTGATTGTGTGATTGTGATTGAGTGATTGGGATTGTGTGATTGTGATTGTGTGATTGTGATTGTGTGATTGTGATTGTGTGATTGTGATTGTGTGATTGTGATTGTGTGATTGTGATTGTGTGATTGTGACTGTGTGATTGTGTGATTGTGATTGTGTGATTGTGATTGTGTGATTGTGATTGTGTGATTCGGATTGTGTGATTGTGATTGTGTGATTGTGATTGTGTGATTGTGATTGTGTGATTGTGATTGTGTGATTGTGATTGTGTGATTGTGATTGTGTGATTGTGATTGTGTGATTGTGATTGTGTGATTGTGATTGTGTGATTGTGATTGGGTGATTGTGATTGTGTGTTTGTGATTGTGTGTTTGTGATTGTGTGATTGTGATTGTGTGATTGTGATTGTGTGATTGTGATTGTGTGATTGTGATTGCGTGATTGTGATTGCGTGATTGTGATTGCGTGATTGTGATTGTGTGATTGTGATTGTGTGATTGTGATTGTGTGATTGTGATTGTGTGATTGTGATTGTGTGATTGTGATTGTGTGATTGTGATTGTGTGATTGTGATTGTGTGATTGTGATTGTGTGATTGTGATTGTGTGATTGTGATTGTGTGATTGTGATTGTGTGATTGTGATTGTGTGATTGTGATTGTGTGATTGTGATTGTGTGATTGTGATTGTGTGATTGTGATTGTGTGATTGTGATTGTGTGATTGTGATTGTGTGATTGTGATTGTGTGATTGTGATTGTGTGATTGTGATTGTGTGATTGTGATTGTGTGATTGTGATTGTGTGATTGTGATTGTGTGATTGTGATTGTGTGATTGTGATTGTGTGATTGTGATTGTGTGATTGTGTGATTGTGATTGTGTGATTGTGATTGTGTGATTGTGATTGTGTGATTCGGATTGTGTGATTCGGATTGTGTGATTGTGATTGTGTGATTGTGATTGTGTGATTGTGATTGTGTGATTGTGATTGTGTGATTGTGATTGTGTGATTGTGATTGTGTGATTGTGATTGTGTGATTGTGATTGTGTGATTGTGATTGGGTGATTGTGATTGTGTGTTTGTGATTGTGTGTTTGTGATTGTGTGATTGTGATTGTGTGATTGTGATTGTGTGATTGTGATTGTGTGATTGTGATTGCGTGATTGTGATTGCGTGATTGTGATTGCGTGATTGTGACTGTGTGATTGTGATTGTGTGATTGTGATTGTGTGATTGTGATTGTGTGATTGTGATTGTGTGATTGTGATTGTGTGATTGTGATTGTGTGATTGTGATTGTGTGATTGTGATTGTGTGATTGTGATTGTGTGATTGTGATTGTGTGATTGTGATTGTGTGATTGTGATTGTGTGATTGTGATTGTGTGATTGTGATTGTGTGATTGTGATAGTGTGATTGTGATTGTGTGATTGTGATTGTGTGATTGTGATTGTGTGATTGTGATTGTGTGATTGTGATTGTGTGATTGTGATTGTGTGATTGTGATTGTGTGATTGTGATTGTGTGATTGTGATTGTGTGATTGTGATTGTGTGATTGTGATTGTGTGATTGTGATTGTGTGATTGTGATTGTGTGATTGTGATTGTGTGATTGTGATTGTGTGATTGTGATTGTGTGATTGTGATTGTGTGATTGTGATTGTGTGATTGTGATTGTGTGATTGTGATTGTGTGATTGTGATTGTGTGATTGTGATTGTGTGATTGTGATTGTGTGATTGTGATTGTGTGATTGTGATTGTGTGATTGTGATTGTGTGATTGTGATTGTGTGATTGTGATTGTGTGATTGTGATTGTGTGATTGTGATTGTGTGATTGCGATTGTGTGATTGTGATTGTGTGATTGTGATTGTGTGTTTGCGATTGTGTGATTGCGATTGTGTGATTGCGATTGTGTGATTGTGATTGTGTGATTGTGATTGTGTGATTGTGATTGTGTGATTGTGATTGTGTGATTGTGTTTGTGTGATTGTGATTGTGTGATTGTGATTGTGTGATTGTGATTGTGTGATTGTGATTGTGTGATTGTGTGTGTGTGGTTCCGTGTGCGTGATTGCAAGTGTGTGTGACTGTGTGCGTTCGATTGCGTGTGTGGGGTTGTGTGTGGCGTGGTGTGTGTGTGTGCTTGTGTGTGTGCGATTGTGTGTGTGATTGTGTGTGTGCGTGTATGTGCGTGTGTGGATGTGTGTGTGTGATTGTGTGTGTGGTATTGTGTGTGTGTTTTTGGGCGTGTGTGATTGTGATTGTTCGATTGGGTGTGTGTGATTGTGTGTATGTGATCGTATGTGTGGGTGTGTGTGATTGTATATGGGTGATTATGTGCGTGTCATTGGCTGCGTGTGAATGCCTCTGTGTGTGTGTGTGTGTGTGTTTGTGTGTGCGTGTGTTGTTGTGTGTGTGTGATTGTGTGTGCGATTGTGTGTGTGATTGTATGAGTGATTGTGTGTGCGATTGTGTGTGTGTGTAATTGTGTGTTTGTGATTGTATGTGGGTGATTGTGTGTTGGAGATTATGTGCGTCTGATTGTGCGTGTGTGGTTGTGTGTGCGTGATTGTGATTGTGCGATTTTGTGTGCGTGTGTGTGATTTTGTGTCTGTGTGTTTGTGCGTGTGTAATAGTTATTGTGCGATTGTGTGCGCGTGAATGTGTGATTGTGTGTGTGTGATTCTGTGTGTGTGATTATGTGTGTATGATTGTGTGTGTCTGATTGTGTGTGTGCGATTCTGTGTGTGATTGTGTGAGTGATTGTGTGTGTGTGATTTTGTGTGTGCGGTTACGTGTATGATTGTGTGACTGATTGTGTGTCCGATTGTTTGTGTGCAATTCTGTGTGTGTGATTGCGTGTGTGTGATTGTGTGTGTGCGATTGTGTGTGTCATTGTGTGGGAGGGTGTGATTGTGATTGTGTGATTGCGTGATTGTGTGCGTGTGATTGTGATTGTGTGATTGTGTGATATGTGCGAATTAGAGGCTGAATCGTTCGAAAATGAGCAAAATTCGTTTAAAACGAGCAAAATTCGTGCAAAACGTGCAAAATTGTTCTTTGTGGTGTTGAATTGTGCTCAAATAGGATAACATAACATAACTAGATGGGACAGAGTCGAATCACAGCGGATGTGTGCGAATTAGAGGCTGAATCGTTCGAAAATGAATAAAAATTCGTTCAAAACGAGCAAAATTCGTGCAAAACGAGCAAAATTGTTCATTGTGGTATTGAATTGTGCTCAGATATGATAACTTAACATAACTAGATAGTACAGAGTCGAATCACAGCGGGTATGTGCGAATTAGAGGCTGAATCGTTCGAAAATGTGCAAAATTCGTTCAAAACGAGAAAAATTGTTCATTGTGGTGTTGAATTGTGCACAGTTACGATAACTTAACATAAATAGATGGGACAGAGTCGAATCACAGCCGATATGTGCGAATTAGAGGCTGAATCGTGCGCAAATGAGCAAAATACGTTCATTACGAGCAAAATTGTTCATTGTGGTGTCGAATTGTGCTCAGTTGTGGTAGCTTAACATAACTAGATGATACAGAGTCAAATCACAGCGGATATGTGCGAATTAGAGGCTGAATCGTTCGAAAATGAGCAAAATTCGTGCAAAACGTGCAAAATTGTGCATTGTGGTGTTGAATTGTGCTCAGTTACGATAACTTAACATAACTAGATGGGACAGAGTCAAATCACAGCGGATATGTGCGAATTAGAGGCTGAATCGTGCGAAAATGAGCAAAATACGATCATTACGTGCAAAATTGTTCATTGTGGTGTCGAATTGTGCTCATTTGTGGTAACTTAACATAACTAGATGGGACAGAGTCGAATCACAACGGATATGTGCGAATTAGAGGCTGAATCGTGCGAAAATGAGCAAAATACGTTCATTACGAGCAAAATTGTTCATTGTGGTGTTGAATTGTGCTCAGATAGGATAACTTAACATAACTAGATAGTACAGAGTCGAATTACAGCGGATATGTGGGAATTAGAGGCTGAATCGTGCGAATATGAGCAAAATTCGTTCAAAACGAGCAAAATTCGTGCAAAACGAGCAAAATTGTTCATTGTGGTGTTGAATTGTGCTCAGATAGGATAACTTAACATAACTAGATAGTACAGAGTCGAATTACAGCGGATATGTGCGAATTAGAGGCTGAATCGTGCGAAAATGAGCATAATTCGTGCAAAACGCGCAAAATTGTTCATTGTGGTGTCGAATTGTGCTCAGATAGGATAACTTTACATAACTAGATAGTACAGAGTCGAATTACAGCGGATATGTGCGAATTAGAGGCTGAATCGTGCGAAATTCAGCAAAATACGTTCATTACGAGCAAAATTGTTCATTGTGGTGTGGAATTGTGCTCAGTTGTGGTAGTTTAACATAACTAGATGGTACAGAGTCGAATCACAGCGGATATGTGCGAATTAGAGGCTGAGTCGTGCGAAAATAAGCATAATTCGTGCAAAACGAGCAAAATTGTTCATTGTGGTGTTGAATTGTGCTCAGATAGGAGAACATAACATAACTAGATAGTACAGAGTCGAATTACAGCGGATATGTGCGAATTAGAGGCTGAATCGTGCGAAAATGAGCATAATTCGTGCAAAACGCGCAAAATTGTTCATTGTGGTGTCGAATTGTGCTCAGATAGGATAACTTAACATAACTAGATAGTACAGAGTCGAATTACAGCGGATATGTGCGAATCAGAGGCTGAATCGTGCGAAAATGAGCAAAATACGTTCATTACGAGCAAAATTGTTCATTGTGGTGTCGAATTGTGCTCAGTTGTGGTAACTTAACGTAATTAGATGGTACAGAGTCGAATCACAGCGAATATGTGCGAATTAGATGCTGAATCGTGCGAAAATGAGCATAATTCGTGCAAAACGAGCAAAATTGTCCATTGTGGTGTTGAATTGTGCTCAGATAGGATAACTTAACATAACTAGATAGTACAGAGTCGAATTACAGCGGATATGTGCGAATTAGAGGCTGAATCGTGCTTAAATGAGCATAATTCTTGCAAAACGAGCAAAATTGTCCATTCTGGTGTTGAATTGTGCTCAGATAGGATAACTTAACATAACTAGATAGTACAGAGTCGAATTACAGCGGATACGTGCGAATTAGAGGCTGAATCGTGCGAAAATGAGCATAATTCGTTCCTTACGAGCAAAATTGTTCATTGTGGTGTCGAATTGTGCTCAGTTACGATAACTTAACATAACTAGATGGGACAGAGTCGAATCACAACGGATATGTGCGAATTAGAGGCTGAATCGTGCGAAAATGAGCAAAATACGGTCATTACGAGCAAAATTGTTCATTGTGGTGTCGAATTGTGCTCAGTTGTGGTAACTTAACATAACTAGATGGTACAGAGTCGAATCACAGCGGATATGTGCGAATTAGAGGCTGAGTCGTGCGAAAATAAGCATAATTCGTGCAAAACGAGCAAAATTGTTCATTGTGGTGTTGAATTGTGCTCAGATAGGAGAACTTAACATAACTAGATAGTACAGAGTCGAATTACAGCGGATATGTGCGAATTAGAGGCTGAATCGTGCGAAAATGAGCATTATTCGTTCATTACGAGCAAAATTGTTCATTGTGGTGTCGAATTGTGCTCAGTTACAATAACTTAACATAACTAGGTGGGACAGAGCCGAATCGCAGCGGATATGTGCGAATTAGAGGCTGAATCGTGCGAAAATCAGCAAAATACGTTCATTACGAGCAAAATTGTTCATTGTGGTGTCGAATTGTGCTCAGTTGTGGTAACGTAACATAACTAGATGCTACAGAGTCGAATCACAGCGGATATGTGCGAATTAGAGGCTCAATCGTGCGAAAATGAGCATAATTCGTTCATTACGAGCAAAATTGTTCATTGTGGTGTGGAATTGTGCTCAGTTACGATAACTTAACATAACTAGATGGGGCAGAGTCGAATTACAGCGGATATGTGCGAATTAGAGACTGAATCGTGCGAAAATGTGCATTATTCGTTCATTACGAGCAAAATTGTTCATTGTGGTGTCGAATTGTGCTCAGTTGTGGTGACTTAACATAACAAGATGGTACAGAGACGAATCACAGCGGATATGTGCGAATTAGAGGCTGAATCGTTCGAAAATGAGCAAAATTCGTTCAAAACGATCAAAATTCGTGCAAAACGAGAAAAATTGTTCATTGTGGTGTTGAATTGTACTCAGATAGGATAACATAACATAACTAGATAGTACAGAGTCGAATTACAGCGGATATGTGCGAATTAGAGGCTGAATCGTGCGAAAATGAGCATAATTCTTGCAAAACGAGCAAAATTGTCCATTGTGGTGTTGAATTGTGCTCAGATAGGATAACTTAACATAACTAGATAGTACAGAGTCGAATTACAGCGGATACGTGCGAATTAGAGGCTGAATCGTGCGAAAATGAGCATAATTCGTTCCTTACGAGCAAAATTGTTCATTGTGGTGTCGAATTGTGCTCAGTTACGATAACTTAACATAACTAGGTGGGACAGAGCCGAATCGCAGCGGATATGTGCGAATTAGAGGCTGAATCGTGCGAAAATCAGCAAAATACGTTCATTACGAGCAAAATTGTTCATTGTGGTGTCGAATTGTGCTCAGTTGTGGTAACGTAACATAACTAGATGCTACAGAGTCGAATCACAGCGGATAGGTGCGAATTAGAGGCTCAATCGTGCGAAAATGAGCATAATTCGTTCATTACGAGCAAAATTGTTCATTGTGGTGTGGAATTGTGCTCAGTTACGATAACTTAACATAACTAGATGGGGCAGAGTCGAATTACAGCGGATATGTGCGAATTAGAGACTGAATCGTGCGAAAATGTGCATTATTCGTTCATTACGAGCAAAATTGTTCATTGTGGTGTCGAATTGTGCTCAGTTGTAGTGACTTAACATAACTAGATGGTACAGAGACGAATCACAGCGGATATGTGCGAATTAGAGGCTGAATCGTTCGAAAATGAGCAAAATTCGTTCAAAACGATCAAAATTCGTGCAAAACGAGAAAAATTGTTCATTGTGGTGTTGAATTGTACTCAGATAGGATAACATAACATAACTAGATAGTACAGAGTCGAATTACAGCGGATATGTGCGAATTAGAGGCTGAATCGTGCGAAAATGAGCATAATTCGTTCAAAACGAGCAATATTGTTCATTGTGGTGTTGAATTGAACTCAGTTACGATAACTTAATATGACTAGATAGTACACAGTCGAATTACAGCGGATATGTGCGAATTAGAGGCTGAATCGTGCGAAAATGAGCATTATTCGTTCATTACGAGCAAAATTGTTCGTTGTGGTGTTGAATTGTGCTCAGATAGGATAACTTAACATAACTAGATAGTACAGAGTCGAATTACAGCGGATATGTGCGAATTAGAGGCTGAATCGTGCGAAAATGATTATAATGGGTTCATTACGAGCAAAATTGTTCATTGTGGTGTGGAATTGTGCTCAGTTACGATAACTTAACATAACTAGATGGGGTAGAGTCGAATCACAGCGGATATGTGCGAATTAGAGGCTGAATCGTGCGAAAATGAGCATAATTCGTGCAAAACGAGCAAAATTGTTCATTGTGGTGTTGAATTGTGCTCAGATAGGATAACTTAACATAACTAGATAGTACAGAGTCGAATTACAGCGGATATGTGCGAATTAGAGGCTGAATCGTGCGAAAATGAGCATAATTCGTTCATTACGAGCAAAATTGTTCATTGTGGTGTGGAATTGTGCTCAGTTACGATAACTTAACATAACTAGATGGGGCAGAGTCGAATCACAGCGGATATGTGCGAATTAGAGGCTGAGTCGTGCGAAAATGAGCATAATTCTTGCAAAACGAGCAAAATTGTCCATTGTGGTGTCGAATTGTGCTCAGATAGGATAACTTAACATAACTAGATAGTACAGAGTTGAATTACAGCGGATATGAGCGAATTAGAGGCTGAATCGTGCGAAAATGAGCATAATTCGTTCATTACGAACAAAACTGTTCATTGTGGTGTGGAATTGTGCTCAGTTACGATAACTTAACATAACTAGATGGGGCAGAGTCGAATTACAGCGGATATGTGCAAATTAGAGACTGAATCGTGCGAAAATGAGCATAATTCGTTCATTACGAGCAAAATTGTTCATTGTGGTGTGGAATTGTGCTCAGTTGTGGTAGCTTAACATAACTAGATGGTACAGAGTCGAATCACAGCGGATATGTGCGAATTAGAGGCTGAGTCGTGCGAAAATAAGCATAATTCGTGCAAAACGAGCAAAATTGTTCATTGTGGTGTTGAATTATGCTCAGATAGGAGAACATAACATAACTAGATAGTACAGAGTCGAATTACAGCGGATATGTGCGAATTAGAGGCTGAATCGTGCGAAAATGAGCATAATTCGTGCAAAACGCGCAAAATTGTTCATTGTGGCGTCGAATTGTGCGCAGATAGGATAACTTAACATAACTAGATAGTACAGAGTTGAATTACAGCGGATATGTGCGAATTAGAGGCTGAATCGTGCGAAAATGAGCATAATTCGTGCAAAACGAGCAAAATTGTTCATTGTGGTGTTGAATTGTGCTCAGATAGGATAACTTAACATAACTAGATAGTACAGAGTCGAATTACAGCGGATAAGTGCGAATTAGAGGCTGAATCGTGCGAAAATGAGCATAATTCGTGCAAAACGCGCAAAATTGTTCATTGTGGTGTCGAATTGTGCTCAGATAGGATAACTTAACATAACTAGATAGTACAGAGTCGAATTACAGCGGATATGTGCGAATTAGAGGCTGAATCGTGCGAGAATGATTATAATGCGTTCATTACGAGCAAAATTGTTCATTGTGGTGTGGAATTGTGCTCAGTTACGATAACTTAACATAACTAGATGGGGTAGAGTCGAATCACAGCGGATATGTGCGAATTAGAGGCTGAATCGTGCGAAAATGAGCATAATTCGTGCAAAACGAGCAAAATTGTTCATTGTGGTGTTGAATTGTGCTCAGATAGGATAACTTAACATAACTAGATAGTACAGAGTCGAATTACAGCGGATACGTGCGAATTAGAGGCTGAATCGTGCGAAAATGAGCATAATTCGTTCCTTACGAGCAAAATTGTTCATTGTGGTGTTGAATTGTGCTCAGATAGGATAACTTAACATAACTAGATAGTACAGAGTCGAATTACAGCGGATATGTGCGAATTAGAGGCTGAGTCGTGCAAAAATAAGCATAATTCGTGCAAAACGAGCAAAATTGTTCATTGTGGTGTTGAATTGTGCTCAGATAGGAGAACATAACATAACTAGATAGTACAGAGTCGAATTACAGCGGATATGTGCGAATTAGAGGCTGAATCGTGCGAAAATGAGCATAATTCGTGCAAAACGCGCAAAATTGTTCATTGTGGTGTCGAATTGTGCTCAGATAGGATAACTTAACATAACTAGATAGTACAGAGTTGAATTACAGCGGATATGTGCGAATTAGAGGCTGAATCGTACGAAAATGAGCATAATTCGTTCATTACGAGCAAAATTGTTCATTGTGGTGTGGAATTGTGCTCAGTTACGATAACTTAACATAACTAGATGGGGCAGAGTCGAATCACAGCGGATATGTGCGAATTAGAGGCTGAGTCGTGCGAAAATGAGCATAATTCTTGCAAAACGAGCAAAATTGTCCATTGTGGTGTTGAATTGTGCTCAGATAGGATAACTTAACATAACTAGATAGTACAGACTCGAATTACAGCGGATACGTGCGAATTAGAGGCTGAATCGTGCGAAAATGAGCATAATTCGTTCCTTACGAGCAAAATTGTTCATTGTGGTGTTGAATTGTGCTCAGATAGGATAACTTAACATAACTAGATAGTACAGAGTCGAATTACAGCGGATATGTGCGAATTAGAGGCTGAATCGTGCGAAAATGAGCATAATTCGTGCAAAACGCGCAAAATTGTTCATTGTGGTGTCGAATTGTGCTCAGATAGGATAACTTAACATAACTAGATAGTACAGAGTTGAATTACAGCGGATATGAGCGAATTAGAGGCTGAATCGTGCGAAAATGAGCATAATTCGTTCATTACGAGCAAAATTGTTCATTGTGGTGTGGAATTGTGCTCAGTTACGATAACTTAACATAACTAGATGGGGCAGAGTCGAATTACAGCGGATATGTGCAAATTAGAGACTGAATCGTGCGAAAATGAGCATAATTCGTTCATTACGAGCAAAATTGTTCATTGTGGTGTGGAATTGTGCTCAGTTACGATAACTTAACATAACTAGATGGGGCAGAGTCGAATCACAGCGGATATGTGCGAATTAGAGGCTGAGTCGTGCGAAAATGAGCATAATTCTTGCAAAACGAGCAAAATTGTCCATTGTGGTGGTGAATTGTGCTCAGATAGGATAACTTAACATAACTAGATAGTACAGAGTCGAATTACAGCGGATACGTGCGAATTAGAGGCTGAATCGTGCGAAAATGAGCATAATTCGTTCCTTACGAGCAAAATTGTTCATTGTGGTGTCGAATTGTGCTCAGTTACGATAACTTAACATAACTAGATGGGACAGAGTCGAATCACAGCGGATATGTGCGAATTAGAGGCTGAATCGTGCGAAAATGAGCAAAATACGGTCATTACGAGCAAAATTGTTCATTGTGTTGTCGAATTGTGCTCAGTTGTGGTAGCTTAACATAACTAGATGGTACAGAGCCGAATCACAGCGGATATGTGCGAATCAGAGTCTGAGTCGTGCGAAAATAAGCATAATTCGTTCAAAACGAGCAAAATTGTTCATTGTGGTGTTGAATTGTGCTCAGATAGGAGAACTTAACATAACTAGATAGTACAGAGTCGAATTACAGCGGATATGTGCGAATTAGAGGCTGAATCGAGGGAAAATGATTATAATGCGTTCATTACGAGCAAAATTGTTCATTGTGGTGTGGAATTGTGCTCAGTTACGATAACTTAACATAACTAGATGGGGCAGAGTCGAATCACAGCGGATATGTGCGAATTAGAGGCTGAATCGTGCGAAAATGAGCAAAATACGTTCATTACGAGCAAAATTGTTCATTGTGGTGTCGAATTGTGCTCAGTTGTGGTGACTTAACATAACTAGATGGTACCGAGTCGAATCACAGCGGATATGTGCGAATTAGAGGCTGAATCGTGCGAAAATGAGCAAAATACGTTCATTACGAGCAAAATTGTTCATTGTGGTGTCGAATTGTGCTCAGTTGTGGTAACTCAACATAACTAGATGGTACAGAGACGAATCACAGCGGATATGTGCGAATTAGAGGCTGAATCGTTCGAAAATGAGCATAATTCGTTCAAAACGATCAAAATTCGTGCAAAACGAGCAAAATTGTTCATTGTGGTGTTGAATTGTACTCAGATAGGATAACTTAACATAACTAGATAGTACAGAGTCGAATTACAGCGGATATGTGCGAATTAGAGGCTGAATCGAGGGAAAATGATTATAATGCGTTCATTACGAGAAAAATTGTTCATTGTGGTGTGGAATTGTGCTCAGTTACGATAACTTAACATAACTAGATGGGGCAGAGTCGAATCACAGCGGATATGTGCGAATTAGAGGCTGAGTCGTGCGAAAATGAGCATAATTCGTGCAAAACGAGCAAAATTGTTCATTGTGGTGTTGAATTGTGCTCAGATAGGATAACTTAACATAACTAGATAGTACAGAGTCGAATTACAGCGGATATGTGCGAATTAGAGGCTGAATCGTGCGAAAATGAGCATAATTCGTGCAAAACGAGCAAAATTGTTCATTGTGGTGTCGAATTGTGCTCAGATAGGATAACTTAATATAACTAGATAGTACAGAGTCGAATTACAGCGGATATGTGCGAATTAGAGGCTGAATCGTTCGAAAATGAGCAAAATTCGTTCAAAACGAGCAAAATTGTTCATTGTGGTGTTGAATTGTGCTCAGTTACGATAACTTAATATGACTAGATAGTACAGAGTCGAATTACAGCGGATATGTGCGAATTAGAGACTGAATCGTGCGAAAATGAGCATTATTCGTTCATTACGAGCAAAATTGTTCATTGTGGTGTGGAATTGTGCTCAGTTACGATAACTTAACATAACTAGATGGGGCAGAATAGAATCACAGCGGATATGTGCGAATTAGAGGCTGAATCGTGCGAAAATCAGCAAAATACGTTCATTACGAGCAAAATTGTTCATTGTGGTGTCGAATTGTGCTCAGTTGTGGTAACTTAACATAACTAGATGGTACAGAGTCGAATCACAGCGGATATGTGCGAATTAGAGGCTGAATCGTGCGAAAATGAGCAAAATACGTTCATTACGAGCAAAATTGTTCATTGTGGTGTCGAATTGTGCTCAGTTGTGGTAACTTAACATAACTAGATGGGACAGAGTCGAATCACAGCGGATATGTGCGAATTAGAGGCTGAATCGTGCGAAAATGAGCAAAATACGTTCATTACGAGCAAAATTGTTCATTGTGGTGTCGAATTGTGCTCAGTTGTGGTAACTCAACATAACTAGATGGTACAGAGACGAATCACAGCGGATATGTGCGAATTAGAGGCTGAATCGTTCGAAAATGAGCATAATTCGTTCAAAACGATCAAAATTCGTGCAAAACGAGCAAAATTGTTCATTGTGGTGTTGAATTGTACTCAGATAGGATAACTTAACATAACTAGATAGTACAGAGTCGAATTACAGCGGATATGTGCGAATTAGAGGCTGAATCGAGGGAAAATGATTATAATGCGTTCATTACGAGAAAAATTGTTCATTGTGGTGTGGAATTGTGCTCAGTTACGATAACTTAACATAACTAGATGGGGCAGAGTCGAATCACAGCGGATATGTGCGAATTAGAGGCTGAGTCGTGCGAAAATGAGCATAATTCGTGCAAAACGAGCAAAATTGTTCATTGTGGTGTTGAATTGTGCTCAGATAGGATAACTTAACATAACTAGATAGTACAGAGTCGAATTACAGCGGATATGTGCGAATTAGAGGCTGAATCGTGCGAAAATGAGCATAATTCGTGCAAAACGAGCAAAATTGTTCATTGTGGTGTCGAATTGTGCTCAGATAGGATAACTTAATATAACTAGATAGTACAGAGTCGAATTACAGCGGATATGTGCGAATTAGAGGCTGAATCGTTCGAAAATGAGCAAAATTCGTTCAAAACGAGCAAAATTGTTCATTGTGGTGTTGAATTGTGCTCAGTTACGATAACTTAATATGACTAGATAGTACAGAGTCGAATTACAGCGGATATGTGCGAATTAGAGACTGAATCGTGCGAAAATGAGCATTATTCGTTCATTACGAGCAAAATTGTTCATTGTGGTGTGGAATTGTGCTCAGTTACGATAACTTAACATAACTAGATGGGGCAGAATAGAATCACAGCGGATATGTGCGAATTAGAGGCTGAATCGTGCGAAAATCAGCAAAATACGTTCATTACGAGCAAAATTGTTCATTGTGGTGTCGAATTGTGCTCAGTTGTGGTAACTTAACATAACTAGATGGTACAGAGTCGAATCACAGCGGATATGTGCGAATTAGAGGCTGAATCGTGCGAAAATGAGCAAAATACGTTCATTACGAGCAAAATTGTTCATTGTGGTGTCGAATTGTGCTCAGATAGGATAACTTAATATAACTAGATAGTACAGAGTCGAATTACAGCGGATATGTGCGAATTAGAGGCTGAATCGTTCGAAAATGAGCAAAATTCGTTCAAAACGAGCAAAATTGTTCATTGTGGTGTTGAATTGTGCTCAGTTACGATAACTTAATATGACTAGATAGTACAGAGTCGAATTACAGCGGATATGTGCGAATTAGAGACTGAATCGTGCGAAAATGAGCATTATTCGTTCATTACGAGCAAAATTGTTCATTGTGGTGTGGAATTGTGCTCAGTTACGATAACTTAACATAACTAGATGGGGCAGAATAGAATCACAGCGGATATGTGCGAATTAGAGGCTGAATCGTGCGAAAATCAGCAAAATACGTTCATTACGAGCAAAATTGTTCATTGTGGTGTCGAATTGTGCTCAGTTGTGGTAACTTAACATAACTAGATGGTACAGAGTCGAATCACAGCGGATATGTGCGAATTAGAGGCTGAATCGTGCGAAAATGAGCAAAATACGTTCATTACGAGCAAAATTGTTCATTGTGGTGTCGAATTGTGCTCAGTTGTGGTAACTTAACATAACTAGATGGGACAGAGTCGAATCACAGCGGATATGTGCGAATTAGAGGCTGAATCGTGCGAAAATGAGCAAAATACGTTCATTACGAGCAAAATTGTTCATTGTGGTGTCGAATTGTGCTCAGTTGTGGTAACTCAACATAACTAGATGGTACAGAGACGAATCACAGCGGATATGTGCGAATTAGAGGCTGAATCGTTCGAAAATGAGCATAATTCGTTCAAAACGATCAAAATTCGTGCAAAACGAGCAAAATTGTTCATTGTGGTGTTGAATTGTACTCAGATAGGATAACTTAACATAACTAGATAGTACAGAGTCGAATTACAGCGGATATGTGCGAATTAGAGGCTGAATCGAGGGAAAATGATTATAATGCGTTCATTACGAGAAAAATTGTTCATTGTGGTGTGGAATTGTGCTCAGTTACGATAACTTAACATAACTAGATGGGGCAGAGTCGAATCACAGCGGATATGTGCGAATTAGAGGCTGAGTCGTGCGAAAATGAGCATAATTCGTGCAAAACGAGCAAAATTGTTCATTGTGGTGTTGAATTGTGCTCAGATAGGATAACTTAACATAACTAGATAGTACAGAGTCGAATTACAGCGGATATGTGCGAATTAGAGGCTGAATCGTGCGAAAATGAGCATAATTCGTGCAAAACGAGCAAAATTGTTCATTGTGGTGTCGAATTGTGCTCAGATAGGATAACTTAATATAACTAGATAGTACAGAGTCGAATTACAGCGGATATGTGCGAATTAGAGGCTGAATCGTTCGAAAATGAGCAAAATTCGTTCAAAACGAGCAAAATTGTTCATTGTGGTGTTGAATTGTGCTCAGTTACGATAACTTAATATGACTAGATAGTACAGAGTCGAATTACAGCGGATATGTGCGAATTAGAGACTGAATCGTGCGAAAATGAGCATTATTCGTTCATTACGAGCAAAATTGTTCATTGTGGTGTGGAATTGTGCTCAGTTACGATAACTTAACATAACTAGATGGGGCAGAATAGAATCACAGCGGATATGTGCGAATTAGAGGCTGAATCGTGCGAAAATCAGCAAAATACGTTCATTACGAGCAAAATTGTTCATTGTGGTGTCGAATTGTGCTCAGTTGTGGTAACTTAACATAACTAGATGGTACAGAGTCGAATCACAGCGGATATGTGCGAATTAGAGGCTGAATCGTGCGAAAATGAGCAAAATACGTTCATTACGAGCAAAATTGTTCATTGTGGTGTCGAATTGTGCTCAGATAGGATAACTTAATATAACTAGATAGTACAGAGTCGAATTACAGCGGATATGTGCGAATTAGAGGCTGAATCGTTCGAAAATGAGCAAAATTCGTTCAAAACGAGCAAAATTGTTCATTGTGGTGTTGAATTGTGCTCAGTTACGATAACTTAATATGACTAGATAGTACAGAGTCGAATTACAGCGGATATGTGCGAATTAGAGACTGAATCGTGCGAAAATGAGCATTATTCGTTCATTACGAGCAAAATTGTTCATTGTGGTGTGGAATTGTGCTCAGTTACGATAACTTAACATAACTAGATGGGGCAGAGTCGAATTACAGCGGATATGTGCGAATTAGAGGCTGAATCGTTCGAAAATGAGCATAATTCGTTCAAAACGATCAAAATTCGTGCAAAACGAGCAAAATTGTTCATTGTGGTGTTGAATTGTACTCAGATAGGATAACTTAACATAACTAGATAGTACAGAGTCGAATTACAGCGGATATGTGCGAATTAGAGGCTGAATCGAGGGAAAATGATTATAATGCGTTCATTACGAGCAAAATTGTTCATTGTGGTGTGGAATTGTGCTCAGTTACGATAACTTAACATAACTAGATGGGGCAGAGTCGAATCACAGCGGATATGTGCGAATTAGAGGCTGAGTCGTGCGAAAATGGGCATAATTCGTGCAAAACGAGCAAAATTGTTCATTGTGGTGTTGAATTGTGCTAAGATAGGATAACTTAACATAACTAGATAGTACAGAGTCGAATTACAGCGGATATGTGCGAATTAGAGGCTGAATCGTACGAAAATGAGCATAATTCGTGCAAAACGAGCAAAATTGTTCATTGTGGTGTCGAATTGTGCTCAGATAGGATAACTTAACATAACCAGATAGTACAGAGTCGAATTACAGCGGATATGTGCGAATTAGAGGCTGAATCGTGCGAAAATGAGCATAATTCGTGCAAAACGAGCAAAATTGTTCATTGTGGTGTTGAATTGTGCTCAGTTACGATAACTTAATATGACTAGATAGTACAGAGTCGAATTACAGCGGATATGTGCGAATTAGAGGCTGAATCGTGCGAAAATGAGCATTATTCGTTCATTACGAGCAAAATTGTTCATTGTGGTGTGGAATTGTGCTCAGTTACGATAACTTAACATAACTAGATGGGGCAGAATAGAATCACAGCGGATATGTGCGAATTAGAGGCTGAATCGTGCGAAAATCAGCAAAATACGTTCATTACGAGCAAAATTGTTCATTGTGGTGTCGAATTGTGCTCAGTTGTGGTAACTTAACATAACTAGATGGTACAGAGTCGAATCACAGCGGATATGTGCGAATTAGAGGCTGAATCGTGCGAAAATGAGCAAAATACGTTCATTACGAGCAAAATTGTTCATTGTGGTGTCGAATTGTGCTCAGATAGTATAACTTAACATAACTAGGTAGTACAGAGTCGAATTACAGCGGATATGTGCGAATTAGAGGCTGAATCGTGCGAAAATGAGCATAATTCGTGCAAAACGAGCAAAATTGTTCATTGTGGTGTGGAATTGTGCAAAGTTACGATAACTTAACATAACTAGATGGGGCAGAATAGAATCACAGCGGATATGTGCGAATTAGAGGCTGAATCGTGCGAAAATCAGCAAAATACGTTCATTACGAGCAAAATTGTACATTGTGGTGTCGAATTGTGCTCAGTTGTGGTAACATAACATAACTAGATGGTACAGAGTCGAATCACAGCGGATATGTGCGAATTAGAAGCTGAATCGTGCGAAAATGAGCATTATTCGTTCATTACGAGCTAAATTGTTCATTGTGGTGTCGAAATGTGCTCAGTTACGATAACTTAACATAACTAGATGGCACAGAGTCGAATCACAGCGGATATGTGCGAATTAGAGGCTGAATCGTGCGAAAATCAGCAAAATATGTTCATTACGAGCAAAATTGTTCATTGTGGTGTCGAATTGTGCTCAGTTGTGGTAACTTAACATAACTAGATGGTACAGAGTCGAATCACAGCGGATATGTGCGAATTAGAGACTGAATCGTGCGAAAATGAGCATAATTCGTTCATTACGAGCAAAATTGTTCATTGTGGTGTGGAATTGTGCTCAGCTGTGGTGACTTAACATAACTAGATGGTACCGAGTCGAATCACAGCGGATATGTGCGAGTTAGAGGCTGAATCGTGCGAAAATTAGCAAAATACGTTCATTACGAGCAAAATTGTTCATTGTGGTGTCGAATTGTGCTCAGTTGTGGTAACTTAACATAACTAGATGGTACAGAGACGAATCACAGCGGATATGTGCGAATTAGAGGCTGAATCGTTCGAAAATGAGCAAAATTCGTTCAAAACGATCAAAATTCGTGCAAAACGAGCAAAATTGTTCATTGTGGTGTTGAATTGTACTCAGATAGGATAACTTAACATAACTAGATAGTACAGAGTCGAATTACAGCGGATATGTGCGAATTAGAGGCTGAATCGTGCGAAAATGAGCATAATTCGTTCAAAACGAGCAATATTGTTCATCTTGGTGTTGAATTGTGCTCAGTTACGATAACTTAATATGACTAGATAGTACAGAGTCGAATTACAGCGGATATGTGCGAATTAGAGACTGAATCGTGCGGAAATGAGCATAATTCGTTCAAAACGAGCAATATTGTTCATTGTGGTGTTGAATTGTACTCAGTTACGATAACTTAATATGAATAGATGGTACAGAGTCGAATTACAGCGGATATGTGCGAATTAGAGGCTGAATCGTTCGAAAATGAGCAAAATTCGTTCAAAACGAGCAAAATTGTTCATTGTGGTGTTGAATTGTGCTCAGTTACGATAACTTTACATGACTAGATAGTACAGAGTCGAATTACAGCGGATATGTGCGAATTAGAGGCTGAATCGTGCGAAAATCAGCAAAATACGTTCATTACGAGCAAAATTGTTCATTGTGGTGTCGAATTGTGCTCAGTTGTGGTAACTTAACATAACTAGATGGTACAGAGTCGAATCACAGCGGATATGTGCGAATTAGAGGCTGAATCGTTCGAAAATGAGCAAAATTCGTTCAAAACGAGCAAAATTGTTCATTGTGGTGTCGAATTGTGCTCAGTTGTGGTAACTTAACATAACTAGATGGCACAGAGTCGAATCACAGCGGATATGTGCGAATTAGAGGCTGAATCGTGCGAAAATGAGCAAAATACGTTCATTACGAGCAAAATTGTTCATTGTGGTGTCGAATTGTGCTCAGTTGTGGTAACTTAACATAACTAGATGCTACAGAGTCGAATCACAGCGGATATGTGCGAATTAGAGGCTGAATCGTGCGAAAATGAGCATAATTCGTGCAAAACGAGCAATATTGTTCATTGTGGTGTCGAATTGTACTCAGTTACGATAACTTAATTTGAATAGATGGTACAGAGTCGAATTACAGCGGATATGTGCGAATTAGAGGCTGAATCGTGCGAAAATGAGCATTATTCGTTCATTACGAGCAAAATTGTTCATTGTGGTGTGGAATTGTGCTCAGTTACGATAACTTAACATAACTAGATGGGGCAGAATAGAATCACAGCGGATATGTGCGAATTAGAGGCTGAATCGTGCGAAAATGAGCAAAATACGTTCATTACGAGCAAAATTGTTCATTGTGGTGTCGAATTGTGCTCAGATAGTATAACTTAATATAACTAGGTAGTACAGAGTCGAATTACAGCGGATATGTGCGAATTAGAGGCTGAATCGTGCGAAAATGAGCATAATTCATGCAAAACGAGCAAAAGTGTTCATTGTGGTGTGGAATTGTGCTCAGTTACGATAACTTAACATAACTAGATGGGGCAGAATAGAATCACAGCGGATATGTGCGAATTAGAGGCTGAATCGTGCGAAAATCAGCAAAATACGTTCATTACGAGCAAAATTGTTCATTGTGGTGTCGAATTGTGCTCAGTTACAATAACTTAACATAACTAGGTGGGACAGAGTCGAATCGCAGCGGATATGTGCGAATGAGAGGCTGAATCTTGCGAAAATCAGCAAAATACGTTCATTACGAGCAAAATTGTTCATTGTGGTGTCGAATTGTGCTCAGTTGTGTTAACTTAACATAACTAGATGCTACAGAGTCGAATCACAGCGGATATGTGCGAATTAGAGGCTGAATCGTGCGAAAATGAGCATAATTCGTTCATTACGAGCAAAATTGTTCATTGTGGTGTGGAATAGTGCTCAGTTACGATAACTTAACATAACTAGATGGGGCAGAGTCGAATTACAGCGGATATGTGCGAATTAGAGACTGAATCGTGCGAAAATGTGCATTATTCGTTCATTACGAGCAAAATTGTTCATTGTGGTGTCGAATTGTGCTCAGTTGTGGTAACTTAACATAACTAGATGGTACAGAGACGAATCACAGCGGATATGTGCGAATTAGAGGCTGAATAGTTCGAAAATGAGCAAAATTCGTTCAAAACGATCAAAATTCGTGCAAAACGAGCAAAATTGTTCATTGTGGTGTTGAATTGTACTCAGATAGGATAACTTAACATAACTAGATAGTACAGAGTCGAATTACAGCGGATATGTGCGAATTAGAGGCTGAATCGTGCGAAAATGAGCATAATTCGTTCAAAACGAGCAATATTGTTCATCTTGGTGTTGAATTGTGCTCAGTTACGTTAACTTAATATGACTAGATAGTACAGAGTCGAATTACAGCGGATATGTGCGAATTAGAGACTGAATCGTGCGAAAATGAGCATAATTCGTTCAAAACGAGCAATATTGTTCATTGTGGTGTTGAATTGTACTCAGTTACGATAACTTAATATGAATAGATGGTACAGAGTCGAATTACAGCGGATATGTGCGAATTAGAGGCTGAATCGTTCGAAAATGAGCAAAATTCGTTCAAAACGAGCAAAATTGTTCATTGTGGTGTTGAATTGTGCTCAGTTACGATAACTTTACATGACTAGATAGTACAGAGTCGAATTACAGCGGATATGTGCGAATTAGAGGCTGAATCGTGCGAAAATCAGCAAAATACGTTCATTACGAGCAAAATTGTTCATTGTGGTGTCGAATTGTGCTCAGTTGTGGTAACTTAACATAACTAGATGGTACAGAGTCGAATCACAGCGGATATGTGCGAATTAGAGGCTGAATCGTGCGAAAATGAGCAAAATACGTTCATTACGAGCAAAATTGTTCATTGTGGTGTCGAATTGTGCTCAGTTGTGGTAACTTAACATAACTAGATGGCACAGAGTCGAATCACAGCGGATATGTGCGAATTAGAGGCTGAATCGTGCGAAAATGAGCAAAATACGTTCATTACGAGCAAAATTGTTCATTGTGGTGTCGAATTGTGCTCAGTTGTGGTAACTTAACATAACTAGATGATACAGAGTCGAATCACAGCGGATATGTGCGAATTAGAGGCTGAATCGTGCGAAAATGAGCATAATTCGTGCAAAACGAGCAATATTGTTCATTGTGGTGTCGAATTGTACTCAGTTACGATAACTTAATTTGAATAGATGGTACAGAGTCGAATTACAGCGGATATGTGCGAATTAGAGGCTGAATCGTGCGAAAATGAGCATTATTCGTTCATTACGAGCAAAATTGTTCATTGTGGTGTGGAATTGTGCTCAGTTACGATAACTTAACATAACTAGATGGGGCAGAATAGAATCACAGCGGATATGTGCGAATTAGAGGCTGAATCGTGCGAAAATGAGCAAAATACGTTCATTACGAGCAAAATTGTTCATTGTGGTGTCGAATTGTGCTCAGATAGTATAACTTAACATAACTAGGTAGTACAGAGTCGAATTACAGCGGATATGTGCGAATTAGAGGCTGAATCGTGCGAAAATGAGCATAATTCATGCAAAACGAGCAAAAGTGTTCATTGTGGTGTGGAATTGTGCTCAGTTACGATAACTTAACATAACTAGATGGGGCAGAATAGAATCACAGCGGATATGTGCGAATTAGAGGCTGAATCGTGCGAAAATCAGCAAAATACGTTCATTACGAGCAAAATTGTACATTGTGATGTCGAATTGTGCTCAGTTGTGGTAACTTAACATAACTAGATGGTACAGAGTCGAATCACAGCGGATATGTGCGAATTAGAGGCTGAATCGTGCGAAAATGAGCAAAATACGTTCATTACGAGCAAAATTGTTCATTGTGGTGTCGAATTGTGCTCAGTTGTGGTAACTTAACATAACTAGATGGTACGGAGTCGAATCACAGCGGATATGTGCGAATTAGAGGCTGAATCGTGCGAAAATGAGCATTATTCGTTCATTACGAGCTAAATTGTTCATTGTGGTGTCGAATTGTGCTCAGTTACGATAACTTAACATAACTAGATGACACAGAGTCGAATCACAGCGGATATGTGCGAATTAGAGGCTGAATCGTGCGAAAATGAGCAAAATACGTTCATTACGAGCAAAATTGTTCATTGTGGTGTCGAATTGTGCTCAGTTGTGGTAACTTAACATAACTAGATGCTACAGAGTCGAATCACAGCGGATATGTGCGAATTAGAGGCTGAATCGTGCTAAAATGAGCATAATTCGTGCAAAACGACCAAAATTGTTCATTGTGGTGTAGAATTGTGCTCAGATAGGATAACTTAACATAACTAGATAGTACAGAGTCGAATTACAGCGGATATGTGCGAATTAGAGGCTGAATCGAGCGAAAATGATTATAATGCGTTCATTACGAGCAAAATTGTTCATTGTGGTGTGGAATTGTGCTCAGTTACGATAACTTAACATAACTAGATGGGGTAGAGTCGAATCACAGCGGATATGTGCGAATTAGAGGCTGAATCGTGCGAGAATGAGCATAATTCGTGCAAAACGAGCAAAATTGTTCATTGTGGTGTTGAATTGTGCTCAGATAGGATAACTTAACATAACTAGATAGTACAGAGTCGAATTACAGCGGATATGTGCGAATTAGAGGCTGAATCGTGCGAAAATGAGCATATTTCGTTCATTACGAGCAAAATTGTTCATTGTGGTGTGGAATTGTGCTCAGTTACGATAATTTAACATAACTAGATGGGGCAGAGTCGAATTACAGCGGATATGTGCGAATTAGAGAGTGAATCGTGCGAAAATGAGCATAATTCGTTCATTACGAGCAAAATTGTTCATTGTGGTGTGGAATTGTGCTCAGTTACGATAACGTCACATAACTAGATGGGGCAGAGTCGAATCACAGCGGATATGTGCGAATTAGAGGCTGAGTCGTGCGAAAATGAGCATAATTCGTGCAAAACGAGCAAAATTGTTCATTGTGGTGTTGAATTGTGCTAAGATAGGATAACTTAACATAACTAGATGGGGCAGAGTCGAATTACAGCGGATATGTGCGAATTAGAGAGTGAATCGTGCGAAAATGAGCATAATTCGTTCATTACGAGCAAAATTGTTCATTGTGGTGTGGAATTGTGCTCAGTTACGATAACTTCACATAACTAGATGGGGCAGAGTCGAATCACAGCGGATATGTGCGAATTAGAGGCTGAGTCGTGCGAAAATGAGCATAATTCGTGCAAAACGAGCAAAATTGTTCATTGTGGTGTTGAATTGTGCTAAGATAGGATAACTTAACATAACTAGATAGTACAGAGTCGAATTACAGCGGATATGTGCGAATTAGAGACTGAATCGTACGAAAATGAGCAAAATTCGTGCAAAACGAGCAAAATTGTTCATTGTGGTGTCGAATTGTGCTCAGATAGGATAACTTAACATAACTAGATAGTACAGAGTCGAATTACAGCGGATATGTGCGAATTAGAGGCTGAATCGTGCGAAAATGATCATAATTCGTGCAAAACTAGCAAAATTGTTCATTGTGGTGTCGAATTGTGCTCAGATAGGATAACTTAACATAACTATATAGTACAGAGTCGAATTACAGCGGATATGTGCGAATTAGAGCCTGAATCGTTCGAAAATGAGCATAATTCGTTCATTACGAGCAAAATTGTTCGTTGTGGTGTCGAATTGTGCTCAGTTACGATAACTTAACATAACTAGATGGGGCAGAGTCGAATTACAGCGGATATGTGCGAATTAGAGACTGAATCGTGCGAAAATGTGCATTATTCGTTCATTACGAGCAAAATTGTTCATTGTGGTGTCGAATTGTGCTCAGTTGTGGTGACTTAACGTAACTAGATGGTACCGAGTCGAATCACAGCGGATGTGTGCGAATTAGAGGCTGAATCGTGCGAAAATGAGCAAAATACGTTCATTACGAGCAAAATTGTTCATTGTGGTGTCGAATTGTGCTCAGTTACGATAACTTAACATAACTAGATGGGACAGAGTCGAATCACAGCGGATATGTGCGAATTAGAGGCTGAATCGTGCGAAAATGAGCATAATTCGTGCAAAACGCGCAAAATTGTTCATTGTGGTGTCGAATTGTGCTCAGATAGGATAACTTAACATAACTAGATAGTACAGAGTCGAATTACAGCGGATACGTGCGAATTAGAGGCTGAATCGTGCGAAAATGAGCATAATTCGTTCCTTACGAGCAAAATTGTTCATTGTGGTGTCGAATTGTGCTCAGTTACGATAACTTAACATAACTAGATGGGACAGAGTCGAATCACAACGGATATGTGCGAATTAGAGGCTGAATCGTGCGAAAATGAGCAAAATACGGTCATTACGAGCAAAATTGTTCATTGTGGTGTCGAATTGTGCTCAGTTGTGGTAACTTAACATAACTAGATGGTACAGAGTCGAATCACAGCGGATATGTGCGAATTAGAGGCTGAGTCGTGCGAAAATAAGCATAATTCGTGCAAAACGAGCAAAATTGTTCATTGTGGTGTTGAATTGTGCTCAGATAGGAGAACTTAACATAACTAGATAGTACAGAGTCGAATTACAGCGGATATGTGCGAATTAGAGGCTGAATCGTGCGAAAATGAGCATTATTCGTTCATTACGAGCAAAATTGTTCATTGTGGTGTCGAATTGTGCTCAGTTACAATAACTTAACATAACTAGGTGGGACAGAGCCTAATCGCAGCGGATATGTGCGAATTAGAGGCTGAATCGTGCGAAAATCAGCAAAATACGTTCATTACGAGCAAAATTGTTCATTGTGGTGTCGAATTGTGCTCAGTTGTGGTAACGTAACATAACTAGATGCTACAGAGTCGAATCACAGCGGATATGTGCGAATTAGAGGCTCAATCGTGCGAAAATGAGCATAATTCGTTCATTACGAGCAAAATTGTTCATTGTGGTGTGGAATTGTGCTCAGTTACGATAACTTAACATAACTAGATGGGGCAGAGTCGAATTACAGCGGATATGTGCGAATTAGAGACTGAATCGTGCGAAAATGTGCATTATTCGTTCATTACGAGCAAAATTGTTCATTGTGGTGTCGAATTGTGCTCAGTTGTGGTGACTTAACATAACAAGATGGTACAGAGACGAATCACAGCGGATATGTGCGAATTAGAGGCTGAATCGTTCGAAAATGAGCAAAATTCGTTCAAAACGATCAAAATTCGTGCAAAACGAGAAAAATTGTTCATTGTGGTGTTGAATTGTACTCAGATAGGATAACATAACATAACTAGATAGTACAGAGTCGAATTACAGCGGATATGTGCGAATTAGAGGCTGAATCGTGCGAAAATGAGCATAATTCTTGCAAAACGAGCAAAATTGTCCATTGTGGTGTTGAATTGTGCTCAGATAGGATAACTTAACATAACTAGATAGTACAGAGTCGAATTACAGCGGATACGTGCGAATTAGAGGCTGAATCGTGCGAAAATGAGCATAATTCGTTCCTTACGAGCAAAATTGTTCATTGTGGTGTCGAATTGTGCTCAGTTACGATAACTTAACATAACTAGGTGGGACAGAGCCGAATCGCAGCGGATATGTGCGAATTAGAGGCTGAATCGTGCGAAAATCAGCAAAATACGTTCATTACGAGCAAAATTGTTCATTGTGGTGTCGAATTGTGCTCAGTTGTGGTAACGTAACATAACTAGATGCTACAGAGTCGAATCACAGCGGATAGGTGCGAATTAGAGGCTCAATCGTGCGAAAATGAGCATAATTCGTTCATTACGAGCAAAATTGTTCATTGTGGTGTGGAATTGTGCTCAGTTACGATAACTTAACATAACTAGATGGGGCAGAGTCGAATTACAGCGGATATGTGCGAATTAGAGACTGAATCGTGCGAAAATGTGCATTATTCGTTCATTACGAGCAAAATTGTTCATTGTGGTGTCGAATTGTGCTCAGTTGTAGTGACTTAACATAACTAGATGGTACAGAGACGAATCACAGCGGATATGTGCGAATTAGAGGCTGAATCGTTCGAAAATGAGCAAAATTCGTTCAAAACGATCAAAATTCGTGCAAAACGAGAAAAATTGTTCATTGTGGTGTTGAATTGTACTCAGATAGGATAACATAACATAACTAGATAGTACAGAGTCGAATTACAGCGGATATGTGCGAATTAGAGGCTGAATCGTGCGAAAATGAGCATAATTCGTTCAAAACGAGCAATATTGTTCATTGTGGTGTTGAATTGAACTCAGTTACGATAACTTAATATGACTAGATAGTACACAGTCGAATTACAGCGGATATGTGCGAATTAGAGGCTGAATCGTGCGAAAATGAGCATTATTCGTTCATTACGAGCAAAATTGTTCGTTGTGGTGTTGAATTGTGCTCAGATAGGATAACTTAACATAACTAGATAGTACAGAGTCGAATTACAGCGGATATGTGCGAATTAGAGGCTGAATCGTGCGAAAATGATTATAATGGGTTCATTACGAGCAAAATTGTTCATTGTGGTGTGGAATTGTGCTCAGTTACGATAACTTAACATAACTAGATGGGGTAGAGTCGAATCACAGCGGATATGTGCGAATTAGAGGCTGAATCGTGCGAAAATGAGCATAATTCGTGCAAAACGAGCAAAATTGTTCATTGTGGTGTTGAATTGTGCTCAGATAGGATAACTTAACATAACTAGATAGTACAGAGTCGAATTACAGCGGATATGTGCGAATTAGAGGCTGAATCGTGCGAAAATGAGCATAATTCGTTCATTACGAGCAAAATTGTTCATTGTGGTGTGGAATTGTGCTCAGTTACGATAACTTAACATAACTAGATGGGGCAGAGTCGAATCACAGCGGATATGTGCGAATTAGAGGCTGAGTCGTGCGAAAATGAGCATAATTCTTGCAAAACGAGCAAAATTGTCCATTGTGGTGTCGAATTGTGCTCAGATAGGATAACTTAACATAACTAGATAGTACAGAGTTGAATTACAGCGGATATGAGCGAATTAGAGGCTGAATCGTGCGAAAATGAGCATAATTCGTTCATTACGAACAAAACTGTTCATTGTGGTGTGGAATTGTGCTCAGTTACGATAACTTAACATAACTAGATGGGGCAGAGTCGAATTACAGCGGATATGTGCAAATTAGAGACTGAATCGTGCGAAAATGAGCATAATTCGTTCATTACGAGCAAAATTGTTCATTGTGGTGTGGAATTGTGCTCAGTTGTGGTAGCTTAACATAACTAGATGGTACAGAGTCGAATCACAGCGGATATGTGCGAATTAGAGGCTGAGTCGTGCGAAAATAAGCATAATTCGTGCAAAACGAGCAAAATTGTTCATTGTGGTGTTGAATTATGCTCAGATAGGAGAACATAACATAACTAGATAGTACAGAGTCGAATTACAGCGGATATGTGCGAATTAGAGGCTGAATCGTGCGAAAATGAGCATAATTCGTGCAAAACGCGCAAAATTGTTCATTGTGGCGTCGAATTGTGCGCAGATAGGATAACTTAACATAACTAGATAGTACAGAGTTGAATTACAGCGGATATGTGCGAATTAGAGGCTGAATCGTGCGAAAATGAGCATAATTCGTGCAAAACGAGCAAAATTGTTCATTGTGGTGTTGAATTGTGCTCAGATAGGATAACTTAACATAACTAGATAGTACAGAGTCGAATTACAGCGGATAAGTGCGAATTAGAGGCTGAATCGTGCGAAAATGAGCATAATTCGTGCAAAACGCGCAAAATTGTTCATTGTGGTGTCGAATTGTGCTCAGATAGGATAACTTAACATAACTAGATAGTACAGAGTCGAATTACAGCGGATATGTGCGAATTAGAGGCTGAATCGTGCGAGAATGATTATAATGCGTTCATTACGAGCAAAATTGTTCATTGTGGTGTGGAATTGTGCTCAGTTACGATAACTTAACATAACTAGATGGGGTAGAGTCGAATCACAGCGGATATGTGCGAATTAGAGGCTGAATCGTGCGAAAATGAGCATAATTCGTGCAAAACGAGCAAAATTGTTCATTGTGGTGTTGAATTGTGCTCAGATAGGATAACTTAACATAACTAGATAGTACAGAGTCGAATTACAGGGGATACGTGCGAATTAGAGGCTGAATCGTGCGAAAATGAGCATAATTCGTTCCTTACGAGCAAAATTGTTCATTGTGGTGTTGAATTGTGCTCAGATAGGATAACTTAACATAACTAGATAGTACAGAGTCGAATTACAGCGGATATGTGCGAATTAGAGGCTGAGTCGTGCAAAAATAAGCATAATTCGTGCAAAACGCGCAAAATTGTTCATTGTGGTGTTGAATTGTGCTCAGATAGGAGAACATAACATAACTAGATAGTACAGAGTCGAATTACAGCGGATATGTGCGAATTAGAGGCTGAATCGTGCGAAAATGAGCATAATTCGTGCAAAACGCGCAAAATTGTTCATTGTGGTGTCGAATTGTGCTCAGATAGGATAACTTAACATAACTAGATAGTACAGAGTTGAATTACAGCGGATATGTGCGAATTAGAGGCTGAATCGTACGAAAATGAGCATAATTCGTTCATTACGAGCAAAATTGTTCATTGTGGTGTGGAATTGTGCTCAGTTACGATAACTTAACATAACTAGATGGGGCAGAGTCGAATCACAGCGGATATGTGCGAATTAGAGGCTGAGTCGTGCGAAAATGAGCATAATTCTTGCAAAACGAGCAAAATTGTCCATTGTGGTGTTGAATTGTGCTCAGATAGGATAACTTAACATAACTAGATAGTACAGAGTCGAATTACAGCGGATACGTGCGAATTAGAGGCTGAATCGTGCGAAAATGAGCATAATTCGTTCCTTACGAGCAAAATTGTTCATTGTGGTGTTGAATTGTGCTCAGATAGGATAACTTAACATAACTAGATAGTACAGAGTCGAATTACAGCGGATATGTGCGAATTAGAGGCTGAATCGTGCGAAAATGAGCATAATTCGTGCAAAACGCGCAAAATTGTTCATTGTGGTGTCGAATTGTGCTCAGATAGGATAACTTAACATAACTAGATAGTACAGAGTTGAATTACAGCGGATATGAGCGAATTAGAGGCTGAATCGTGCGAAAATGAGCATAATTCGTTCATTACGAGCAAAATTGTTCATTGTGGTGTGGAATTGTGCTCAGTTACGATAACTTAACATAACTAGATGGGGCAGAGTCGAATTACAGCGGATATGTGCAAATTAGAGACTGAATCGTGCGAAAATGAGCATAATTCGTTCATTACGAGCAAAATTGTTCATTGTGGTGTGGAATTGTGCTCAGTTACGATAACTTAACATAACTAGATGGGGCAGAGTCGAATCACAGCGGATATGTGCGAATTAGAGGCTGAGTCGTGCGAAAATGAGCATAATTCTTGCAAAACGAGCAAAATTGTCCATTGTGGTGGTGAATTGTGCTCAGATAGGATAACTTAACATAACTAGATAGTACAGAGTCGAATTACAGCGGATACGTGCGAATTAGAGGCTGAATCGTGCGAAAATGAGCATAATTCGTTCCTTACGAGCAAAATTGTTCATTGTGGTGTCGAATTGTGCTCAGTTACGATAACTTAACATAACTAGATGGGACAGAGTCGAATCACAGCGGATATGTGCGAATTAGAGGCTGAATCGTGCGAAAATGAGCAAAATACGGTCATTACGAGCAAAATTGTTCATTGTGTTGTCGAATTGTGCTCAGTTGTGGTAGCTTAACATAACTAGATGGTACAGAGCCGAATCACAGCGGATATGTGCGAATCAGAGTCTGAGTCGTGCGAAAATAAGCATAATTCGTTCAAAACGAGCAAAATTGTTCATTGTGGTGTTGAATTGTGCTCAGATAGGAGAACTTAACATAACTAGATAGTACAGAGTCGAATTACAGCGGATATGTGCGAATTAGAGGCTGAATCGAGGGAAAATGATTATAATGCGTTCATTACGAGCAAAATTGTTCATTGTGGTGTGGAATTGTGCTCAGTTACGATAACTTAACATAACTAGATGGGGCAGAGTCGAATCACAGCGGATATGTGCGAATTAGAGGCTGAATCGTGCGAAAATGAGCAAAATACGTTCATTACGAGCAAAATTGTTCATTGTGGTGTCGAATTGTGCTCAGTTGTGGTGACTTAACATAACTAGATGGTACCGAGTCGAATCACAGCGGATATGTGCGAATTAGAGGCTGAATCGTGCGAAAATGAGCAAAATACGTTCATTACGAGCAAAATTGTTCATTGTGGTGTCGAATTGTGCTCAGTTGTGGTAACTCAACATAACTAGATGGTACAGAGACGAATCACAGCGGATATGTGCGAATTAGAGGCTGAATCGTTCGAAAATGAGCATAATTCGTTCAAAACGATCAAAATTCGTGCAAAACGAGCAAAATTGTTCATTGTGGTGTTGAATTGTACTCAGATAGGATAACTTAACATAACTAGATAGTACAGAGTCGAATTACAGCGGATATGTGCGAATTAGAGGCTGAATCGAGGGAAAATGATTATAATGCGTTCATTACGAGAAAAATTGTTCATTGTGGTGTGGAATTGTGCTCAGTTACGATAACTTAACATAACTAGATGGGGCAGAGTCGAATCACAGCGGATATGTGCGAATTAGAGGCTGAGTCGTGCGAAAATGAGCATAATTCGTGCAAAACGAGCAAAATTGTTCATTGTGGTGTTGAATTGTGCTCAGATAGGATAACTTAACATAACTAGATAGTACAGAGTCGAATTACAGCGGATATGTGCGAATTAGAGGCTGAATCGTGCGAAAATGAGCATAATTCGTGCAAAACGAGCAAAATTGTTCATTGTGGTGTCGAATTGTGCTCAGATAGGATAACTTAATATAACTAGATAGTACAGAGTCGAATTACAGCGGATATGTGCGAATTAGAGGCTGAATCGTTCGAAAATGAGCAAAATTCGTTCAAAACGAGCAAAATTGTTCATTGTGGTGTTGAATTGTGCTCAGTTACGATAACTTAATATGACTAGATAGTACAGAGTCGAATTACAGCGGATATGTGCGAATTAGAGACTGAATCGTGCGAAAATGAGCATTATTCGTTCATTACGAGCAAAATTGTTCATTGTGGTGTGGAATTGTGCTCAGTTACGATAACTTAACATAACTAGATGGGTCAGAATAGAATCACAGCGGATATGTGCGAATTAGAGGCTGAATCGTGCGAAAATCAGCAAAATACGTTCATTACGAGCAAAATTGTTCATTGTGGTGTCGAATTGTGCTCAGTTGTGGTAACTTAACATAACTAGATGGTACAGAGTCGAATCACAGCGGATATGTGCGAATTAGAGGCTGAATCGTGCGAAAATGAGCAAAATACGTTCATTACGAGCAAAATTGTTCATTGTGGTGTCGAATTGTGCTCAGTTGTGGTAACTTAACATAACTAGATGGGACAGAGTCGAATCACAGCGGATATGTGCGAATTAGAGGCTGAATCGTGCGAAAATGAGCAAAATACGTTCATTACGAGCAAAATTGTTCATTGTGGTGTCGAATTGTGCTCAGTTGTGGTAACTCAACATAACTAGATGGTACAGAGACGAATCACAGCGGATATGTGCGAATTAGAGGCTGAATCGTTCGAAAATGAGCATAATTCGTTCAAAACGATCAAAATTCGTGCAAAACGAGCAAAATTGTTCATTGTGGTGTTGAATTGTACTCAGATAGGATAACTTAACATAACTAGATAGTACAGAGTCGAATTACAGCGGATATGTGCGAATTAGAGGCTGAATCGAGGGAAAATGATTATAATGCGTTCATTACGAGAAAAATTGTTCATTGTGGTGTGGAATTGTGCTCAGTTACGATAACTTAACATAACTAGATGGGGCAGAGTCGAATCACAGCGGATATGTGCGAATTAGAGGCTGAGTCGTGCGAAAATGAGCATAATTCGTGCAAAACGAGCAAAATTGTTCATTGTGGTGTTGAATTGTGCTCAGATAGGATAACTTAACATAACTAGATAGTACAGAGTCGAATTACAGCGGATATGTGCGAATTAGAGGCTGAATCGTGCGAAAATGAGCATAATTCGTGCAAAACGAGCAAAATTGTTCATTGTGGTGTCGAATTGTGCTCAGATAGGATAACTTAATATAACTAGATAGTACAGAGTCGAATTACAGCGGATATGTGCGAATTAGAGGCTGAATCGTGCGAAAATGAGCATTATTCGTTCAAAACGAGCAATATTGTTCATTGTGGTGTTGAATTGTACTCAGTTACGATAACTTAATATGAATAGATGGTACAGAGTCGAATTACAGCGGATATGTGCGAATTAGAGGCTGAATCGTTCGAAAATGAGCAAAATTCGTTCAAAACGAGCAAAATTGTTCATTGTGGTGTTGAATTGTGCTCAGTTACGATAACTTTACATGACTAGATAGTACAGAGTCGAATTACAGCGGATATGTGCGAATTAGAGGCTGAATCGTGCGAAAATCAGCAAAATACGTTCATTACGAGCAAAATTGTTCATTGTGGTGTCGAATTGTGCTCAGTTGTGGTAACTTAACATAACTAGATGGTACAGAGTCGAATCACAGCGGATATGTGCGAATTAGAGGCTGAATCGTTCGAAAATGAGCAAAATTCGTTCAAAACGAGCAAAATTGTTCATTGTGGTGTCGAATTGTGCTCAGTTGTGGTAACTTAACATAACTAGATGGCACAGAGTCGAATCACAGCGGATATGTGCGAATTAGAGGCTGAATCGTGCGAAAATGAGCAAAATACGTTCATTACGAGCAAAATTGTTCATTGTGGTGTCGAATTGTGCTCAGTTGTGGTAACTTAACATAACTAGATGCTACAGAGTCGAATCACAGCGGATATGTGCGAATTAGAGGCTGAATCGTGCGAAAATGAGCATAATTCGTGCAAAACGAGCAATATTGTTCATTGTGGTGTCGAATTGTACTCAGTTACGATAACTTAATTTGAATAGATGGTACAGAGTCGAATTACAGCGGATATGTGCGAATTAGAGGCTGAATCGTGCGAAAATGAGCATTATTCGTTCATTACGAGCAAAATTGTTCATTGTGGTGTGGAATTGTGCTCAGTTACGATAACTTAACATAACTAGATGGGGCAGAATAGAATCACAGCGGATATGTGCGAATTAGAGGCTGAATCGTGCGAAAATGAGCAAAATACGTTCATTACGAGCAAAATTGTTCATTGTGGTGTCGAATTGTGCTCAGATAGTATAACTTAATATAACTAGGTAGTACAGAGTCGAATTACAGCGGATATGTGCGAATTAGAGGCTGAATCGTGCGAAAATGAGCATAATTCATGCAAAACGAGCAAAAGTGTTCATTGTGGTGTGGAATTGTGCTCAGTTACGATAACTTAACATAACTAGATGGGGCAGAATAGAATCACAGCGGATATGTGCGAATTAGAGGCTGAATCGTGCGAAAATCAGCAAAATACGTTCATTACGAGCAAAATTGTTCATTGTGGTGTCGAATTGTGCTCAGTTACAATAACTTAACATAACTAGGTGGGACAGAGTCGAATCGCAGCGGATATGTGCGAATGAGAGGCTGAATCTTGCGAAAATCAGCAAAATACGTTCATTACGAGCAAAATTGTTCATTGTGGTGTCGAATTGTGCTCAGTTGTGTTAACTTAACATAACTAGATGCTACAGAGTCGAATCACAGCGGATATGTGCGAATTAGAGGCTGAATCGTGCGAAAATGAGCATAATTCGTTCATTACGAGCAAAATTGTTCATTGTGGTGTGGAATAGTGCTCAGTTACGATAACTTAACATAACTAGATGGGGCAGAGTCGAATTACAGCGGATATGTGCGAATTAGAGACTGAATCGTGCGAAAATGTGCATTATTCGTTCATTACGAGCAAAATTGTTCATTGTGGTGTCGAATTGTGCTCAGTTGTGGTAACTTAACATAACTAGATGGTACAGAGACGAATCACAGCGGATATGTGCGAATTAGAGGCTGAATCGTTCGAAAATGAGCAAAATTCGTTCAAAACGATCAAAATTCGTGCAAAACGAGCAAAATTGTTCATTGTGGTGTTGAATTGTACTCAGATAGGATAACTTAACATAACTAGATAGTACAGAGTCGAATTACAGCGGATATGTGCGAATTAGAGGCTGAATCGTGCGAAAATGAGCATAATTCGTTCAAAACGAGCAATATTGTTCATCTTGGTGTTGAATTGTGCTCAGTTACGATAACTTAATATGACTAGATAGTACAGAGTCGAATTACAGCGGATATGTGCGAATTAGAGACTGAATCGTGCGAAAATGAGCATAATTCGTTCAAAACGAGCAATATTGTTCATTGTGGTGTTGAATTGTACTCAGTTACGATAACTTAATATGAATAGATGGTACAGAGTCGAATTACAGCGGATATGTGCGAATTAGAGGCTGAATCGTTCGAAAATGAGCAAAATTCGTTCAAAACGAGCAAAATTGTTCATTGTGGTGTTGAATTGTGCTCAGTTACGATAACTTTACATGACTAGATAGTACAGAGTCGAATTACAGCGGATATGTGCGAATTAGAGGCTGAATCGTGCGAAAATCAGCAAAATACGTTCATTACGAGCAAAATTGTTCATTGTGGTGTCGAATTGTGCTCAGTTGTGGTAACTTAACATAACTAGATGGTACAGAGTCGAATCACAGCGGATATGTGCGAATTAGAGGCTGAATCGTGCGAAAATGAGCAAAATACGTTCATTACGAGCAAAATTGTTCATTGTGGTGTCGAATTGTGCTCAGTTGTGGTAACTTAACATAACTAGATGGCACAGAGTCGAATCACAGCGGATATGTGCGAATTAGAGGCTGAATCGTGCGAAAATGAGCAAAATACGTTCATTACGAGCAAAATTGTTCATTGTGGTGTCGAATTGTGCTCAGTTGTGGTAACTTAACATAACTAGATGATACAGAGTCGAATCACAGCGGATATGTGCGAATTAGAGGCTGAATCGTGCGAAAATGAGCATAATTCGTGCAAAACGAGCAATATTGTTCATTGTGGTGTCGAATTGTACTCAGTTACGATAACTTAATTTGAATAGATGGTACAGAGTCGAATTACAGCGGATATGTGCGAATTAGAGGCTGAATCGTGCGAAAATGAGCATTATTCGTTCATTACGAGCAAAATTGTTCATTGTGGTGTGGAATTGTGCTCAGTTACGATAACTTAACATAACTAGATGGGGCAGAATAGAATCACAGCGGATATGTGCGAATTAGAGGCTGAATCGTGCGAAAATGAGCAAAATACGTTCATTACGAGCAAAATTGTTCATTGTGGTGTCGAATTGTGCTCAGATAGGATAACTTAACATAACTATATAGTACAGAGTCGAATTACAGCGGATATGTGCGAATTAGAGCCTGAATCGTTCGAAAATGAGCATAATTCGTTCATTACGAGCAAAATTGTTCGTTGTGGTGTCGAATTGTGCTCAGTTACGATAACTTAACATAACTAGATGGGGCAGAGTCGAATTACAGCGGATATGTGCGAATTAGAGACTGAATCGTGCGAAAATGTGCATTATTCGTTCATTACGAGCAAAATTGTTCATTGTGGTGTCGAATTGTGCTCAGTTGTGGTGACTTAACGTAACTAGATGGTACCGAGTCGAATCACAGCGGATGTGTGCGAATTAGAGGCTGAATCGTGCGAAAATGAGCAAAATACGTTCATTACGAGCAAAATTGTTCATTGTGGTGTCGAATTGTGCTCAGTTACGATAACTTAACATAACTAGATGGGACAGAGTCGAATCACAGCGGATATGTGCGAATTAGAGGCTGAATCGTGCGAAAATGAGCAAAATACGTTCATTACGAGCAAAATTGTTCATTGTGGTGTCGAATTGTGCTCAGTTGTGGTAACTTAACATAACTAGATGGTACAGAGACGAATCACAGCGGATATGTGCGAATTAGAGGCTGAATCGTTCGAAAATGAGCAAAATTCGTGCAAAACGAGCAAAATTGTGCAATGTGGTGTTGAATTGTGCTGAGTTACGATAACTTAACATAACTAGATGGGACAGAGTCGAATTACAGCGGATATGTGCGAATCAGAGGCTGAATCGTGCGAAAATGAGCAAAATACGTTCATTACGAGCAAAATTGTTCATTGTGGTGTCGAATTGTGCTCAGTTGTGGTAACTTAACATAACTAGATGGTACAGAGTCGAATCACAGCGGATATGTGCGAATTAGAGGCTGAATCGTGCGTAAATGAGCACAATTCGTGCAAAACGAGCAAAATTGTTCATTGTGGTGTTGAATTGTGCTCAGTTACGATAACTTAACATAACTAGATGGGGCAGAGTCGAATTACAGCGGATATGTGCGAATTAGAGACTGAATCGTGCGAAAATGTGCATTATTCGTTCATTACGAGCAAAATTGATCATTGTGGTGATGAATTGTGCTCAGTTGTGGTGACTTAACATAACTAGACGGTACAGAGACGAATCACAGCGGATATGTGCGAATTAGAGGCTGAATCGTTCGAAAATGAGCAAAATTCGTTCAAAACGATCAAAATTCGTGCAAAACGAGAAAAATTGTTCATTGTGGTGTTGAATTGTACTCAGATAGGATAACATAACATAACTAGATAGTACAGAGTCGAATTACAGCGGATATGTGCGAATTAGAGGCTGAATCGTGCGAAAATGAGCATAATTCGTTCAAAACGAGCAATATTGTTCATTGTGGTGTTGAATTGTACTCAGTTACGATAACTTAATATGACTAGATAGTACACAGTCGAGTTACAGCGGATATGTGCGAATTAGAGGCTGAATCGTGCGAAAATGTGCATTATTCGTTCA
This sequence comes from Megachile rotundata, assembly GCF_050947335.1. Classification (NCBI taxonomy): domain Eukaryota; kingdom Metazoa; phylum Arthropoda; class Insecta; order Hymenoptera; family Megachilidae; genus Megachile; species Megachile rotundata. The sequence continues at coordinate 117,102 of NW_027473338.1, read as the reverse complement.
TTACGAGCAAAATTGTTCGTTGTGGTGTTGAATTGTGCTCAGATAGGATAACTTAACATAACTAGATAGTGCAGAGTCGAATTACAGCGGATATGTGCGAATTAGAGGCTGAATCGTGCGAAAATGATTATAATGCGTTCATTACGAGCAAAATTGTTCATTGTGGTGTCGAATTGTGCTCAGTTGTGGTAACTTAACATAACTAGATGGTACAGAGTCGAATCACAGCGGATATGTGCGAATTAGAGGCTGAATCGTGCGAAAATGAGCAAAATACGTTCATTACGAGCAAAATTGTTCATTGTGGTGTCGAATTGTGCTCAGTTGTGGTAACTTAACATAACTAGATGGCACAGAGTCGAATCACAGCGGATATGTGCGAATTAGAGGCTGAATCGTGCGAAAATGAGCAAAATACGTTCATTACGAGCAAAATTGTTCATTGTGGTGTCGAATTGTGCTCAGTTGTGGTAACTTAACATAACTAGATGCTACAGAGTCGAATCACAGCGGATATGTGCGAATTAGAGGCTGAATCGTGCGAAAATGAGCATAATTCGTGCAAAACGAGCAATATTGTTCATTGTGGTGTCGAATTGTACTCAGTTACGATAACTTAATTTGAATAGATGGTACAGAGTCGAATTACAGCGGATATGTGCGAATTAGAGGCTGAATCGTGCGAAAATGAGCATTATTCGTTCATTACGAGCAAAATTGTTCATTGTGGTGTGGAATTGTGCTCAGTTACGATAACTTAACATAACTAGATGGGGCAGAATAGAATCACAGCGGATATGTGCGAATTAGAGGCTGAATCGTGCGAAAATGAGCAAAATACGTTCATTACGAGCAAAATTGTTCATTGTGGTGTCGAATTGTGCTCAGATAGTATAACTTAACATAACTAGGTAGTACAGAGTCGAATTACAGCGGATATGTGCGAATTAGAGGCTGAATCGTGCGAAAATGAGCATAATTCATGCAAAACGAGCAAAAGTGTTCATTGTGGTGTGGAATTGTGCTCAGTTACGATAACTTAACATAACTAGATGGGGCAGAATAGAATCACAGCGGATATGTGCGAATTAGAGGCTGAATCGTGCGAAAATCAGCAAAATACGTTCATTACGAGCAAAATTGTTCATTGTGGTGTCGAATTGTGCTCAGTTACAATAACTTAACATAACTAGGTGGGACAGAGTCGAATCGCAGCGGATATGTGCGAATGAGAGGCTGAATCGTGCGAAAATCAGCAAAATACGTTCATTACGAGCAAAATTGTTCATTGTGGTGTCGAATTGTGCTCAGTTGTGGTAACTTAACATAACTAGATGCTACAGAGTCGAATCACAGCGGATATGTGCGAATTAGAGGCTGAATCGTGCGAAAATGAGCATAATTCGTTCATTACGAGCAAAATTGTTCATTGTGGTGTGGAATAGTGCTCAGTTACGATAACTTAACATAACTAGATGGGGCAGAGTCGAATTACAGCGGATATGTGCGAATTAGAGACTGAATCGTGCGAAAATGTGCATTATTCGTTCATTACGAGCAAAATTGTTCATTGTGGTGTCGAATTGTGCTCAGTTGTGGTAACTTAACATAACTAGATGGTACAGAGACGAATCACAGCGGATATGTGCGAATTAGAGGCTGAATCGTTCGAAAATGAGCAAAATTCGTTCAAAACGATCAAAATTCGTGCAAAACGAGCAAAATTGTTCATTGTGGTGTTGAATTGTACTCAGATAGGATAACTTAACATAACTAGATAGTACAGAGTCGAATTACAGCGGATATGTGCGAATTAGAGGCTGAATCGTGCGAAAATGAGCATAATTCGTTCAAAACGAGCAATATTGTTCATCTTGGTGTTGAATTGTGCTCAGTTACGATAACTTAATATGACTAGATAGTACAGAGTCGAATTACAGCGGATATGTGCGAATTAGAGACTGAATCGTGCGAAAATGAGCATAATTCGTTCAAAACGAGCAATATTGTTCATTGTGGTGTTGAATTGTACTCAGTTACGATAACTTAATATGAATAGATGGTACAGAGTCGAATTACAGCGGATATGTGCGAATTAGAGGCTGAATCGTTCGAAAATGAGCAAAATTCGTTCAAAACGAGCAAAATTGTTCATTGTGGTGTTGAATTGTGCTCAGTTACGATAACTTTACATGACTAGATAGTACAGAGTCGAATTACAGCGGATATGTGCGAATTAGAGGCTGAATCGTGCGAAAATCAGCAAAATACGTTCATTACGAGCAAAATTGTTCATTGTGGTGTCGAATTGTGCTCAGTTGTGGTAACTTAACATAACTAGATGGTACAGAGTCGAATCACAGCGGATATGTGCGAATTAGAGGCTGAATCGTGCGAAAATGAGCAAAATACGTTCATTACGAGCAAAATTGTTCATTGTGGTGTCGAATTGTGCTCAGTTGTGGTAACTTAACATAACTAGATGGCACAGAGTCGAATCACAGCGGATATGTGCGAATTAGAGGCTGAATCGTGCGAAAATGAGCAAAATACGTTCATTACGAGCAAAATTGTTCATTGTGGTGTCGAATTGTGCTCAGTTGTGGTAACTTAACATAACTAGATGCTACAGAGTCGAATCACAGCGGATATGTGCGAATTAGAGGCTGAATCGTGCGAAAATGAGCATAATTCGTGCAAAACGAGCAATATTGTTCATTGTGGTGTCGAATTGTACTCAGTTACGATAACTTAATTTGAATAGATGGTACAGAGTCGAATTACAGCGGATATGTGCGAATTAGAGGCTGAATCGTGCGAAAATGAGCATTATTCGTTCATTACGAGCAAAATTGTTCATTGTGGTGTGGAATTGTGCTCAGTTACGATAACTTAACATAACTAGATGGGGCAGAATAGAATCACAGCGGATATGTGCGAATTAGAGGCTGAATCGTGCGAAAATGAGCAAAATACGTTCATTACGAGCAAAATTGTTCATTGTGGTGTCGAATTGTGCTCAGATAGTATAACTTAACATAACTAGGTAGTACAGAGTCGAATTACAGCGGATATGTGCGAATTAGAGGCTGAATCGTGCGAAAATGAGCATAATTCATGCAAAACGAGCAAAAGTGTTCATTGTGGTGTGGAATTGTGCTCAGTTACGATAACTTAACATAACTAGATGGGGCAGAATAGAATCACAGCGGATATGTGCGAATTAGAGGCTGAATCGTGCGAAAATCAGCAAAATACGTTCATTACGAGCAAAATTGTACATTGTGGTGTCGAATTGTGCTCAGTTGTGGTAACTTAACATAACTAGATGGTACAGAGTCGAATCACAGCGGATATGTGCGAATTAGAGGCTGAATCGTGCGAAAATGAGCAAAATACGTTCATTACGATCAAAATTGTTCATTGTGGTGTCGAATTGTGCTCAGTTGTGGTAACTTAACATAACTAGATGGTACGGAGTCGAATCACAGCGGATATGTGCGAATTAGAGGCTATATCGTTCGAAAATGAGCAAAATTCGTGCAAAACGAGCAAAATTGTGCAATGTGGTGTTGAATTGTGCTGAGTTACGATAACTTAACATAACTAGATGGGACAGAGTCAAATCACAGCGGATATGTGCGAATTAGAGGCTGAATCGTGCGAAAATGAGCAAAATACGATCATTACGTGCAAAATTGTTCATTGTGGTGTCGAATTGTGCTCAGTTACGATAACTTAACATAACTAGATGGGACAGAGTCGAATCACAGCGGATATGTGCGAATTAGAGGCTGAATCGTGCGAAAATGAGCATAATTCGTGCAAAACGAGCAAAATTGTTCATTGTGGTGTTGAATTGTGCTCAGATAGGATAACTTAACATAACTAGATGGGACAGAGTCGAATTGCAGCGGATATGTGCGAATTAGAGGCCGAATCGTTCGAATATGAGCAAAATTAGTTCAAAACGAGCAAAATTGTTTATTGTGGTGTTGAATTGTGCTCAGATAGGATAACCTCACGTAACTAGATAGTACAGAGTCGAATTACAGCGGATATGTGCGAATCAGAGGCTGAATCGTGCGAAAATGAGCAAAATACGTTCATTACGAGCAAAATTGTTCATTGTGGTGATGAATTGTGCTCAGTTGTGGTGACTTAACATAACTAGACGGTACAGAGACGAATCACAGCGGATATGTGCGAATTAGAGGCTGAATCGTTCGAAAATGAGCAAAATTCGTTCAAAACGATCAAAATTCGTGCAAAACGAGAAAAATTGTTCATTGTGGTGTTGAATTGTACTCAGATAGGATAACATAACATAACTAGATAGTACAGAGTCGAATTACAGCGGATATGTGCGAATTAGTGGCTGAATCGTGCGAAAATGAGCATAATTCGTTCAAAACGAGCAATATTGTTCATTGTGGTGTTGAATTGTACTCAGTTACGATAACTTAATATGACTAGATAGTACACAGTCGAGTTACAGCGGATATGTGCGAATTAGAGGCTGAATCGTGCGAAAATGAGCATTATTCGTTCATTACGAGCAAAATTGTTCGTTGTGGTGTTGAATTGTGCTCAGATAGGATAACTTAACATAACTAGATAGTGCAGAGTCGAATTACAGCGGATATGTGCGAATTAGAGGCTGAATCGTGCGAAAATGATTATAATGCGTTCATTACGAGCAAAATTGTTCATTGTTGTGTGGAATTGTGCTCAGTTACGATAACTTAACATAACTAGATGGGGTAGAGTCGAATCACAGCGGATATGTGCGAATTAGAGGCTGAATCGTGCGAAAATGAGCATAATTCGTGCAAAACGAGCAAAATTGTTCATTGTGGTGTTGAATTGTGCTCAGATAGGATAACTTAACATAACTAGATAGTACAGAGTCGAATTACAGCGGATATGTGCGAATTAGAGGCTGAATCGTGCGAAAATGAGCATAATTCGTGCAAAACGCGCAAAATTGTTCATTCTGGTGTCGAATTGTGCTCAGATAGGATAACGTAACATAACTAGATAGTACAGAGTTGAATTACAGCGGATATGTGCGAATTAGAGGCTGAATCGTGCGAAAATGAGCATAATTCGTTCATTACGAGCAAAATTGTTCATTGTGGTGTGGAATTGTGCTCAGTTACGATAACTTAACATAACTAGATGGGGCAGAGTCGAATTACAGCGGATATGTGCAAATTAGAGACTGAATCGTGCGAAAATGAGCATAATTCGTTCATTACGAGCAAAATTGTTCATTGTGGTGTGGAATTGTGCTCAGTTGTGGTAGCTTAACATAACTAGATAGTACAGAGTCGAATTACAGCGGATACGTGCGAATTAGAGGCTGAATCGTGCGAAAATGAGCATAATTCGTTCCTTACGAGCAAAATTGTTCATTGTGGTGTTGAATTGTGCTCAGATAGGATAACTTAACATAACTAGATAGTACAGAGTCGAATTACAGCGGATATGTGCGAATTAGAGGCTGAATCGTGCGAAAATGAGCATAATTCGTGCAAAACGCGCAAAATTGTTCATTGTGGTGTCGAATTGTGCTCAGATAGGATAACTTAACATAACTAGATAGTACAGAGTTGAATTACAGCGGATATGAGCGAATTAGAGGCTGAATCGTGCGAAAATGAGCATAATTCGTTCATTACGAGCAAAATTGTTCATTGTGGTGTGGAATTGTGCTCAGTTACGATAACTTAACATAACTAGATGGGGCAGAGTCGAATTACAGCGGATACGTGCGAATTAGAGGCTGAATCGTGCGAAAATGAGCATAATTCGTTCATTACGAGCAAAATTGTTCATTGTGGTGTGGAATTGTGCTCAGTTGTGGTAGCTTAACATAACTAGATGGTACAGAGTCGAATCACAGCGGATATGTGCGAATTAGAGGCTGAGTCGTGCGAAAATAAGCATAATTCGTGCAAAACGAGCAAAATTGTTCATTGTGGTGTTGAATTGTGCTCAGATAGGAGAACATAACATAACTAGATAGTACAGAGTCGAATTACAGCGGATATGTGCGAATTAGAGGCTGAATCGTGCGAAAATGAGCATAATTCGTGCAAAACGCGCAAAATTGTTCATTGTGGTGTCGAATTGTGCTCAGATAGGATAACTTAACATAACTAGATAGTACAGAGTTGAATTACAGCGGATATGTGCGAATTAGAGGCTGAATCGTGCGAAAATGAGCATAATTCGTGCAAAACGAGCAAAATTGTTCATTGTGGTGTTGAATTGTGCTCAGATAGGATAACTTAACATAACTAGATAGTACAGAGTCGAATTACAGCGGATATGTGCGAATTAGAGGCTGAATCGTGCGAAAATGAGCATAATTCGTGCAAAACGCGCAAAATTGTTCATTGTGGTGTCGAATTGTGCTCAGATAGGATAACTTAACATAACTAGATAGTACAGAGTCGAATTACAGCGGATATGTGCGAATTAGAGGCTGAATCGTGCGAAAATGATTATAATGCGTTCATTACGAGCAAAATTGTTCATTGTGGTGTGGAATTGTGCTCAGTTACGATAACTTAACATAACTAGATGGGGTAGAGTCGAATCACAGCGGATATGTGCGAATTAGAGGCTGAATCGTGCGAAAATGAGCATAATTCGTGCAAAACGAGCAAAATTGTTCATTGTGGTTTTGAATTGTGCTCAGATAGGATAACTTAACATAACTAGATAGTACAGAGTCGAATTACAGCGGATATGTGCGAATTAGAGGCTGAATCGTGCGAAAATGAGCATAATTCGTGCAAAACGCGCAAAATTGTTCATTCTGGTGTCGAATTGTGCTCAGATAGGATAACTTATCATAACTAGATAGTATAGAGTTGAATTACAGCGGATATGTGCGAATTAGAGGCTGAATCGTGCGAAAATGAGCATAATTCGTTCATTACGAGCAAAATTGTTCACTGTGGTGTGGAATTGTGCTCAGTTACGATAACTTAACATAACTAGATGGGGCAGAGTCGAATTACAGCGGATATGTGCAAATTAGAGACTGAATCGTGCGAAAATGAGCATAATTCGTTCATTACGAGCAAAATTGTTCATTGTGGTGTGGAATTGTGCTCAGTTGTGGTAGCTTAACATAACTAGATGGTACAGAGTCGAATCACAGCGGATATGTGCGAATTAGAGGCTGAGTCGTGCGAAAATAAGCATAATTCGTGCAAAACGAGCAAAATTGTTCATTGTGGTGTTGAATTGTGCTCAGATGGGAGAACATAACATAACTAGATAGTACAGAGTCGAATTACAGCGGATATGTGCGAATTAGAGGCTGAATCGTGCGAAAATGAGCATAATTCGTGCAAAACGCGCAAAATTGTTCATTGTGGTGTCGAATTGTGCTCAGATAGGATAACTTAACATAACTAGATAGTACAGAGTAAAATTACAGCGGATATGTGCGAATTAGAGGCTGAATCGTGCGAAAATGAGCATAATTCGTGCATAACGAGCAAAATTGTTCATTGTGGTGTTGAATTGTGCTCAGATAGGATAACTTAACATAACTAGATAGTACAGAGTCGAATTACAGCGGATATGTGCGAATTAGAGGCTGAATCGTGCGAAAATGAGCATAATTCGTTCATTACGAGCAAAATTGTTCATTGTGGTGTGGAATTGTGCTCAGTTACGATAACTTAACATAACTAGATGGGGCAGAGTCGAATCACAGCGGATATGTGCGAATTAGAGGCTGAGTCGTGCGAAAATGAGCATAATTCTTGCAAAACGAGCAAAATTGTCCATTGTGGTGTTGAATTGTGCTCAGATAGGATAACTTAACATAACTAGATAGTACAGAGTCGAATTACAGCGGATACGTGCGAGTTAGAGGCTGAATCGTGCGAAAATGAGCATAATTCGTTCCTTACGAGCAAAATTGTTCATTGTGGTGTTGAATTGTGCTCAGATAGGATAACTTAACATAACTAGATAGTACAGAGTTGAATTACAGCGGATATGTGCGAATTAGAGGCTGAATCGTGCGAAAATGAGCATAATTCGTGCAAAATGAGCAAAATTGTTCATTGTGGTGTTGAATTGTGCTCAGATAGGATAACTTAACATAACTAGATAGTACAGAGTCGAATTACAGCGGATATGTGCGAATTAGAGGCTGAATCGTGCGAAAATGAGCATAATTCGTGCAAAACGCGCAAAATTGTTCATTGTGGTGTCGAATTGTGCTCAGTTACGATAACTTAATATGACTAGATAGTACAGAGTCGAATTACAGCGGATATGTGCGAATTAGAGACTGAATCGTGCGAAAATGAGCATAATTCGTTCAAAACGAGCTATATTGTTCATTGTGGTGTTGAATTGTACTCAGTTACGATAACTTAATATGAATAGATGGTACAGAGTCGAATTACAGCGGATATGTGCGAATTAGAGGCTGAATCGTTCGAAAATGAGCCAAATTCGTTCAAAACGAGCAAAATTGATCATTGTGGTGTTGAATTGTGCTCAATTACGATAACTTAGTATGACTAGATAGTACAGAGTCGAATTACAGCGGATATGTGCGAATTAGAGACTGAATCGTGCGAAAATGAGCATAATTCGTTCAAAACGAGCAATATTGTACATTGTGGTGTTGAATTGTACTCAGTTACGATAACTTAATATGAATAGATGGTACAGAGTCGAATTACAGCGGATATGTGCGAATTAGAGGCTGAATCGTTCGAAAATGAGCAAAATTCGTTCAAAACGAGCAAAATTGTTCATTGTGGTGTTGAATTGTGCTCAGTTACGATAACTTAATATGACTAGATAGTACAGAGTCGAATTACAGCGGATATGTGCGAATTAGAGACTGAATCGTGCGAAAATGAGCATAATTCGTTCAAAACGAGCAATATTGTTCATTGTGGTGTTGAATTGTACTCAGTTACGATAACTTAATATGAATAGATGGTACAGAGTCGAATTACAGCGGATATGTGCGAATTAGAGGCTGAATCGTTCGAAAATGAGCAAAATTCGTTCAAAACGAGCAAAATTGTTCATTGTGGTGTTGAATTGTGCTCAGTTACGATAACTTAGTATGACTAGATAGTACAGAGTCGAATTACAGCGGATATGTGCGAATTAGAGACTGAATCGTGCGAAAATGAGCATAATTCGTTCAAAACGAGCAATATTGTTCATTGTGGTGTTGAATTGTACTCAGTTACGATAACTTAATATGAATAGATGGTACAGAGTCGAATTACAGCGGATATGTGCGAATTAGAGGCTGAATCGTGCGAAAATGAGCATTATTCGTTCATTACGAGCAAAATTGTTCATTGTGGTGTGGAATTGTGCTCAGTTACGATAACGTAACATAACTAGATGGGGCAGAATAGAATCACAGCGGATATGTGCGAATTAGAGGCTGAATCGTGCGAAAATCAGCAAAATACGTTCATTACGAGCAAAATTGTTCATTGTGGTGTCGAATTGTGCTCAGTTGTGGTAACTTAACATAACTAGATGCTACAGAGTCGAATCACAGCGGATATGTGCGAATTAGAGGCTGAATCGTGCGAAAATGAGCAAAATGCGTTCATTACGAGCAAAATTGTTCATTGTGGTGTCGAATTGTGCTCAGTTGTGGTAACTTAACATAACTAGATGGGACAGAGTCGAATCACAGCGGATATGTGCGAATTAGAGGCTGAATCGTGCGAAAATGAGCAAAATACGTTCATTACGAACAAAATTGTTCATTGTGGTGTCGAATTGTGCTCAGTTGTGGTAACTTAACATAACTAGGTGCTACAGAGTCGAATCACAGCGGATATGTGCGAATTAGAGACTGAATCGTGCGAAAATGAGCATAATTCGTTCAAAACGAGCAATATTGTTCATTGTGGTGTTGAATTGTACTCAGTTACGATAACTTAATATGAATAGATGGTGCAGAGTCGAATTACAGCGGATATGTGCGAATTAGAGGCTGAATCGTTCGAAAATGAGCAAAATTCGTTCAAAACGAGCAAAATTGATCATTGTGGTGTTGAATTGTGCTCAGTTACGATAACTTAGTATGACTAGATAGTACAGAGTCGAATTACAGCGGATATGTGCGAATTAGAGACTGAATCGTGCGAAAATGAGCATAATTCGTTCAAAACGAGCAATATTGTTCATTGTGGTGTTGAATTGTACTCAGTTACGATAACTTAATATGAATAGATGGTACAGAGTCGAATTACAACGGATATGTGCGAATTAGAGGCTGAATCGTTCGAAAATCAGCAAAATACGTTCATTACGAGCAAAATTGTTCATTGTGGTGTCGAATTGTGCTCAGTTGTGGTAACTTAACATAACTAGATGGAACAGAGTCGAATCACAGCGGATATGTGCGAATTAGAGGCTGAATCGTGCGAAAATGAGCAAAATACGTTCATTACGAGCAAAATTGTTCATTGTGGTGTCGAATTGTGCTCAGTTGTGGTAACTTAACATAACTAGATAGTACAGAGTCGAATTACAGCGGATATGTGCGAATTAGAGGCTGAATCGTTCGAAAATGAGCAAAATTCGTTCAAAACGAGCAAAATTGTTCATTGTGGTGTTGAATTGTGCTCAGTTACGATAACTTAATATGACTAGATAGTACAGAGTCGAATTACAGCGGATATGTGCGAATTAGAGACTGAATCGTGCGAAAATGAGCATAATTCGTTCAAAACGAGCAATATTGTTCATTGTGGTGTTGAATTGTACTCAGTTACGATAACTTAATATGAATAGATGGTACAGAGTCGAATTACAGCGGATATGTGCGAATTAGAGGCTGAATCGTGCGAAAATGAGCATAATTCGTTCATTACGAGCAAAATTGTTCATTGTGGTGTGGAATTGTGCTCAGTTGCGATAACTTAACATAACTAGATGGGGCAGAGCCGAATCACAGCGGATATGTGCGAATTAGAGGCTGAGTCGTGCGAAAATGAGCATAATTCTTGCAAAACGAGCAAAATTGTCCATTGTGGTGTTGAATTGTGCTCAGATAGGATAACTTAACATAACTAGATAGTGCAGAGTCGAATTACAGCGGATACGTGCGAATTAGAGGCTGAATCGTGCGAAAATGAGCATAATTCGTTCCTTACGAGCAAAATTGTTCATTGTGCTGTCGAATTGTGCTCAGTTACGATAACTTAACATAACTAGATGGTACAGAGTCGAATCACAGCGGATATGTGCGAATTAGAGGCTGAATCGTGCGAAAATCAGCAAAATACGTTCATTACGAGCAAAATTGTTCATTGTGGTGTCGAATTGTGCTCAGTTGTGGTAACTTAACATAACTAGATGGTACAGATTCGAATCACAGCGGATATGTGCGAATTAGAGGCTGAATCGTGCGAAAATCAGCAAAATACGTTCATTACGAGCAAAATTGTTCATTGTGGTGTCGAATTGTGCTCAGTTGTGGTAACTTAACATAACTAGATGCTACAGAGTCGAATCACAGCGGATATGTGCGAATTAGAGACTGAATCGTGCGAAAATGAGCATAATTCGTTCAAAACGAGCAATATTGTTCATTGTGGTGTTGAATTGTACTCAGTTACGATAACTTAATATGAATAGATGGTACAGAGTCGAATTACAGCGGATATGTGCGAATTAGAGGCTGAATCGTGCGAAAATGAGCATTATTCGTTCATTACGAGCAAAATTGTTCATTGTGGTGTGGAATTGTGCTCAGTTACGATAACTTAACATAACTAGATGGGGCAGAATAGAATCACAGCGGATATATGCGAATTAGAGGCTGAATCGTGCGAAAATCAGCAAAATACGTTCATTACGAGCAAAATTGTTCATTGTGGTGTCGAATTGTGCTCAGTTGTGCTAACTTAACATAACTAGATGGTACAGAGTCGAATCACAGCGGATATGTGCGAATTAGAGGCTGAATCGTGCGAAAATGAGCAAAATACGTTCATTACGAGCAAAATTGTTCATTGTGGTGTCGAATTGTGCTCAGATAGTATAACTTAACATAACTAGGTAGTACAGAGTCGAATTACAGCGGATATGTGCGAATTAGAGGCTGAATCGTGCGAAAATGAGCATAATTCGTGCAAAACGAGCAAAATTGTTCATTGTGGTGTGGAATTGTGCTCAGTTACGATAACTTAACATAACTAGATGGGGCAGAATAGAATCACAGCGGATATGTGCGAATTAGAGGCTGAATCGTGCGAAAATCAGCAAAATACGTTCATTACGAGCAAAATTGTACATTGTGGTGTCGAATTGTGCTCAGTTGTGGTAACTTAACATAACTAGATGGTACAGAGTCGAATCACAGCGGATATGTGCGAATTAGAGGCTGAATCGTGCGAAAATGAGCATAATTCGTTCATTACGAGCAAAATTGTTCATTCTGGTGTGGAATTGTGCTCAGTTACGATAACTTAACATAACTAGATGGGGCAGAGTCGAATCACAGCGGATGTGTGCGAATTAGAGGCTGAGTCGTGCGAAAATGAGCATAATTCTTGCAAAACGAGCAAAATTGTCCATTGTGGTGTTGAATTGTGCTCAGATAGGATAACTTAACATAACTAGATAGTACAGAGTCGAATTACAGCGGATATGTGCGAATTAGAGGCTGAATCGTGCGAAAATGAGCATAATTCGTGCAAAACGCGCAAAATTGTTCATTGTGGTGTCGAATTGTGCTCAGATAGGATAACTTAACATAACTAGATAGTACAGAGTCGAATTACAGCGGATATGTGCGAATTAGAGGCTGAATCGTGCGAAAATGAGCATAATTCGTTCAGTACGAGCAAAATTGTTCATTGTGGTGTGGAATTGTGCTCAGTTACGATAACTTAACATAACTAGATGGGGCAGAGTCGAATCACAGCGGATATGTGCGAATTAGAGGCTGAGTCGTGCGAAAATGAGCATAATTCTTGCAAAACGAGCAAAATTGTCCATTGTGGTGTTGAATTGTGCTCAGATAGGATAACTTAACATAACTAGATAGTACAGAGTCGAATTACAGCGGATACGTGCGAATTAGAGGCTGAATCGTGCGAAAATGAGCATAATTCGTTCCTTACGAGCAAAATTGTTCATTGTGGTGTTGAATTGTGCTCAGATAGGATAACTTAACATAACTAGATAGTACAGAGTCGAATTACAGCGGATATGTGCGAATTAGAGGCTGAATCGTGCGAAAATGAGCATAATTCGTGCAAAACGCGCAAAATTGTTCATTGTGGTGTCGAATTGTGCTCAGATAGGATAACTTAACATAACTAGATAGTACAGAGTTGAATTACAGCGGATATGAGCGAATTAGAGGCTGAATCGTGCGAAAATGAGCATAATTCGTTCATTACGAGCAAAATTGTTCATTGTGGTGTGGAATTGTGCTCAGTTACGATAACTTAACATAACTAGATGGGGCAGAGTCGAATTACAGCGGATATGTGCAAATTAGAGGCTGAATCGTGAGAAAATGAGCATAATTCGTGCAAAACGCGCAAAATTGTTCATTGTGGTGTCGAATTGTGCTCAGATAGGATAACTTAACATAACTAGATAGTACAGAGTTGAATTACAGCGGATATGTGCGAATTAGAGGCTGAATCGTGCGAAAATGAGCATAATTCGTGCAAAATGAGCAAAATTGTTCATTGTGGTGTTGAATTGTGCTCAGATAGGATAACTTAACATAACTAGATAGTACAGAGTCGAATTACAGCGGATATGTGCGAATTAGAGGCTGAATCGTGCGAAAATGAGCATAATTCGTGCAAAACGCGCAAAATTGTTCATTGTGGTGTCGAATTGTGCTCAGATAGGATAACTTAACATAACTAGATAGTACAGAGTTGAATTACAGCGGATATGTGCGAATTAGAGGCTGAATCGTGCGAAAATGAGCATAATTCGTTCATTACGAGCAAAATTGTTCATTGTGGTGTGGAATTGTGCTCAGTTACGATAACTTAACATAACTAGATGGGGCAGAGTCGAATCACAGCGGATATATGCGAATTAGAGGCTGAGTCGTGCGAAAATGAGCATAATTCGTTCATTACGAGCAAAATTGTTCATTGTGGTGTGGAATTGTGCTCAGTTGTGGTAGCTTAACATAACTAGATGGTACAGAGTCGAATCACAGCGGATATGTGCGAATTAGAGGCTGAGTCGTGCGAAAATAAGCATAATTCGTGCAAAACGAGCAAAATTGTTCATTGTGGTGTCGAATTGTGCTCAGATAGGATAACTTAACATAACTAGATAGTACAGAGTTGAATTACAGCGGATATGTGCGAATTAGAGGCTGAATCGTGCGAAAATGAGCATAATTCGTGCAAAATGAGCAAAATTGTTCATTGTGGTGTTGAATTGTGCTCAGATAGGATAACTTAACATAACTAGATAGTACAGAGTCGAATTACAGCGGATATGTGCGAATTAGAGGCTGAATCGTGCGAAAATGAGCATAATTCGTGCAAAACGCGCAAAATTGTTCATTGTGGTGTCGAATTGTGCTCAGATAGGATAACTTAACATAACTAGATAGTACAGAGTTGAATTACAGCGGATATGTGCGAATTAGAGGCTGAATCGTGCGAAAATGAGCATAATTCGTTCACTACGAGCAAAATTGTTCATTGTGGTGTGGAATTGTGCTCAGTTACGATAACTTAACATAACTAGATGGGGCAGAGTCGAATCACAGCGGATATATGCGAATTAGAGGCTGAATCGTGCGAAAATGAGCATAATTCTTGCAAAACGAGCAAAATTGTCCATTGTGGTGTTGAATTGTGCTCAGATAGGATAACTTAACATAACTAGATAGTACAGAGTCGAATTACAGCGGATATGTGCGAATTAGAGGCTGAATCGTGCGAAAATGAGCATTATTCGTTCATTACGAGCAAAATTGTTCATTGTGGTGTCGAATTGTGCTCAGTTACAATAACTTAACATAACTAGATGGGGCAGAGTCGAATTACAGCGGATATGTGCGAATTAGAGACTGAATCGTGCGAAAATGTGCATTATTCGTTCATTACGAGCAAAATTGTTCATTGTGGTGTCGAATTGTGCTCAGTTGTGGTGACTTAACATAACTAGATGGTACCGAGTCGAATCACAGCGGATATGTGCGAATTAGAGGCTGAATCGTGCGAAAATGAGCAAAATACGTTCATTACGAGCAAAATTGTTCATTGTGGTGTCGAATTGTGCTCAGTTGTGGTAACTTAACATAACTAGATGGTACAGAGACGAATCACAGCGGATATGTGCGAATTAGAGGCTGAATCGTGCGAAAATGAGCATAATTCGTTCATTACGAGCAAAATTGTTCATTGTGGTGTGGAATTGTGCTCAGTTACGATAACTTAACATAACTAGATGGTACAGAGTCGAATCACAGCGGATATGTGCGAATTAGAGGCTGAGTCGTGCGAAAATAAGCATAATTCGTGCAAAACGAGCAAAATTGTTCATTGTGGTGTTGAATTGTGCTCAGATAGGAGAACATAACATAACTAGATAGTACAGAGTCGAATTACAGCGGATATGTGCGAATTAGAGGCTGAATCGTGAGAAAATGAGCATAATTCGTGCAAAACGCGCAAAATTGTTCATTGTGGTGTCGAATTGTGCTCAGATAGGATAACTTAACATAACTAGATAGTACAGAGTTGAATTACAGCGGATATGTGCGAATTAGAGGCTGAATCGTGCGAAAATGAGCATAATTCGTGCAAAATGAGCAAAATTGTTCATTGTGGTGTTGAATTGTGCTCAGATAGGATAACTTAACATAACTAGATAGTACAGAGTCGAATTACAGCGGATATGTGCGAATTAGAGGCTGAATCGTGCGAAAATGAGCATAATTCGTGCAAAACGCGCAAAATTGTTCATTGTGGTGTCGAATTGTGCTCAGATAGGATAACTTAACATAACTAGATAGTACAGAGTTGAATTACAGCGGATATGTGCGAATTAGAGGCTGAATCGTGCGAAAATGAGCATAATTCGTTCATTACGAGCAAAATTGTTCATTGTGGTGTGGAATTGCGCTCAGTTACGATAACTTAACATAACTAGATGGGGCAGAGTCGAATCACAGCGGATATATGCGAATTAGAGGCTGAGTCGTGCGAAAATGAGCATAATTCTTGCAAAACGAGCAAAATTGTCCATTGTGGTGTTGAATTGTGCTCAGATAGGATAACTTAACATAACTAGATAGTACAGAGTCGGATTACAGCGGATATGTGCGAATTAGAGGCTGAATCGTGCGAAAATGAGCATTATTCGTTCATTACGAGCAAAATTGTTCATTGTGGTGTCGAATTCTGCTCAGTTACAATAACTTAACATAACTAGATGGGGCAGAGTCGAATTACAGCGGATATGTGCGAATTAGAGACTGAATCGTGCGAAAATGTGCATTATTCGTTCATTACGAGCAAAATTGTTCATTGTGGTGTCGAATTGTGCTCAGTTGTGGTGACTTAACATAACTAGATGGTACCGAGTCGAATCACAGCGGATATGTGCGAATTAGAGGCTGAATCGTGCGAAAATGAGCAAAATACGTTCATTACGAGCAAAATTGTTCATTGTGGTGTCGAATTGTGCTCAGTTGTGGTAACTTAACATAACTAGATGGTACAGAGACGAATCACAGCGGATATGTGCGAATTAGAGGCTGAATCGTTCGAAAATGAGCATAATTCGTTCAAAACGATCAAAATTCGTGCAAAACGAGCAAAATTGTTCATTGTGGTGTTGAATTGTGCTCAGTTACGATAACTTAATATGACTAGATAGTACAGAGTCGAATTACAGCGGATATGTGCGAATTAGAGACTGAATCGTGCGAAAATGAGCATAATTCGTTCAAAACGAGCAATATTGTTCATCTTGGAGTTGAATTGTGCTCAGTTACGATAACTTAATATGACTAGATAGTACAGAGTCGAATTACAGCGGATATGTGCGAATTAGAGACTGAATCGTGCGAAAATGAGCATAATTCGTTCAAAACGAGCAATATTGTTCATTGTGGTGTTGAATTGTACTCAGTTACGATAACTTAATATGAATAGATGGTACAGAGTCGAATTACAGCGGATATGTGCGAATTAGAGGCTGAATCGTTCGAAAATGAGCAAAATTCGTTCAAAACGAGCAAAATTGTTCATTGTGGTGTTGAATTGTGCTCAGTTAGGATAACTTAACATGACTAGATAGTACAGAGTCGAATTACAGCGGATATGTGCGAATTAGAGGCTGAATCGTGCGAAAATCAGAAAAATACGTTCATTACGAGCAAAATTGTTCATTGTGGTGTCGAATTGTGCTCAGTTGTGGTAACTTAACATAACTAGATGGTACAGATTCGAATCACAGCGGATATGTGCGAATTAGAGGCTGAATCGTGCGAAAATCAGCAAAATACGTTCATTACGAGCAAAATTGTTCATTGTGGTGTCGAATTGTGCTCAGTTGTGGTAACTTAACATAACTAGATGCTACAGAGTCGAATCACAGCGGATATGTGCGAATTAGAGACTGAATCGTGCGAAAATGAGCATAATTCGTTCAAAACGAGCAATATTGTTCATTGTGGTGTTGAATTGTACTCAGTTACGATAACTTAATATGAATAGATGGTACAGAGTCGAATTACAGCGGATATGTGCGAATTAGAGGCTGAATCGTTCGAAAATGAGCCAAATTCGTTCAAAACGAGCAAAATTGATCATTGTGGTGTTGAATTTTGCTCAGTTACGATAACTTAGTATGACTAGATAGTACAGAGTCGAATTACAGCGGATATGTGCGAATTAGAGACTGAATCGTGCGAAAATGAGCATAATTCGTTCAAAACGAGCAATATTGTTCATTGTGGTGTTGAATTGTACTCAGTTACGATAACTTAATATGAATAGATGGTACAGAGTCGAATTACAGCGGATATGTGCGAATTAGAGGCTGAATCGTTCGAAAATGAGCAAAATTCGTTCAAAACGAGCAAAATTGTTCATTGTGGTGTTGAATTGTGCTCAGTTACGATAACTTAATATGACTAGATAGTACAGAGTCGAATTACAGCGGATATGTGCGAATTAGAGACTGAATCGTGCGAAAATGAGCATAATTCGTTCAAAACGAGCAATATTGTTCATTGTGGTGTTGAATTGTACTCAGTTACGATAACTTAATATGAATAGATGGTACAGAGTCGAATTACAGCGGATATGTGCGAATTAGAGGCTGAATCGTGCGAAAATGAGCATTATTCGTTCATTACGAGCAAAATTGTTCATTGTGGTGTGGAATTGTGCTCAGTTACGATAACTTAACATAACTAGATGGGGCAGAATAGAATCACAGCGGATATGTGCGAATTAGAGGCTGAATCGTGCGAAAATCAGCAAAATACGTTCATTACGAGCAAAATTGTTCATTGTGGTGTCGAATTGTGCTCAGTTGTGGTAACTTAACATAACTAGATGGTACAGAGTCGAATCACAGCGGATATGTGCGAATTAGAGGCTGAATCGTGCGAAAATGAGCAAAATACGTTCATTACGAGCAAAATTGTTCATTGTGGTGTCGAATTGTGCTCAGTTGTGGTAACTTAACATAACTAGATGGGACAGAGTCGAATCACAGCGGATATGTGCGAATTAGAGGCTGAATCGTGCGAAAATGAGCAAAATACGTTCATTACGAACAAAATTGTTCATTGTGGTGTCGAATTGTGCTCAGTTGTGGTAACCTAACATAACTAGGAACTACAGAGTCGAATCACAGCGGATATGTGCGAATTAGAGACTGAATCGTGCGAAAATGAGCATAATTCGTTCAAAACGAGCAATATTGTTCATTGTGGTGTTGAATTGTACTCAGTTACGATAACTTAATATGAATAGATGGTGCAGAGTCGAATTACAGCGGATATGTGCGAATTAGAGGCTGAATCGTTCGAAAATGAGCAAAATTCGTTCAAAACGAGCAAAATTGATCATTGTGGTGTTGAATTGTGCTCAGTTACGATAACATAGTATGACTAGATAGTACAGAGTCGAATTACAGCGGATATGTGCGAATTAGAGACTGAATCGTGCGAAAATGAGCATAATTCGTTCAAAACGAGCAATATTGTTCATTGTGGTGTTGAATTGTACTCAGTTACGATAACTTAATATGAATAGATGGTACAGAGTCGAATTACAGCGGATATGTGCGAATTAGAGGCTGAATCGTTCGAAAATCAGCAAAATACGTTCATTACGAGCAAAATTGTTCATTGTGGTGTCGAATTGTGCTCAGTTGTGGTAACTTAACATAACTAGATAGTACAGAGTCGAATTACAGCGGATATGTGCGAATTAGAGGCTGAATCGTTCGAAAATGAGCAAAATTCGTTCAAAACGAGCAAAATTGTTCATTGTGGTGTTGAATTGTGCTCAGTTACGATAACTTAATATGACTAGATAGTACAGAGTCGAATTACAGCGGATATGTGCGAATTAGAGACTGAATCGTGCGAAAATGAGCATAATTCGTTCAAAACGAGCAATATTGTTCATTGTGGTGTTGAATTGTACTCAGTTACGATAACTTAATATGAATGGATGGTACAGAGTCGAATTACAGCGGATATGTGCGAATTAGAGGCTGAATCGTGCGAAAATGAGCATTATTCGTTCATTACGAGCAAAATTGTTCATTGTGGTGTGGAATTGTGCTCAGTTACGATAACTTAACATAACTAGATGGGGCAGAATAGAATCACAGCGGATATGTGCGAATTAGAGGCTGAATCGTGCGAAAATGAGCATAATTCGTTCAAAACGAGCAATATTGTTCATTGTGGTGTTGAATTGTACTCAGTTACGATAACTTAATATGAATAGATGGTACAGAGTCGAATTACAGCGGATATGTGCGAATTAGAGGCTGAATCGTGCGAAAATGAGCATTATTCGTTCATTACGAGCAAAATTGTTCATTGTGGTGTGGAATTGTGCTCAGTTACGATAACTTAACATAACTAGATGGGGCAGAATAGAATCACAGCGGATATGTGCGAATTAGAGGCTGAATCGTGCGAAAATCAGCAAAATACGTTCATTACGAGCAAAATTGTTCATTGTGGTGTCGAATTGTGCTCAGTTGTGGTAACTTAACATAACTAGATGTTACAGAGTCGAATCACAGCGGATATGTGCGAATTAGAGGCTGAATCGTGCGAAAATGAGCATAATTCGTTCATTACGAGCAAAATTGTTCATTGTGGTGTGGAATTGTGCTCAGTTACGATAACTTAACATAACTAGATGGGGCAGAGTCGAATCACAGCGGATATGTGCGAATTAGAGGCTGAGTCGTGCGAAAATGAGCATAATTCTTGCAAAACGAGCAAAATTGTCCATTGTGGTGTTGAATTGTGCTCAGATAGGATAACTTAACATAACTAGATAGTGCAGAGTCGAATTCCAGCGGATACGTGCGAATTAGAGGCTGAATCGTGCGAAAATGAGCATAATTCGTTCCTTACGAGCAAAATTGTTCATTGTGCTGTCGAATTGTGCTCAGTTACGATAACTTAACATAACTAGATGGGACAGAGTCGAATCACAACGGATATGTGCGAATTAGAGGCTGAATCGTGCGAAAATGAGCAAAATACGTTCATTACGAGCAAAATTGTTCATTGTGGTGTCGAATTGTGCTCAGTTGTGGTAACTTAACATAACTAGATGCTACAGAGTCGAATCACAGCGGATATGTGCGAATTAGAGGCTGAATCGTGCGAAAATGAGCCTAATTCGTTCATTACGAGCAAAATTGTTCATTGTGCTGTCGAATTGTGCTCAGTTACGATAACTTAACATAACTAGATGGTACAGAGTCGAATCACAGCGGATATGTGCGAATTAGAGGCTGAGTCGTGCGAAAATCAGCAAAATACGTTCATTACGAGCAAAATTGTTCATTGTGGTGTGGAATTGTGCTCAGTTACGATAACTTAACATAACTAGATGGAGCAGAGTCGAATTACAGCGGATATGTGCGAATTAGAGACTGAATCGTGCGAAAATGTGCATTATTCGTTCATTACGAGCAAAATTGTTCATTGTGGTGTCGAATTGTGCTCAGTTGTGGTGACTTAACATAACTAGATGGTACCGAGTCGAATCACAGCGGATATGTGCGAATTAGAGGCTGAATCGTGCGAAAATTAGCAAAATACGTTCATTACGAGCAAAATTGTTCATTGTGGTGTCGAATTGAGCTCAGTTGTGGTAACTTAACATAACTAGATGGTACAGAGACGAATCACAGCGGATATGTGCGAATTAGAGGCTGAATCGTTCGAAAATGAGCAAAATTCGTTCAAAACGATCAAAATTCGTGCAAAACGAGCAAAATTGTTCATTGTGGTGTTGAATTGTACTCAGATAGGATAACTTAACATAACTAGATAGTACAGAGTCGAATTACAGCGGATATGTGCGAATTAGAGGCTGAATCGTGCGAAAATGAGCATAATTCGTTCAAAACGAGCAATATTGTTCATCTTGGAGTTGAATTGTGCTCAGTTACGATAACTTAATATGACTAGATAGTACAGAGTCGAATTACAGCGGATATGTGCGAATTAGAGACTGAATCGTGCGAAAATGAGCATAATTCGTTCAAAACGAGCAATATTGTTCATTGTGGTGTTGAATTGTACTCAGTTACGATAACTTAATATGAATAGATGGTACAGAGTCGAATTACAGCGGATATGTGCGAATTAGAGGCTGAATCGTTCGAAAATGAGCAAAATTCGTTCAAAACGAGCAAAATTGTTCATTGTGGTGTTGAATTGTGCTCAGTTAGGATAACTTAACATGACTAGATAGTACAGAGTCGAATTACAGCGGATATGTGCGAATTAGAGGCTGAATCGTGCGAAAATCAGAAAAATACGTTCATTACGAGCAAAATTGTTCATTGTGGTGTCGAATTGTGCTCAGTTGTGGTAACTTAACATAACTAGATGGTACAGATTCGAATCACAGCGGATATGTGCGAATTAGAGGCTGAATCGTGCGAAAATCAGCAAAATACGTTCATTACGAGCAAAATTGTTCATTGTGGTGTCGAATTGTGCTCAGTTGTGGTAACTTAACATAACTAGATGCTACAGAGTCGAATCACAGCGGATATGTGCGAATTAGAGACTGAATCGTGCGAAAATGAGCATAATTCGTTCAAAACGAGCAATATTGTTCATTGTGGTGTTGAATTGTACTCAGTTACGATAACTTAATATGAATAGATGGTACAGAGTCGAATTACAGCGGATATGTGCGAATTAGAGGCTGAATCGTGCGAAAATGAGCATTATTCGTTCATTACGAGCAAAATTGTTCATTGCGGTGTGGAATTGTGCTCAGTTACGATAACTTAACATAACTAGATGGGGCAGAATAGAATCACAGCGGATATGTGCGAATTAGAGGCTGAATCGTGCGAAAATCAGCAAAATACGTTCATTACGAGCAAAATTGTTCATTGTGGTGTCGAATTGTGCTCAGTTGTGGTAACTTAACATAACTAGATGGTACAGAGTCGAATCACAGCGGATATGTGCGAATTAGAGGCTGAATCGTGCGAAAATGAGCAAAATACGTTCATTACGAGCAAAATTGTTCATTGTGGTGTCGAATTGTGCTCAGATAGTATAACTTAACATAACTAGGTAGTACAGAGTCGAATTACAGCGGATATGTGCGAATTAGAGGCTGAATCGTGCGAAAATGAGCATAATTCGTGCAAAACGAGCAAAATTGTTCATTGTGGTGTGGAATTGTGCTCAGTTACGATAACTTAACATAACTAGATGGGGCAGAATAGAATCACAGCGGATATGTGCGAATTAGAGGCTGAATCGTGCGAAAATCAGCAAAATACGTTCATTACGAGCAAAATTGTACATTGTGGTGTCGAATTGTGCTCAGTTGTGGTAACTTAACATAACTAGATGGTACAGAGTCGAATCACAGCGGATATGTGCGAATTAGAGGCTGAATCGTGCGAAAATGAGCATAATTCGTGCAAAACGAGCAAAATTGTTCATTGTGGTGTGGAATTGTGCTCAGTTACGATAACTTAACATAACTAGATGGGGCAGAATAGAATCACAGCGGATATGTGCTAATTAGAGGCTGAATCGTGCGAAAATTAGCAAAATACGTTCATTACGAGCAAAATTGTTCATTGTGGTGTCGAATTGAGCTCAGTTGTGGTAACTTAACATAACTAGATGGTACAGAGACGAATCACAGCGGATATGTGCGAATTAGAGGCTGAATCGTTCGAAAATGAGCAAAATTCGTTCAAAACGATCAAAATTCGTGCAAAACGAGCAAAATTGTTCATTGTGGTGTTGAATTGTACTCAGATAGGATAACTTAACATAGCTAGATAGTACAGAGTCGAATTACAGCGGATATGTGCGAATTAGAGGCTGAATCGTGCGAAAATGAGCATAATTCGTTCAAAACGAGCAATATTGTTCATCTTGGAGTTGAATTGTGCTCAGTTACGATAACTTAATATGACTAGATAGTACAGAGTCGAATTACAGCGGATATGTGCGAATTAGAGACTGAATCGTGCGAAAATGAGCATAATTCGTTCAAAACGAGCAATATTGTTCATTGTGGTGTTGAATTGTACTCAGTTACGATAACTTAATATGAATAGATGGTACAGAGTCGAATTACAGCGGATATGTGCGAATTAGAGGCTGAATCGTTCGAAAATGAGCAAAATTCGTTCAAAACGAGCAAAATTGTTCATTGTGGTGTTGAATTGTGCTCAGTTAGGATAACTTAACATGACTAGATAGTACAGAGTCGAATTACAGCGGATATGTGCGAATTAGAGGCTGAATCGTGCGAAAATCAGAAAAATACGTTCATTACGAGCAAAATTGTTCATTGTGGTGTCGAATTGTGCTCAGTTGTGGTAACTTAACATAACTAGATGGTACAGATTCGAATCACAGCGGATATGTGCGAATTAGAGGCTGAATCGTGCGAAAATCAGCAAAATACGTTCATTACGAGCAAAATTGTTCATTGTGGTGTCGAATTGTGCTCAGTTGTGGTAACTTAACATAACTAGATGCTACAGAGTCGAATCACAGCGGATATGTGCGAATTAGAGACTGAATCGTGCGAAAATGAGCATAATTCGTTCAAAACGAGCAATATTGTTCATTGTGGTGTTGAATTGTACTCAGTTACGATAACTTAATATGAATAGATGGTACAGAGTCGAATTACAGCGGATATGTGCGAATTAGAGGCTGAATCGTGCGAAAATGAGCATTATTCGTTCATTACGAGCAAAATTGTTCATTGCGGTGTGGAATTGTGCTCAGTTACGATAACTTAACATAACTAGATGGGGCAGAATAGAATCACAGCGGATATGTGCGAATTAGAGGCTGAATCGTGCGAAAATCAGCAAAATACGTTCATTACGAGCAAAATTGTTCATTGTGGTGTCGAATTGTGCTCAGTTGTGGTAACTTAACATAACTAGATGGTACAGAGTCGAATCACAGCGGATATGTGCGAATTAGAGGCTGAATCGTGCGAAAATGAGCAAAATACGTTCATTACGAGCAAAATTGTTCATTGTGGTGTCGAATTGTGCTCAGATAGTATAACTTAACATAACTAGGTAGTACAGAGTCGAATTACAGCGGATATGTGCGAATTAGAGGCTGAATCGTGCGAAAATGAGCATAATTCGTTCATTACGAGCAAAATTGTTCATTGTGGTGTGGAATTGTGCTCAGTTACGATAACTTAACATAACTAGATGGGGCAGAGTCGAATCACAGCGGATATGTGCGAATTAGAGGCTGAGTCGTGCGAAAATGAGCATAATTCTTGCAAAACGAGCAAAATTGTCCATTGTGGTGTTGAATTGTGCTCAGATAGGATAACTTAACATAACTAGATAGTGCAGAGTCGAATTACAGCGGATACGTGCGAATTAGAGGCTGAATCGTGCGAAAATGAGCATAATTCGTTCCTTACGAGCAAAATTGTTCATTGTGCTGTCGAATTGTGCTCAGTTACGATAACTTAACATAACTAGATGGGGCAGAGTCGAATTACAGCGGATACGTGCGAATTAGAGGCTGAATCGTGCGAAAATGAGCATAATTCGTTCCTTACGAGCAAAATTGTTCATTGTGGTGTTGAATTGTGCTCAGATAGGAGAACATAACATAACTAGATAGTACAGAGTCGAATTACAGCGGATATGTGCGAATTAGTGGCTGAATCGTGCGAAAATGAGCATAATTCGTGGAAAACGCGCAAAATTGTTCACTGTGGTGTCGAATTGTGCTCAGATAGGATAACTTAACATAACTAGATAGTACAGAGTTGAATTACAGCGGATATGTGCGAATTAGAGGCTGAATCGTGCGAAAATGAGCATAATTCGTGCAAAACGAGCAAAATTGTTCATTGTGGTGTTGAATTGTGCTCAGATAGGATAACTTAACATGACTAGATAGTACAGAGTCGAATTACAGCGGATATGTGCGAATTAGAGGCTGAATCGTGCGAAAATCAGAAAAATACGTTCATTACGAGCAAAATTGTTCATTGTGGTGTCGAATTGTGCTCAGTTGTGGTAACTTAACATAACTAGATGGTACAGATTCGAATCACAGCGGATATGTGCGAATTAGAGGCTGAATCGTGCGAAAATCAGCAAAATACGTTCATTACGAGCAAAATTGTTCATTGTGGTGTCGAATTGTGCTCAGTTGTGGTAACTTAACATAACTAGATGCTACAGAGTCGAATCACAGCGGATATGTGCGAATTAGAGACTGAATCGTGCGAAAATGAGCATAATTCGTTCAAAACGAGCAATATTGTTCATTGTGGTGTTGAATTGTACTCAGTTACGATAACTTAATATGAATAGATGGTACAGAGTCGAATTACAGCGGATATGTGCGAATTAGAGGCTGAATCGTTCGAAAATGAGCCAAATTCGTTCAAAACGAGCAAAATTGATCATTGTGGTGTTGAATTTTGCTCAGTTACGATAACTTAGTATGACTAGATAGTACAGAGTCGAATTACAGCGGATATGTGCGAATTAGAGACTGAATCGTGCGAAAATGAGCATAATTCGTTCAAAACGAGCAATATTGTTCATTGTGGTGTTGAATTGTACTCAGTTACGATAACTTAATATGAATAGATGGTACAGAGTCGAATTACAGCGGATATGTGCGAATTAGAGGCTGAATCGTTCGAAAATGAGCAAAATTCGTTCAAAACGAGCAAAATTGTTCATTGTGGTGTTGAATTGTGCTCAGTTACGATAACTTAATATGACTAGATAGTACAGAGTCGAATTACAGCGGATATGTGCGAATTAGAGACTGAATCGTGCGAAAATGAGCATAATTCGTTCAAAACGAGCAATATTGTTCATTGTGGTGTTGAATTGTACTCAGTTACGATAACTTAATATGAATAGATGGTACAGAGTCGAATTACAGCGGATATGTGCGAATTAGAGGCTGAATCGTGCGAAAATGAGCATTATTCGTTCATTACGAGCAAAATTGTTCATTGTGGTGTGGAATTGTGCTCAGTTACGATAACTTAACATAACTAGATGGGGCAGAATAGAATCACAGCGGATATGTGCGAATTAGAGGCTGAATCGTGCGAAAATCAGCAAAATACGTTCATTACGAGCAAAATTGTTCATTGTGGTGTCGAATTGTGCTCAGTTGTGGTAACTTAACATAACTAGATGGTACAGAGTCGAATCACAGCGGATATGTGCGAATTAGAGGCTGAATCGTGCGAAAATGAGCAAAATACGTTCATTACGAGCAAAATTGTTCATTGTGGTGTCGAATTGTGCTCAGTTGTGGTAACTTAACATAACTAGATGGGACAGAGTCGAATCACAGCGGATATGTGCGAATTAGAGGCTGAATCGTGCGAAAATGAGCAAAATACGTTCATTACGAACAAAATTGTTCATTGTGGTGTCGAATTGTGCTCAGTTGTGGTAACCTAACATAACTAGGAGCTACAGAGTCGAATCACAGCGGATATGTGCGAATTAGAGACTGAATCGTGCGAAAATGAGCATAATTCGTTCAAAACGAGCAATATTGTTCATTGTGGTGTTGAATTGTACTCAGTTACGATAACTTAATATGAATAGATGGTGCAGAGTCGAATTACAGCGGATATGTGCGAATTAGAGGCTGAATCGTTCGAAAATGAGCAAAATTCGTTCAAAACGAGCAAAATTGATCATTGTGGTGTTGAATTGTGCTCAGTTACGATAACATAGTATGACTAGATAGTACAGAGTCGAATTACAGCGGATATGTGCGAATTAGAGACTGAATCGTGCGAAAATGAGCATAATTCGTTCAAAACGAGCAATATTGTTCATTGTGGTGTTGAATTGTACTCAGTTACGATAACTTAATATGAATAGATGGTACAGAGTCGAATTACAGCGGATATGTGCGAATTAGAGGCTGAATCGTTCGAAAATCAGCAAAATACGTTCATTACGAGCAAAATTGTTCATTGTGGTGTCGAATTGTGCTCAGTTGTGGTAACTTAACATAACTAGATAGTACAGAGTCGAATTACAGCGGATATGTGCGAATTAGAGGCTGAATCGTTCGAAAATGAGCAAAATTCGTTCAAAACGAGCAAAATTGTTCATTGTGGTGTTGAATTGTGCTCAGTTACGATAACTTAATATGACTAGATAGTACAGAGTCGAATTACAGCGGATATGTGCGAATTAGAGACTGAATCGTGCGAAAATGAGCATAATTCGTTCAAAACGAGCAATATTGTTCATTGTGGTGTTGAATTGTACTCAGTTACGATAACTTAATATGAATGGATGGTACAGAGTCGAATTACAGCGGATATGTGCGAATTAGAGGCTGAATCGTGCGAAAATGAGCATTATTCGTTCATTACGAGCAAAATTGTTCATTGTGGTGTGGAATTGTGCTCAGTTACGATAACTTAACATAACTAGATGGGGCAGAATAGAATCACAGCGGATATGTGCGAATTAGAGGCTGAATCGTGCGAAAATGAGCATAATTCGTTCAAAACGAGCAATATTGTTCATTGTGGTGTTGAATTGTACTCAGTTACGATAACTTAATATGAATAGATGGTACAGAGTCGAATTACAGCGGATATGTGCGAATTAGAGGCTGAATCGTGCGAAAATGAGCATTATTCGTTCATTACGAGCAAAATTGTTCATTGTGGTGTGGAATTGTGCTCAGTTACGATAACTTAACATAACTAGATGGGGCAGAATAGAATCACAGCGGATATGTGCGAATTAGAGGCTGAATCGTGCGAAAATCAGCAAAATACGTTCATTACGAGCAAAATTGTTCATTGTGGTGTCGAATTGTGCTCAGTTGTGGTAACTTAACATAACTAGATGTTACAGAGTCGAATCACAGCGGATATGTGCGAATTAGAGGCTGAATCGTGCGAAAATGAGCATAATTCGTTCATTACGAGCAAAATTGTTCATTGTGGTGTGGAATTGTGCTCAGTTACGATAACTTAACATAACTAGATGGGGCAGAGTCGAATCACAGCGGATATGTGCGAATTAGAGGCTGAGTCGTGCGAAAATGAGCATAATTCTTGCAAAACGAGCAAAATTGTCCATTGTGGTGTTGAATTGTGCTCAGATAGGATAACTTAACATAACTAGATAGTGCAGAGTCGAATTCCAGCGGATACGTGCGAATTAGAGGCTGAATCGTGCGAAAATGAGCATAATTCGTTCCTTACGAGCAAAATTGTTCATTGTGCTGTCGAATTGTGCTCAGTTACGATAACTTAACATAACTAGATGGGACAGAGTCGAATCACAACGGATATGTGCGAATTAGAGGCTGAATCGTGCGAAAATGAGCAAAATACGTTCATTACGAGCAAAATTGTTCATTGTGGTGTCGAATTGTGCTCAGTTGTGGTAACTTAACATAACTAGATGCTACAGAGTCGAATCACAGCGGATATGTGCGAATTAGAGGCTGAATCGTGCGAAAATGAGCCTAATTCGTTCATTACGAGCAAAATTGTTCATTGTGCTGTCGAATTGTGCTCAGTTACGATAACTTAACATAACTAGATGGTACAGAGTCGAATCACAGCGGATATGTGCGAATTAGAGGCTGAGTCGTGCGAAAATCAGCAAAATACGTTCATTACGAGCAAAATTGTTCATTGTGGTGTGGAATTGTGCTCAGTTACGATAACTTAACATAACTAGATGGAGCAGAGTCGAATTACAGCGGATATGTGCGAATTAGAGACTGAATCGTGCGAAAATGTGCATTATTCGTTCATTACGAGCAAAATTGTTCATTGTGGTGTCGAATTGTGCTCAGTTGTGGTGACTTAACATAACTAGATGGTACCGAGTCGAATCACAGCGGATATGTGCGAATTAGAGGCTGAATCGTGCGAAAATTAGCAAAATACGTTCATTACGAGCAAAATTGTTCATTGTGGTGTCGAATTGAGCTCAGTTGTGGTAACTTAACATAACTAGATGGTACAGAGACGAATCACAGCGGATATGTGCGAATTAGAGGCTGAATCGTTCGAAAATGAGCAAAATTCGTTCAAAACGATCAAAATTCGTGCAAAACGAGCAAAATTGTTCATTGTGGTGTTGAATTGTACTCAGATAGGATAACTTAACATAACTAGATAGTACAGAGTCGAATTACAGCGGATATGTGCGAATTAGAGGCTGAATCGTGCGAAAATGAGCATAATTCGTTCAAAACGAGCAATATTGTTCATCTTGGAGTTGAATTGTGCTCAGTTACGATAACTTAATATGACTAGATAGTACAGAGTCGAATTACAGCGGATATGTGCGAATTAGAGACTGAATCGTGCGAAAATGAGCATAATTCGTTCAAAACGAGCAATATTGTTCATTGTGGTGTTGAATTGTACTCAGTTACGATAACTTAATATGAATAGATGGTACAGAGTCGAATTACAGCGGATATGTGCGAATTAGAGGCTGAATCGTTCGAAAATGAGCAAAATTCGTTCAAAACGAGCAAAATTGTTCATTGTGGTGTTGAATTGTGCTCAGTTAGGATAACTTAACATGACTAGATAGTACAGAGTCGAATTACAGCGGATATGTGCGAATTAGAGGCTGAATCGTGCGAAAATCAGAAAAATACGTTCATTACGAGCAAAATTGTTCATTGTGGTGTCGAATTGTGCTCAGTTGTGGTAACTTAACATAACTAGATGGTACAGATTCGAATCACAGCGGATATGTGCGAATTAGAGGCTGAATCGTGCGAAAATCAGCAAAATACGTTCATTACGAGCAAAATTGTTCATTGTGGTGTCGAATTGTGCTCAGTTGTGGTAACTTAACATAACTAGATGCTACAGAGTCGAATCACAGCGGATATGTGCGAATTAGAGACTGAATCGTGCGAAAATGAGCATAATTCGTTCAAAACGAGCAATATTGTTCATTGTGGTGTTGAATTGTACTCAGTTACGATAACTTAATATGAATAGATGGTACAGAGTCGAATTACAGCGGATATGTGCGAATTAGAGGCTGAATCGTGCGAAAATGAGCATTATTCGTTCATTACGAGCAAAATTGTTCATTGCGGTGTGGAATTGTGCTCAGTTACGATAACTTAACATAACTAGATGGGGCAGAATAGAATCACAGCGGATATGTGCGAATTAGAGGCTGAATCGTGCGAAAATCAGCAAAATACGTTCATTACGAGCAAAATTGTTCATTGTGGTGTCGAATTGTGCTCAGTTGTGGTAACTTAACATAACTAGATGGTACAGAGTCGAATCACAGCGGATATGTGCGAATTAGAGGCTGAATCGTGCGAAAATGAGCAAAATACGTTCATTACGAGCAAAATTGTTCATTGTGGTGTCGAATTGTGCTCAGATAGTATAACTTAACATAACTAGGTAGTACAGAGTCGAATTACAGCGGATATGTGCGAATTAGAGGCTGAATCGTGCGAAAATGAGCATAATTCGTGCAAAACGAGCAAAATTGTTCATTGTGGTGTGGAATTGTGCTCAGTTACGATAACTTAACATAACTAGATGGGGCAGAATAGAATCACAGCGGATATGTGCGAATTAGAGGCTGAATCGTGCGAAAATCAGCAAAATACGTTCATTACGAGCAAAATTGTACATTGTGGTGTCGAATTGTGCTCAGTTGTGGTAACTTAACATAACTAGATGGTACAGAGTCGAATCACAGCGGATATGTGCGAATTAGAGGCTGAATCGTGCGAAAATGAGCATAATTCGTGCAAAACGAGCAAAATTGTTCATTGTGGTGTGGAATTGTGCTCAGTTACGATAACTTAACATAACTAGATGGGGCAGAATAGAATCACAGCGGATATGTGCTAATTAGAGGCTGAATCGTGCGAAAATTAGCAAAATACGTTCATTACGAGCAAAATTGTTCATTGTGGTGTCGAATTGAGCTCAGTTGTGGTAACTTAACATAACTAGATGGTACAGAGACGAATCACAGCGGATATGTGCGAATTAGAGGCTGAATCGTTCGAAAATGAGCAAAATTCGTTCAAAACGATCAAAATTCGTGCAAAACGAGCAAAATTGTTCATTGTGGTGTTGAATTGTACTCAGATAGGATAACTTAACATAGCTAGATAGTACAGAGTCGAATTACAGCGGATATGTGCGAATTAGAGGCTGAATCGTGCGAAAATGAGCATAATTCGTTCAAAACGAGCAATATTGTTCATCTTGGAGTTGAATTGTGCTCAGTTACGATAACTTAATATGACTAGATAGTACAGAGTCGAATTACAGCGGATATGTGCGAATTAGAGACTGAATCGTGCGAAAATGAGCATAATTCGTTCAAAACGAGCAATATTGTTCATTGTGGTGTTGAATTGTACTCAGTTACGATAACTTAATATGAATAGATGGTACAGAGTCGAATTACAGCGGATATGTGCGAATTAGAGGCTGAATCGTTCGAAAATGAGCAAAATTCGTTCAAAACGAGCAAAATTGTTCATTGTGGTGTTGAATTGTGCTCAGTTAGGATAACTTAACATGACTAGATAGTACAGAGTCGAATTACAGCGGATATGTGCGAATTAGAGGCTGAATCGTGCGAAAATCAGAAAAATACGTTCATTACGAGCAAAATTGTTCATTGTGGTGTCGAATTGTGCTCAGTTGTGGTAACTTAACATAACTAGATGGTACAGATTCGAATCACAGCGGATATGTGCGAATTAGAGGCTGAATCGTGCGAAAATCAGCAAAATACGTTCATTACGAGCAAAATTGTTCATTGTGGTGTCGAATTGTGCTCAGTTGTGGTAACTTAACATAACTAGATGCTACAGAGTCGAATCACAGCGGATATGTGCGAATTAGAGACTGAATCGTGCGAAAATGAGCATAATTCGTTCAAAACGAGCAATATTGTTCATTGTGGTGTTGAATTGTACTCAGTTACGATAACTTAATATGAATAGATGGTACAGAGTCGAATTACAGCGGATATGTGCGAATTAGAGGCTGAATCGTGCGAAAATGAGCATTATTCGTTCATTACGAGCAAAATTGTTCATTGCGGTGTGGAATTGTGCTCAGTTACGATAACTTAACATAACTAGATGGGGCAGAATAGAATCACAGCGGATATGTGCGAATTAGAGGCTGAATCGTGCGAAAATCAGCAAAATACGTTCATTACGAGCAAAATTGTTCATTGTGGTGTCGAATTGTGCTCAGTTGTGGTAACTTAACATAACTAGATGGTACAGAGTCGAATCACAGCGGATATGTGCGAATTAGAGGCTGAATCGTGCGAAAATGAGCAAAATACGTTCATTACGAGCAAAATTGTTCATTGTGGTGTCGAATTGTGCTCAGATAGTATAACTTAACATAACTAGGTAGTACAGAGTCGAATTACAGCGGATATGTGCGAATTAGAGGCTGAATCGTGCGAAAATGAGCATAATTCGTTCATTACGAGCAAAATTGTTCATTGTGGTGTGGAATTGTGCTCAGTTACGATAACTTAACATAACTAGATGGGGCAGAGTCGAATCACAGCGGATATGTGCGAATTAGAGGCTGAGTCGTGCGAAAATGAGCATAATTCTTGCAAAACGAGCAAAATTGTCCATTGTGGTGTTGAATTGTGCTCAGATAGGATAACTTAACATAACTAGATAGTGCAGAGTCGAATTACAGCGGATACGTGCGAATTAGAGGCTGAATCGTGCGAAAATGAGCATAATTCGTTCCTTACGAGCAAAATTGTTCATTGTGCTGTCGAATTGTGCTCAGTTACGATAACTTAACATAACTAGATGGGGCAGAGTCGAATTACAGCGGATACGTGCGAATTAGAGGCTGAATCGTGCGAAAATGAGCATAATTCGTTCCTTACGAGCAAAATTGTTCATTGTGGTGTTGAATTGTGCTCAGATAGGAGAACATAACATAACTAGATAGTACAGAGTCGAATTACAGCGGATATGTGCGAATTAGTGGCTGAATCGTGCGAAAATGAGCATAATTCGTGGAAAACGCGCAAAATTGTTCACTGTGGTGTCGAATTGTGCTCAGATAGGATAACTTAACATAACTAGATAGTACAGAGTTGAATTACAGCGGATATGTGCGAATTAGAGGCTGAATCGTGCGAAAATGAGCATAATTCGTGCAAAACGAGCAAAATTGTTCATTGTGGTGTTGAATTGTGCTCAGATAGGATAACTTAACATAACTAGATAGTACAGAGTCGAATTACAGCGGATATGTGCGAATTAGAGGCTGAATCGTGCGAAAATGAGCATAATTCGTGCAAAACACGCAAAATTGTTCATTGTGGTGTCGAATTGTGCTCAGATAGGATAACTTAACATAACTAGATAGTACAGAGTCGAATTACAGCGGATATGTGCGAATTAGAGGCTGAATCGTGCGAAAATGAGCATAATTCGTGCATAACGAGCAAAATTGTTCATTGTGGTGTTGAATTGTGCTCAGATAGGATAACTTAACATAACTAGATAGTACAGAGTCGAGTTACAGCGGATATGTGCGAATTAGAGGCTGAATCGTGCGAAAATGAGCATAATTCGTTCATTACGAGCAAAATTGTTCATTGTGGTGTGGAATTGTGCTCAGTTACGATAACTTAACATAACTAGATGGGGCAGAGTCGAATCACAGCGGATATGTGCGAATTAGAGGCTGAGTCGTGCGAAAATGAGCATAATTCTTGCAAAACGAGCAAAATTGTCCATTGTGGTGTTGAATTGTGCTCAGATAGGATAACTTAACATAACTAGATAGTACAGAGTCGAATTACAGCGGATACGTGCGAATTAGAGGCCGAATCGTGCGAAAATGAGCATAATTCGTTCCTTACGAGCAAAATTGTTCATTGTGGTGTTGAATTGTGCTCAGATAGGATAACTTAACATAACTAGATAGTACAGAGTCGAATTACAGCGGATATGTGCGAATTAGAGGCTGAATCGTGCGAAAATGAGCATAATTCGTGCAAAACGCGCAAAATTGTTCATTGTGGTGTCGAATTGTGCTCAGATAGGATAAGTTAACATAACTAGATAGTACAGAGTTGAATTACAGCGGATATGAGCGAATTAGAGGCTGAATCGTGCGAAAATGAGCATAATTCGTTCATTACGAGCAAAATTGTTCATTGTGGTGTGGAATTGTGCTCAGTTACGATAACTTAACATAACTAGATGGGGCAGAGTCGAATTACAGCGGATATGTGCAAATTAGAGACTGAATCGTGCGAAAATGAGCATAATTCGTTCATTACGAGCAAAATTGTTCATTGTGGTGTGGAATTGTGCTCAGTTGTGGTAGCTTAACATAACTAGATGGTACAGAGTCGAATCACAGCGGATATGTGCGAATTAGAGGCTGAGTCGTGCGAAAATAAGCATAATTCGTGCAAAACGAGCAAAATTGTTCATTGTGGTGTTGAATTGTGCTCAGATAGGAGAACATAACATAACTAGATAGTACAGAGTCGAATTACAGCGGATATGTGCGAATTAGAGGCTGAATCGTGAGAAAATGAGCATAATTCGTGCAAAACGCGCAAAATTGTTCATTGTGGTGTCGAATTGTGCTCAGATAGGATAACTTAACATAACTAGATGGGGCAGAATAGAATCACAGCGGATATGTGCGAATTAGAGGCTGAATCGTGCGAAAATCAGCAAAATACGTTCATTACGAGCAAAATTGTTCATTGTGGTGTCGAATTGTGCTCAGTTGTGGTAACTTAACATAACTAGATGGTACAGAGTCGAATCACAGCGGATATGTGCGAATTAGAGGCTGAATCGTGCGAAAATGAGCAAAATACGTTCATTACGAGCAAAATTGTTCATTGTGGTGTCGAATTGTGCTCAGATAGTATAACTTAACATAACTAGGTAGTACAGAGTCGAATTACAGCGGATATGTGCGAATTAGAGGCTGAATCGTGCGAAAATGAGCATAATTCGTGCAAAACGAGCAAAATTGTTCA
Organism: Megachile rotundata; assembly: GCF_050947335.1. Lineage (NCBI taxonomy): Eukaryota > Metazoa > Arthropoda > Insecta > Hymenoptera > Megachilidae > Megachile > Megachile rotundata. Next base: position 81,270 of record NW_027473338.1, on the reverse strand, counting down.
TTGTGGTGTGGAATTGTGCTCAGTTACGATAACTTAACATAACTAGATGGGGCAGAATAGAATCACAGCGGATATGTGCGAATTAGAGGCTGAATCGTGCGAAAATCAGCAAAATACGTTCATTACGAGCAAAATTGTACATTGTGGTGTCGAATTGTGCTCAGTTGTGGTAACTTAACATAACTAGATGGTACAGAGTCGAATCACAGCGGATATGTGCGAATTAGAGGCTGAATCGTGCGAAAATGAGCATAATTCGTGCAAAACGAGCAAAATTGTTCATTGTGGTGTGGAATTGTGCTCAGTTACGATAACTTAACATAACTAGATGGGGCAGAATAGAATCACAGCGGATATGTGCGAATTAGAGGCTGAATCGTGCGAAAATTAGCAAAATACGTTCATTACGAGCAAAATTGTTCATTGTGGTGTCGAATTGAGCTCAGTTGTGGTAACTTAACATAACTAGATGGTACAGAGACGAATCACAGCGGATATGTGCGAATTAGAGGCTGAATCGTTCGAAAATGAGCAAAATTCGTTCAAAACGATCAAAATTCGTGCAAAACGAGCAAAATTGTTCATTGTGGTGTTGAATTGTACTCAGATAGGATAACTTAACATAGCTAGATAGTACAGAGTCGAATTACAGCGGATATGTGCGAATTAGAGGCTGAATCGTGCGAAAATGAGCATAATTCGTTCAAAACGAGCAATATTGTTCATCTTGGAGTTGAATTGTGCTCAGTTACGATAACTTAATATGACTAGATAGTACAGAGTCGAATTACAGCGGATATGTGCGAATTAGAGACTGAATCGTGCGAAAATGAGCATAATTCGTTCAAAACGAGCAATATTGTTCATTGTGGTGTTGAATTGTACTCAGTTACGATAACTTAATATGAATAGATGGTACAGAGTCGAATTACAGCGGATATGTGCGAATTAGAGGCTGAATCGTGCGAAAATGAGCATTATTCGTTCATTACGAGCAAAATTGTTCATTGCGGTGTGGAATTGTGTTCAGTTACGATAACTTAACATAACTAGATGGGGCAGAATAGAATCACAGCGGATATGTGCGAATTAGAGGCTGAATCGTGCGAAAATCAGCAAAATACGTTCATTACGAGCAAAATTGTTCATTGTGGTGTCGAATTGTGCTCAGTTGTGGTAACTTAACATAACTAGATGGTACAGAGTCGAATCACAGCGGATATGTGCGAATTAGAGGCTGAATCGTGCGAAAATGAGCAAAATACGTTCATTACGAGCAAAATTGTTCATTGTGGTGTCGAATTGTGCTCAGATAGTATAACTTAACATAACTAGGTAGTACAGAGTCGAATTACAGCGGATATGTGCGAATTAGAGGCTGAATCGTGCGAAAATGAGCATAATTCGTTCATTACGAGCAAAATTGTTCATTGTGGTGTGGAATTGTGCTCAGTTACGATAACTTAACATAACTAGATGGGGCAGAGTCGAATCACAGCGGATATGTGCGAATTAGAGGCTGAGTCGTGCGAAAATGAGCATAATTCTTGCAAAACGAGCAAAATTGTCCATTGTGGTGTTGAATTGTGCTCAGATAGGATAACTTAACATAACTAGATAGTGCAGAGTCGAATTACAGCGGATACGTGCGAATTAGAGGCTGAATCGTGCGAAAATGAGCATAATTCGTTCCTTACGAGCAAAATTGTTCATTGTGCTGTCGAATTGTGCTCAGTTACGATAACTTAACATAACTAGATGGGGCAGAGTCGAATTACAGCGGATACGTGCGAATTAGAGGCTGAATCGTGCGAAAATGAGCATAATTCGTTCCTTACGAGCAAAATTGTTCATTGTGGTGTTGAATTGTGCTCAGATAGGAGAACATAACATAACTAGATAGTACAGAGTCGAATTACAGCGGATATGTGCGAATTAGAGGCTGAATCGTGCGAAAATGAGCATAATTCGTGGAAAACGCGCAAAATTGTTCACTGTGGTGTCGAATTGTGCTCAGATAGGATAACTTAACATAACTAGATAGTACAGAGTTGAATTACAGCGGATATGTGCGAATTAGAGGCTGAATCGTGCGAAAATGAGCATAATTCGTGCAAAACGAGCAAAATTGTTCATTGTGGTGTCGAATTGTGCTCAGATAGGATAACTTAACATAACTAGATAGTACAGAGTCGAATTACAGCGGATATGTGCGAATTAGAGGCTGAATCGTGCGAAAATGAGCATAATTCGTGGAAAACGCGCAAAATTGTTCATTGTGGTGTTGAATTGTGCTCAGATAGGATAACTTAACATAACTAGATAGTACAGAGTCGAATTACAGCGGATATGTGCGAATTAGAGGCTGAATCGTGCGAAAATGAGCATAATTCGTGCAAAACACGCAAAATTGTTCATTGTGGTGTCGAATTGTGCTCAGATAGGATAACTTAACATAACTAGATAGTACAGAGTCGAATTACAGCGGATATGTGCGAATTAGAGGCTGAATCGTGCGAAAATGAGCATAATTCGTGCATAACGAGCAAAATTGTTCATTGTGGTGTTGAATTGTGCTCAGATAGGATAACTTAACATAACTAGATAGTACAGAGTCGAGTTACAGCGGATATGTGCGAATTAGAGGCTGAATCGTGCGAAAATGAGCATAATTCGTTCATTACGAGCAAAATTGTTCATTGTGGTGTGGAATTGTGCTCAGTTACGATAACTTAACATAACTAGATGGGGCAGAGTCGAATCACAGCGGATATGTGCGAATTAGAGGCTGAGTCGTGCGAAAATGAGCATAATTCTTGCAAAACGAGCAAAATTGTCCATTGTGGTGTTGAATTGTGCTCAGATAGGATAACTTAACATAACTAGATAGTACAGAGTCGAATTACAGCGGATACGTGCGAATTAGAGGCCGAATCGTGCGAAAATGAGCATAATTCGTTCCTTACGAGCAAAATTGTTCATTGTGGTGTTGAATTGTGCTCAGATAGGATAACTTAACATAACTAGATAGTACAGAGTCGAATTACAGCGGATATGTGCGAATTAGAGGCTGAATCGTGCGAAAATGAGCATAATTCGTGCAAAACGCGCAAAATTGTTCATTGTGGTGTCGAATTGTGCTCAGATAGGATAACTTAACATAACTAGATAGTACAGAGTTGAATTACAGCGGATATGAGCGAATTAGAGGCTGAATCGTGCGAAAATGAGCATAATTCGTTCATTACGAGCAAAATTGTTCATTGTGGTGTGGAATTGTGCTCAGTTACGATAACTTAACATAACTAGATGGGGCAGAGTCGAATTACAGCGGATATGTGCAAATTAGAGACTGAATCGTGCGAAAATGAGCATAATTCGTTCATTACGAGCAAAATTGTTCATTGTGGTGTGGAATTGTGCTCAGTTGTGGTAGCTTAACATAACTAGATGGTACAGAGTCGAATCACAGCGGATATGTGCGAATTAGAGGCTGAGTCGTGCGAAAATAAGCATAATTCGTGCAAAACGAGCAAAATTGTTCATTGTGGTGTTGAATTGTGCTCAGATAGGAGAACATAACATAACTAGATAGTACAGAGTCGAATTACAGCGGATATGTGCGAATTAGAGGCTGAATCGTGAGAAAATGAGCATAATTCGTGCAAAATGAGCAAAATTGTTCATTGTGGTGTTGAATTGTGCTCAGATAGGATAACTTAACATAACTAGATAGTACAGAGTCGAATTACAGCGGATATGTGCGAATTAGAGGCTGAATCGTGCGAAAATGAGCATAATTCGTGCAAAACGCGCAAAATTGTTCATTGTGGTGTCGACTTGTGCTCAGATAGGATAACTTAACATAACTAGATAGTACAGAGTTGAATTACAGCGGATATGTGCGAATTAGAGGCTGAATCGTGCGAAAATGAGCATAATTCGTTCATTACGAGCAAAATTGTTCATTGTGGTGTGGAATTGTGCTCAGTTACGATAACTTAACATAACTAGATGGGGCAGAGTCGAATCACAGCGGATATGTGCGAATTAGAGGCTGAGTCGTGCGAAAATGAGCATAATTCTTGCAAAACGAGCAAAATTGTCCATTGTGGTGTTGAATTGTGCTCAGATAGGATAACTTAACATAACTAGATAGTACAGAGTCGAATTACAGCGGATATGTGCGAATTAGAGGCTGAATCGTGCGAAAATGAGCATTATTCGTTCATTACGAGCAAAATTGTTCATTGTGGTGTCGAATTGTGCTCAGTTACAATAACTTAACATAACTAGATGGGGCAGAGTCGAATTACAGCGGATATGTGCGAATTAGAGACTGAATCGTGCGAAAATGTGCATTATTCGTTCATTACGAGCAAAATTGTTCATTGTGGTGTCGAATTGTGCTCAGTTGTGGTGACTTAACATAACTAGATGGTACCGAGTCGAATCACAGCGGATATGTGCGAATTAGAGGCTGAATCGTGCGAAAATGAGCAAAATACGTTCATTACGAGCAAAATTGTTCATTGTGGTGTCGAATTGTGCTCAGTTGTGGTAACTTAACATAACTAGATGGTACAGAGACGAATCACAGCGGATATGTGCGAATTAGAGGCTGAATCGTTCGAAAATGAGCATAATTCGTTCAAAACGATCAAAATTCGTGCAAAACGAGCAAAATTGTTCATTGTGGTGTTGAATTGTGCTCAGTTACGATAACTTAATATGACTAGATAGTACAGAGTCGAATTACAGCGGATATGTGCGAATTAGAGACTGAATCGTGCGAAAATGAGCATAATTCGTTCAAAACGAGCTATATTGTTCATTGTGGTGTTGAATTGTACTCAGTTACGATAACTTAATATGAATAGATGGTACAGAGTCGAATTACAGCGGATATGTGCGAATTAGAGGCTGAATCGTTCGAAAATGAGCCAAATTCGTTCAAAACGAGCAAAATTGATCATTGTGGTGTTGAATTGTGCTCAGTTACGATAACTTAGTATGACTAGATAGTACAGAGTCGAATTACAGCGGATATGTGCGAATTAGAGACTGAATCGTGCGAAAATGAGCATAACTCGTTCAAAACGGGCAATATTGTTCATTGTGGTGTTGAATTGTACTCAGTTACGATAACTTAATATGAATAGATGGTACAGAGTCGAATTACAGCGGATATGTGCGAATTAGAGGCTGAATCGTTCGAAAATCAGCAAAATACGTTCATTACAAGCAAAATTGTTCATTGTGGTGTCGAATTGTGCTCAGTTGTGGTAACTTAACATAACTAGATGGTACAGAGTCGAATCACAGCGGATATGTTCGAATTAGAGGCTGAATCGTGCGAAAATGAGCATTATTCGTTCATTACGAGCAAAATTGTTCATTGTGGTGTGGAATTGTGCTCAGTTACGATAACTTAACATAACTAGATGGGGCAGAATAGAATCACAGCGGATATGTGCGAATTAGAGGCTGAATCGTGCGAAAATCAGCAAAATACGTTCATTACGAGCAAAATTGTTCATTGTGGTGTCGAATTGTGCTCAGTTGTGGTAACTTAACATAACTAGATGATACAGAGTCGAATCACAGCGGATATGTGCGAATTAGAGGCTGAATCGTGCGAAAATGAGCAAAATACGTTCATTACGAGCAAAATTGTTCATTGTGGTGTCGAATTGTGCTCAGTTGTGGTAACTTAACATAACTAGATGGGACAGAGTCGAATCACAGCGGATATGTGCGAATTAGAGGCTGAATCGTGCGAAAATGAGCAAAATACGTTCATTACGAACAAAATTGTTCATTGTGGTGTCGAATTGTGCTCAGTTGTGGTAACTTAACATAACTAGATGCTACAGAGTCGAATCACAGCGGATATGTGCGAATTAGAGACTGAATCGTGCGAAAATGAGCATAATTCGTTCAAAACGAGCAATATTGTTCATTGTGGTGTTGAATTGTACTCAGTTACGATAATTTAATATGAATAGATGGTGCAGAGTCGAATTACAGCGGATATGTGCGAATTAGAGGCTGAATCGTTCGAAAATGAGCAAAATTCGTTCAAAACGAGCAAAATTGATCATTGTGGTGTTGAATTGTGCTCAGTTACGATAACTTAGTATGACTAGATAGTACAGAGTCGAATTACAGCGGATATGTGCGAATTAGAGACTGAATCGTGCGAAAATGAGCATAATTCGTTCAAAACGAGCAATATTGTTCATTGTGGTGTTGAATTGTACTCAGTTACGATAACTTAATATGAATAGATGGTACAGAGTCGAATTACAGCGGATATGTGCGAATTAGAGGCTGAATCGTTCGAAAATCAGCAAAATACGTTCATTACAAGCAAAATTGTTCATTGTGGTGTCGAATTGAGCTCAGTTGTGGTAACTTAACATAACTAGATGGTACAGAGTCGAATCACAGCGGATATGTTCGAATTAGAGGCTGAATCGTGCGAAAATGAGCAAAATACGTTCATTACGAGCAAAATTGTTCATTGTGGTGTCGAATTGTGCTCAGTTGTGGTAACTTAACATAACTAGATAGTACAGAGTCGAATTACAGCGGATATGTGCGAATTAGAGGCTGAATCGCTCGAAAATGAGCAAAATTCGTTCAAAACGAGCAAAATTGTTCATTGTGGTGTTGAATTGTGCTCAGTTACGATAACTTAATATGACTAGATAGTACAGAGTCGAATTACAGCGGATATGTGCGAATTAGAGACTGAATCGTGCGAAAATGAGCATAATTCGTTCAAAACGAGCAATATTGTTCATTGTGGTGTTGAATTGTACTCAGTTACGATAACTTAATATGAATAGATGGTACAGAGTCGAATTACAGCGGATATGTGCGAATTAGAGGCTGAATCGTGCGAAAATGAGCAAAATACGGTCATTACGAGCAAAATTGTTCATTGTGGTGTGGAATTGTGCTCAGTTACGATAACTTAACATAACTAGATGGGGCAGAATAGAATCACAGCGGATATGTGCGAATTAGAGGCTGAATCGTGCGAAAATCAGCAAAATACGTTCATTACGAGCAAAATTGTTCATTGTGGTGTCGAATTGTGCTCAGTTGTGGTAACTTAACATAACTAGATGGTACAGAGTCGAATCACAGCGGATATGTGCGAATTAGAGGCTGAATCGTGCGAAAATGAGCATAATTCGTGCAAAACGCGCAAAATTGTTCATTGTGGTGTTGAATTGTGCTCAGTTACGATAACTTAACATAACTAGATGGGGCAGAGTCGAATCACAGCGGATATGTGCGAATTAGAGGCTGAGTCGTGCGAAAATGAGCATAATTCTTGCAAAACGAGCAAAATTGTCCATTGTGGTGTTGAATTGTGCTCAGATAGGATAACTTAACATAACTAGATAGTACAGAGTCGAATTACAGCGGATATGTGCGAATTAGAGGCTGAATCGTGCGAAAATGAGCATTATTCGTTCATTACGAGCAAAATTGTTCATTGTGGTGTCGAATTGTGCTCAGTTACAATAACTTAACATAACTAGATGGGGCAGAGTCGAATTACAGCGGATATGTGCGAATTAGAGACTGAATCGTGCGAAAATGTGCATTATTCGTTCATTACGAGCAAAATTGTTCATTGTGGTGTCGAATTGTGCTCAGTTGTGGTGACTTAACATAACTAGATGGTACCGAGTCGAATCACAGCGGATATGTGCGAATTAGAGGCTGAATCGTGCGAAAATGAGCAAAATACGTTCATTACGAGCAAAATTGTTCATTGTGGTGTCGAATTGTGCTCAGTTGTGGTAACTTAACATAACTAGATGGTACAGAGACGAATCACAGCGGATATGTGCGAATTAGAGGCTGAATCGTTCGAAAATGAGCATAATTCGTTCAAAACGATCAAAATTCGTGCAAAACGAGCAAAATTGTTCATTGTGGTGTTGAATTGTGCTCAGTTACGATAACTTAATATGACTAGATAGTACAGAGTCGAATTACAGCGGATATGTGCGAATTAGAGACTGAATCGTGCGAAAATGAGCATAATTCGTTCAAAACGAGCAAAATTGACCATTGTGGTGTTGAATTGTGCTCAGTTACGATAACTTAGTATGACTAGATAGTACAGAGTCGAATTACAGCGGATATGTGCGAATTAGAGGCTGAATCGTTCGAAAATGAGCAAAATTCGTTCAAAACGAGCAAAATTGTTCATTGTGGTGTTGAATTGTGCTCAGTTACGATAACTTAATATGACTAGATAGTACAGAGTCTAATTACAGCGGATATGTGCGAATTAGAGACTGAATCGTGCGAAAATGAGCATAATTCGTTCAAAACGAGCAATATTGTTCATTGTGGTGTTGAATTGTACTCAGTTACGATAACTTAATATGAATAGATGGTACAGAGTCGAATTACAGCGGATATGTGCGAATTAGAGGCTGAATCGTGCGAAAATGAGCATTATTCGTTCATTACGAGCAAAATTGTTCATTGTGGTGTGGAATTGTGCTCAGTTACGATAACTTAACATAACTAGATTGGGCAGAATAGAATCACAGCGGATATGTGCGAATTAGAGGCTGAATCGTGCGAAAATCAGCAAAATACGTTCATTACGAGCAAAATTGTTCATTGTGGTGTCGAATTGTGCTCAGTTGTGGTAACTTAACATAACTAGATGGTACAGAGTCGAATCACAGCGGATATGTGCGAATTAGAGGCTGAATCGTGCGAAAATGAGCAAAATACGTTCATTACGAGCAAAATTGTTCATTGTGGTGTCGAATTGTGCTCAGTTGTGGTAACTTAACATAACTAGATGGGACAGAGTCGAATCACAGCGGATATGTGCGAATTAGAGGCTGAATCGTGCGAAAATGAGCAAAATACGTTCATTACGAACAAAATTGTTCATTGTGGTGTCGAATTGTGCTCAGTTGTGGTAACTTAACATAACTAGATGGTACAGAGTCGAATCACAGCGGATATGTGCGAATTAGAGACTGAATCGTGCGAAAATGAGCATAATTCGTTCAAAACGAGCAATATTGTTCATTGTGGTGTTGAATTGTACTCAGTTACGATAACTTAATATGAATAGATGGTGCAGAGTCGAATTACAGCGGATATGTGCGAATTAGAGGCTGAATCGTTCGAAAATGAGCAAAATTCGTTCAAAACGAGCAAAATTGATCATTGTGGTGTTGAATTGTGCTCAGTTACGATAACTTAGTATGACTAGATAGTACAGAGTCGAATTACAGCGGATATGTGCGAATTAGAGACTGAATCGTGCGAAAATGAGCATAATTCGTTCAAAACGAGCAATATTGTTCATTGTGGTGTTGAATTGTACTCAGTTACGATAACTTAATATGAATAGATGGTACAGAGTCGAATTACAGCGGATATGTGCGAATTAGAGGCTGAATCGTGCGAAAATGAGCAAAATACGGTCATTACGAGCAAAATTGTTCATTGTGGTGTGGAATTGTGCTCAGTTACGACAACTTAACATAACTAGATGGGGCAGAATAGAATCACAGCGGATATGTGCGAATTAGAGGCTGAATCGTGCGAAAATCAGCAAAATACGTTCATTACGAGCAAAATTGTTCATTGTGGTGTCGAATTGTGCTCAGTTGTGGTAACTTAACATAACTAGATGGTACAGAGTCGAATCACAGCGGATATGTGCGAATTAGAGGCTGAATCGTGCGAAAATGAGCATAATTCGTTCATTACGAGCAAAATTGTTCATTGTGGTGTGGAATTGTGCTCAGTTACGATAACTTAACATAACTAGATGGGGCAGAGTCGAATCACAGCGGATATGTGCGAATTAGAGGCTGAGTCGTGCGAAAATGAGCATAATTCTTGCAAAACGAGCAAAATTGTCCATTGTGGTGTTGAATTGTGCTCAGATAGGATAACTTAACATAACTAGATAGTGCAGAGTCGAATTACAGCGGATACGTGCGAATTAGAGGCTGAATCGTGCGAAAATGAGCATAAAACGTTCCTTACGAGCAAAATTGTTCATTGTGCTGTCGAATTGTGCTCAGTTACGATAACTTAACATAACTAGATGGGACAGAGTCGAATCACAACGGATATGTGCGAATTAGAGGCTGAATCGTGCGAAAATGAGCAAAATACGGTCATTACGAGCAAAATTGTTCATTGTGGTGTCGAATTGTGCTCAGTTGTGGTAACTTAACATGACTAGATGCTACAGAGCCGAATCACAGCGGATATGTGCGAATTAGAGGCTGAGTCGTGCGAAAATAAGCATAATTCGTGCAAAACGAGCAAAATTGTTCATTGTGGTGTTGAATTGTGCTCAGATAGGAGAACTTAACATAACTAGATAGTACAGAGTCGAATTACAGCGGATATGTGCGAATTAGAGGCTGAATCGTGCGAAAATGAGCATTATTCGTTCATTACGAGCAAAATTGTTCGTTGTGGTGTCGAATTGTGCTCAGTTACAATAACTTAACATAACTAGGTGGGACAGAGTCGAATCGCAGCGGATATGTGCGAATGAGAGGCTGAATCGTGCGAAAATCAGCAAAATACGTTCATTACGAGCAAAATTGTTCATTGTGGTGTCGAATTGTGCTCAGTTGTGGTAACTTAACATGACTAGATGCTACAGAGCCGAATCACAGCGGATATGTGCGAATTAGAGGCTGAATCGTGCGAAAATGAGCCTAATTCGTTCATTACGAGCAAAATTGTTCATTGTGGTGTGGAATTGTGCTCAGTTACGATAACTTAACATAACTAGATGGAGCAGAGTCGAATTACAGCGGATATGTGCGAATTAGAGACTGAATCGTGCGAAAATGTGCATTATTCGTTCATTACGAGCAAAATTGTTCATTGTGGTGTCGAATTGTGCTCAGTTGTGGTAACTTAACATAACTAGAAGGTACAGAGTCGAATCACAGCGGATATGTGCGAATTAGAGGCTGAATCGTGCGAAAATGAGCAAAATACGTTCATTACGAGCAAAATTGTTCATTGTGGTGTCGAATTGTGCTCAGTTGTGGTAACTTAACATAACTAGATGGGACAGAGTCGAATCACAGCGGATATGTGCGAATTAGAGGCTGAATCGTGCGAAAATGAGCAAAATACGTTCATTACGAGCAAAGTTGTTCATTGTGGTGTCGAATTGTGCTCAGTTGTGGTAACTTAACATAACTAGATAGTACAGAGTCGAATTACAGCGGATATGTGCGAATTAGAGGCTGAATCGTTCGAAAATGAGCAAAATTCGTTCAAAACGAGCAAAATTGTTCATTGTGGTGTTGAATTGTGCTCAGTTACGATAACTTAATATGACTAGATAGTACAGAGTCGAATTACAGCGGATATGTGCGAATTAGAGACTGAATCGTGCGAAAATGAGCATAATTCGTTCAAAACGAGCAATATTGTTCATTGTGGTGTTGAATTGTACTCAGTTACGATAACTTAATATGAATAGATGGTACAGAGTCGAATTACAGCGGATATGTGCGAATTAGAGGCTGAATCGTGCGAAAATGAGCAAAATACGGTCATTACGAGCAAAATTGTTCATTGTGGTGTGGAATTGTGCTCAGTTACGACAACTTAACATAACTAGATGGGGCAGAATAGAATCACAGCGGATATGTGCGAATTAGAGGCTGAATCGTGCGAAAATCAGCAAAATACGTTCATTACGAGCAAAATTGTTCATTGTGGTGTCGAATTGTGCTCAGTTGTGGTAGCTTAACATAACTAGATGGTACAGAGTCGAATCACAGCGGATATGTGCGAATTAGAGGCTGAATCGTGCGAAAATGAGCATAATTCGTTCATTACGAGCAAAATTGTTCATTGTGGTGTGGAATTGTGCTCAGTTACGATAACTTAACATAACTAGATGGGGCAGAGTCGAATCACAGCGGATATGTGCGAATTAGAGGCTGAGTCGTGCGAAAATGAGCATAATTCTTGCAAAACGAGCAAAATTGTCCATTGTGGTGTTGAATTGTGCTCAGATAGGATAACTTAACATAACTAGATAGTGCAGAGTCGAATTACAGCGGATACGTGCGAATTAGAGGCTGAATCGTGCGAAAATGAGCATAAAACGTTCCTTACGAGCAAAATTGTTCATTGTGCTGTCGAATTGTGCTCAGTTACGATAACTTAACATAACTAGATGGGACAGAGTCGAATCACAACGGATATGTGCGAATTAGAGGCTGAATCGTGCGAAAATGAGCAAAATACGGTCATTACGAGCAAAATTGTTCATTGTGGTGTCGAATTGTGCTCAGTTGTGGTAGCTTAACATAACTAGATGGTACAGAGTCGAATCACAGCGGATATGTGCGAATTAGAGGCTGAGTCGTGCGAAAATAAGCATAATTCGTGCAAAACGAGCAAAATTGTTCATTGTGGTGTTGAATTGTGCTCAGATAGGAGAACTTAACATAACTAGATAGTACAGAGTCGAATTACAGCGGATATGTGCGAATTAGAGGCTGAATCGTGCGAAAATGAGCATTATTCGTTCATTACGAGCAAAATTGTTCGTTGTGGTGTCGAATTGTGCTCAGTTACAATAACTTAACATAACTAGGTGGGACAGAGTCGAATCGCAGCGGATATGTGCGAATGAGAGGCTGAATCGTGCGAAAATCAGCAAAATACGTTCATTACGAGCAAAATTGTTCATTGTGGTGTCGAATTGTGCTCAGTTGTGGTAACTTAACATGACTAGATGCTACAGAGCCGAATCACAGCGGATATGTGCGAATTAGAGGCTGAATCGTGCGAAAATGAGCCTAATTCGTTCATTACGAGCAAAATTGTTCATTGTGGTGTGGAATTGTGCTCAGTTACGATAACTTAACATAACTAGATGGAGCAGAGTCGAATTACAGCGGATATGTGCGAATTAGAGACTGAATCGTGCGAAAATGTGCATTATTCGTTCATTACGAGCAAAATTGTTCATTGTGGTGTCGAATTGTGCTCAGTTGTGGTGACTTAACAGAACTAGATGGTACCGAGTCGAATCACAGCGGATATGTGCGAATTAGAGGCTGAATCGTGCGAAAATTAGCAAAATACGTTCATTACGAGCAAAATTGTTCATTGTGGTGTCGAATTGAGCTCAGTTGTGGTAACTTAACATAACTAGATGGTACAGAGTCGAATTACAGCGGATATGTGCGAATTAGAGGCTGAATCGTTCGAAAATGAGCAAAATTCGTTCAAAACGAGCAAAATTGTTCATTGTGGTGTTGAATTGTGCTCAGTTAGGATAACTTAACATGACTAGATAGTACAGAGTCGAATTACAGCGGATATGTGCGAATTAGAGGCTGAATCGTGCGAAAATCAGCAAAATACGTTCATTACGAGCAAAATTGTTCATTGTGGTGTCGAATTGTGCTCAGTTGTGGTAACTTAACATAACTAGATGGTACAGATTCGAATCACAGCGGATATGTGCGAATTAGAGGCTGAATCGTGCGAAAATCAGCAAAATACGTTCATTACGAGCAAAATTGTTCATTGTGGTGTCGAATTGTGCTCAGATAGTATAACTTAACATAACTAGGTAGTACAGAGTCGAATTACAGCGGATATGTGCGAATTAGAGGCTGAATCGTGCGAAAATGAGCATAATTCGTGCAAAACGAGCAAAATTGTTCATTGTGGTGTGGAATTGTGCTCAGTTACGATAACTTAACATAACTAGATGGGGCAGAATAGAATCACAGCGGATATGTGCGAATTAGAGGCTGAATCGTGCGAAAATCAGCAAAATACGTTCATTACGAGCAAAATTGTACATTGTGGTGTCGAATTGTGCTCAGTTGTGGTAACTTAACATAACTAGATGGTACAGAGTCGAATCACAGCGGATATGTGCGAATTAGAGGCTGAATCGTGCGAAAATGAGCATAATTCGTTCATTACGAGCAAAATTGTTCATTGTGGTGTGGAATTGTGCTCAGTTACGATAACTTAACATAACTAGATGGGGCAGAGTCGAATCACAGCGGATATGTGCGAATTAGAGGCTGAGTCGTGCGAAAATGAGCATAATGCTTGCAAAACGAGCAAAATTGTCCATTGTGGTGTTGAATTGTGCTCAGATAGGATAACTTAACATAACTAGATAGTGCAGAGTCGAATTACAGCGGATACGTGCGAATTAGAGGCTGAATCGTGCGAAAATGAGCATAATTCGTTCCTTACGAGCAAAATTGTTCATTGTGCTGTCGAATTGTGCTCAGTTACGATAACTTAACATAACTAGATGGGACAGAGTCGAATCACAACGGATATGTGAGAATTAGAGGCTGAATCGTGCGAAAATGAGCAAAATACGGTCATTACGAGCAAAATTGTTCATTGTGGTGTCGAATTGTGCTCAGTTGTGGTAGCTTAACATAACTAGATGGTACAGAGTCGAATCACAGCGGATATGTGCGAATTAGAGGCTGAGTCGTGCGAAAATCAGCAAAATACGTTCATTACGAGCAAAATTGTTCATTGTGGTGTTGAATTGTGCTCAGATAGGAGAACTTAACATAACTAGATAGTACAGAGTCGAATTACAGCGGATATGTGCGAATTAGAGGCTGAATCGTGCGAAAATGAGCATTATTCGTTCATTACGAGCAAAATTGTTCATTGTGGTGTCGAATTGTGCTCAGTTACAATAACTTAACATAACTAGGTGGGACAGAGTCGAATCGCAGCGGATATGTGCGAATGAGAGGCTGAATCGTGCGAAAATCAGCAAAATACGTTCATTACGAGCAAAATTGTTCATTGTGGTGTCGAATTGTGCTCAGTTGTGGTAACTTAACATAACTAGATGGTACCGAGTCGAATCACAGCGGATATGTGCGAATTAGAGGCTGAATCGTGCGAAAATTAGCAAAATACGTTCATTACGAGCAAAATTGTTCATTGTGGTGTCGAATTGTGCTCAGTTGTGGTAACTTAACATAACTAGATGGTACAGAGTCGAATCACAGCGGATATGTGCGAATTAGAGGCTGAATCGTGCGAAAATGAGCATAATTCGTTCATTACGAGCAAAATTGTTCATTGTGGTGTGGAATTGTGCTCAGTTACGATAACTTAACATAACTAGATGGGGCAGAGTCGAATCACAGCGGATATGTGCGAATTAGAGACTGAATCGTGCGAAAATGTGCATTATTTGTTCATTACGAGCAAAATTGTTCATTGTGGTGTGGAATTGTGCTCAGTTGTGGTGACTTAACATAACTAGATGGTACCGAGTCGAATCACAGCGGATATGTGCGAATTAGAGGCTGAATCGTGCGAAAATCAGCAAAATACGTTCATTACGAGCAAAATTGTACATTGTGGTGTCGAATTGTGCTCAGTTGTGGTAACTTAACATAACTAGATGGTACAGAGTCGAATCACAGCGGATATGTGCGAATTAGAGGCTGAATCGTGCGAAAATGAGCATAATTCGTTCATTACGAGCAAAATTGTTCATTGTGGTGTGGAATTGTGCTCAGTTACGATAACTTAACATAACTAGATGGGGCAGAGTCGAATCACAGCGGATATGTGCGAATTAGAGGCTGAGTCGTGCGAAAATGAGCATAATTCTTGCAAAACGAGCAAAATTGTCCATTGTGGTGTTGAATTGTGCTCAGATAGGATAACTTAACATAACTAGATAGTGCAGAGTCGAATTACAGCGGATACGTGCGAATTAGAGGCTGAATCGTGCGAAAATGAGCATAATTCGTTCCTTACGAGCAAAATTGTTCATTGTGCTGTCGAATTGTGCTCAGTTACGATAACTTAACATAACTAGATGGGACAGAGTCGAATCACAACGGATATGTGAGAATTAGAGGGTGAATCGTGCGAAAATTAGCAAAATACGTTCATTACGAGCAAAATTGTTCATTGTGGTGTCGAATTGTGCTCAGTTGTGGTAACTTAACATAACTAGATGGTACAGAGTCGAATCACAGCGGATATGTGCGAATTAGAGGCTGAATCGTGCGAAAATGAGCATAATTCGTTCATTACGAGCAAAAGTGTTCATTGTGGTGTGGAATTGTGCTCAGTTACGATAACTTAACATAACTAGATGGGGCAGAGTCGAATCACAGCGGATATGTGCGAATTAGAGGCTGAGTCGTGCGAAAATGAGCATAATTCTTGCAAAACGAGCAAAATTGTCCATTGTGGTGCTGAATTGTGCTCAGATAGGATAACTTAACATAACTAGATAGTGCAGAGTCGAATTACAGCGGATACGTGCGAATTAGAGGCTGAATCGTGCGAAAATGAGCATAATTCGTTCCTTACGAGCAAAATTGTTCATTGTGCTGTCGAATTGTGCTCAGTTACGATAACTTAACATAACTAGATGGGACAGAGTCGAATCACAACGGATATGTGAGAATTAGAGGCTGAATCGTGCGAAAATGAGCAAAATACGGTCATTACGAGCAAAATTGTTCATTGTGGTGTCGAATTGTGCTCGGTTGTGGTAGCTTAACATAACTAGATGGTACAGAGTCGAATCACAGCGGATATGTGCGAATTAGAGGCTGAGTCGTGCGAAAATCAGCAAAATACGTTCATTACGAGCAAAATTGTTCATTGTGGTGTTGAATTGTGCTCAGATAGGAGAACTTAACATAACTAGATAGTACAGAGTCGAATTACAGCGGATATGTGCGAATTAGAGGCTGAATCGTGCGAAAATGAGCATTATTCGTTCATTACGAGCAAAATTGTTCATTGTGGTGCCGAATTGTGCTCAGTTACAATAACTTAACATAACTAGGTGGGACAGAGTCGAATCGCAGCGGATATGTGCGAATGAGAGGCTGAATCGTGCGAAAATCAGCAAAATACGTTCATTACGAGCAAAATTGTTCATTGTGGTGTCGAATTGTGCTCAGTTGTGGTAACTTAACATAACTAGATGGTACCGAGTCGAATCACAGCGGATATGTGCGAATTAGAGGCTGAATCGTGCGAAAATTAGCAAAATACGTTCATTACGAGCAAAATTGTTCATTGTGGTGTCGAATTGTGCTCAGTTGTGGTAACTTAACATAACTAGATGGTACAGAGACGAATCACAGCGGATATGTGCGAATTAGACGCTGAATCGTGCGAAAATGAGCAGAATACGTTCATTACGAGCAAAATTGTTCATTGTGGTGTCGAATTGTGCTCAGTTGTGGTAACTTAACATAACTATATGGCACAGAGTCGAATCACAGCGGATATGTGCGAATTAGAGGCTGAATCGTGCGAAAATCAGCAAAATACGTTCATTACGAGCAAAATTGTTCATTGTGGTGTCGAATTGTGCTCAGTTGTGGTAACTTAACATAACTAGATGGTACAGAGTCGAATCACAGCGGATATGTGCGAATTAGAGGCTGAATCGTGCGAAAATGAGCAAAATACGTTCATTACGAGCAAAATTGTTCATTGTGGTGTCGAATTGTGCTCAGTTGTGGTAACTTAACATAACTAGATAGTACAGAGTCGAATTACAGCGGATATGTGCGAATTAGAGGCTGAATCGTGCGAAAATGAGCATTATTCGTTCATTACGAGCAAAATTGTTCATTGTGGTGTCGAATTGTGCTCAGTTACAATAACTTAACATAACTAGGTGGGACAGAGTCGAATCGCAGCGGATATGTGCGAATGAGAGGCTGAATCGTGCGAAAATGAGCATTATTCGTTCATTACGAGCAAAATTGTTCATTGTGGTGTCGAATTGTGCTCAGTTACAATAACTTAACATAACTAGGTGGGACAGAGTCGAATCGCAGCGGATATGTGCGAATGAGAGGCTGAATCGTGCGAAAATCAGCAAAATACGTTCATTACGAGCAAAATTGTTCATTGTGGTGTCGAATTGTGCTCAGTTGTGGTTACTTAACATAACTAGATGCTACAGAGTCGAATCACAGCGGATATGTGCGAATTAGAGGCTGAATCGTGCGAAAATGAGCCTAATTCGTTCATTACGAGCAAAATTGTTCATTGTGGTGTGGAATTGTGCTCAGTTACGATAACTTAACATAACTAGATGGGGCAGAGTCGAATTACAGCGGATATGTGCGAATTAGAGACTGAATCGTGCGAAAATGTGCATTATTTGTTCATTACGAGCAAAATTGTTCATTGTGGTGTGGAATTGTGCTCAGTTGTGGTGACTTAACATAACTAGATGGTACCGAGTCGAATCACAGCGGATATGTGCGAATTAGAGGCTGAATCGTGCGAAAATTAGCAAAATACGTTCATTACGAGCAAAATTGTTCATTGTGGTGTCGAATTGTGCTCAGTTGTGGTAACTTAACATAACTAGATGGTACAGAGACGAATCACAGCGGATATGTGCGAATTAGACGCTGAATCGTGCGAAAATGAGCAGAATACGTTCATTACGAGCAAAATTGTTCATTGTGGTGTCGAATTCTGCTCAGTTGTGGTAACTTAACATAACTATATGGCACAGAGTCGAATCACAGCGGATATGTGCGAATTAGAGGCTGAATCGTGCGAAAATGAGCAAAATACGTTCATTACGAGCAAAATTGTTCATTGTGGTGTCGAATTGTGCTCAGTTGTGGTAACTTAACATAACTAGATGCTACAGAGTCGAACCACAGCGGATATGTGCGAATTAGAGGCTGAATCGTGCGAAAATGAGCATAATTCGTGCAAAACGAGCAAAATTGTTCATTGTGGTGTAGAATTGTGCTCAGATAGGATAACTTAACATAACTAGATAGTACAGAGTCGAATTACAGCGGATATGTGCGAATTAGAGGCTGAATCGTGCGAAAATCAGCAAAATACGTTCATTACGAGCAAAATTGTTCATTGTGGTGTCGAATTGTGCTCAGTTGTGGTAACTTAACATAACTAGATGGTACAGAGTCGAATCACAGCGGATATGTGCGAATTAGAGGCTGAATCGTGCGAAAATGAGCAAAATACGTTCATTACGAGCAAAATTGTTCATTGTGGTGTCGAATTGTGCTCAGTTGTGGTAACTTAACATAACTAGATAGTACAGAGTCGAATTACAGCGGATATGTGCGAATTAGAGGCTGAATCGTGCGAAAATGAGCATAATTCGTGCAAAACGAGCAAAAGTGTTCATTGTGGTGTGGAATTGTGCTCAGTTACGATAACTTAACATAACTAGATGGGGCAGAATAGAATCACAGCGGATATGTGCGAATTAGAGGCTGAATCGTGCGAAAATGAGCATAATTCGTGCAAAACGAGCAAAAGTGTTCATTGTGGTGTGGAATTGTGCTCAGTTACGAAAACTTAACATAACTAGATGGGGCAGAATAGAATCACAGCGGATATGTGCGAATTAGAGGCTGAATCGTGCGAAAATCAGCAAAATACTTTCATTACGAGCAAAATTGTTCATTGTGGTGTCGAATTGTGCTCAGTTGTGGCAACTTAACATAACTAGATGGTACAGAGTCGAATCACAGCGGATATGTGCGAATTAGAGGCTGAATCGTGCGAAAATGAGCAAAATACGTTCATTACGAGCAAAATTGTTCATTGTGGTGTCGAATTGTGCTCAGATAGTATAACTTAACACAACTAGGTAGTACAGAGTCGAATTACAGCGGATATGTGCGAATTAGAGGCTGAATCTAGCGAAAATGATTATAATGCGTTCATGACGAGCAAAATTGTTCATTGTGGTGTGGAATTGTGCTCAGTTACGATAACTTAACATAACTAGATGGGGCAGAGTCGAATTACAGCGGATATGTGCGAATTAGAGACTGAATCGTGCGAAAATGTGCATTATTCGTTCATTACGAGCAAAATTGTTCATTGTGGTGTCGAATTGGGCTCAGTTGTGGTGACTTAACATAACTAGATGGTACCGAGTCGAATCACAGCGGATATGTGCGAATTAGAGGCTGAATCGTGCGAAAATGAGCAAAATACGTTCATTACGAGCAAAATTGTTCATTGTGGTGTCGAATTGTGCTCAGTTGTGGTAACTTAACATAACTAGATGGGACAGAGTCCAATCACAACGGATATATGCGAATTGGAGGCTGAATCGTGCGAAAATGAGCAAAATACGGTCATTACGAGCAAAATTGTTCATTGCGGTGTCGAATTGTGCTCAGTTGTGGTAACTTAACATAACTAGATGGTACAGAGTCGAATTACAGCGGATATGTGCGAATTAGAGGCTGAATCGTGCGAAAATGAGCATAATTCGTGCAAAACGAGCAAAATTGTTCATTGTGGTGTCGAATTGTGCTCAGATAGGATAACTTAACATAACTAGATAGTACAAAGTCGAATTACAGCCGATATGTGCGAATTAGAGGCTGAATCGTTCGAAAATGAGCATAATTCGTGCAAAACGAGCAAAATTGTTCATTGTGGTGTCGAATTGTGCTCAGATAGGATAACTTAACATAACTAGATAGTACAGAGTCGAATTACAGCGGCTATGTGCGAATTAGAGGCTGAATCGTGCGAAAATGAGCATAATTCGTTCAAAACGAGCAAAGTTGTTCATTGTGGTGCTGAATTGTGCTCAGTTACGATGACTTAACATAACTAGATGGTACAGAGTCGAATCACAGCGGATATGTGCGAATTAGAGGCTGAATCGTGCGAAAATGAGCATAATTCGTGCAAAACGAGCAAAATTGTTCATTGTGGTGTAGAATTGTGCTCAGATAGGATAACTTAACATAACTAGATAGTACAGAGTCGAATTACAGCGGATATGTGCGAATTAGAGGCTGAATCGTGCGAAAATGAGCATAATTCGTTCATTACGAGCAAAATTCTTCATTGTGGTGTGGAATTGTGCTCAGTTACGATAACTTAACATAACTATATGGGGCAGAGTCGAATCACAGCGGATATGTGCGAATTAGAGGCTGAATCGTGCGAAAATGAGCATAATTCGTGCAAAACGAGCAAAATTGTTCATTGTGGTGTCGAATTGTGCTCAGATAGGATAACTTAACATAACTAGATAGTACAGAGTCGAATTACAGCGGATATGTGCGAATTAGAGGCTGAATCGTTCGAAAATGAGCAAAATTCGTTCAAAACGAGCAAAATTGTTCATTGTGGTGTTGAATTGTGCTCAGTTACGATAACTTAATATGACTAGATAGTACAGAGTCGAATTACAGCGGATATGTGCGAATTAGAGACTGAATCGTGAGAAAATGAGCATAATTCGTTCAAAACGAGCAATATTGTTCATTGTGGTGTTGAATTGTACTCAGTTACGATAACTTAATATGAATAGATGGTACAGAGTCGAATTACAGCGGATATGTGCGAATTAGAGGCTGAATCGTTCGAAAATGAGCAAAATTCGTTCAAAACGAGCAAAATTGTTCATTGTGGTGTTGAATTGTGCTCAGTTACGATAACTTAATATGACTAGATAGTACAGAGTCGAATTACAGCGGATATGTGCGAATTAGAGACTGAATCGTGCGAAAATGAGCATAATTCGTTCAAAACGAGCAATATTGTTCATTGTGGTGTTGAATTGTACTCAGTTACGATAACTTAATATGAATAGATGGTACAGAGTCGAATTACAGCGGATATGTGCGAATTAGAGGCTGAATCGTGCGAAAATGAGCATTATTCGTTCATTACGAGCAAAATTGTTCATTGTGGTGTCGAATTGTGCTCAGTTACGATAACTTAACATAACAAGATGGGACAGAGTCGAATCACAGCGGATATGTGCGAATTAGAGGCTGAATCGTGCGGAAATGAGCAAAATACGATCATTACGAGCAGAATTGTTCATTGTGGTGTGGAATTGTGCTCAGTTACGATAACTTAACATAACTAGATGGGGCAGAATAGAATCACAGCGGATATGTGCGAATTAGAGGCTGAATCGTGCGAAAATGAGCATTATTCGTTCATTACGAGCAAAATTGTTCATTGTGGTGTCGAATTGTGCTCAGTTACGATAACTTAACATAACAAGATGGGACAGAGTCGAATCACAGCGGATATGGGCGAATTAGAGGCTGAATCGTGCGGAAATGAGCAAAATACGTTCATTACGAGCAGAATTGTTCATTGTGGTGTCGAATTGTGCTCAGTTGTGGTAACTTAACATAACTAGATGGTACAGAGTCGAATCACAGCGAATATGTGCGAATTAGATGCTGAATCGTGCGAAAATGAGCATAATTCGTGCAAAACGAGCAAAACTGTTCATTGTGGTGTTGAATTGTGCTCAGATAGGATAACTTAACATAACTAGATAGTACAGAGTCGAATTACAGAGGATATGTATGAATTAGAGGCTGAATCGTGCGAAAATGAGCATAATTCGTGCAAAACGGGCAAAGTTGTTCATTGTGGTGCTGAATTGTGCTCAGTTACGATGACTTAACATAACTAGATGGTACAGAGTCGAATCAAAGCGGATATGTGCGAATTAGAGTCTGAATCGTGCGAAAATGAGCATAATTCTTGCAAAACAAGCAAAATTGTACACTGTGGTGTTGAATTGTGCTCAGATAGGATAACATAACATAACTAGATGGTACAGAGTCGAATTACAGCGGATATGTACGAATTAGAGACTGAATCGTGCGAAAATGAGCATAATTCGTGCAAAACGGGCAAAGTTGTTCATTGTGGTGCTGAATTGTGCTCAGTTACGATGACTTAACATAACTAGATGGTACAGAGTCGAATCACAGCGGATATGTGCGAATTAGATACTGAATCGTGCGAAAATGAGCATAATTCGTGCAAAACGAGCAAAACTGTTCATTGTGGTGTTGAATTGTGCTCAGATAGGATAACTTATCATAACTAGATAGTACAGAGTCGAATTACAGCGGATATGTACGAATTAGAGGCTGAATCGTGCGAAAATGAGCATAATTCGTGCAAAACGGGCAAAGTTGTTCATTGTGGTGCTGAATTGTGCTCAGATAGGATAACGTAACATAACTAGATAGTACAGAGTCGAATCACAGCGGATATGTGCGAATTAGAGGCTGAATCGTGCGAAAATGAGCATAATTCGTGCAAAACGAGCAAAATTGTTCATTGTGGTGTCGAATTGTGCTCAGTTGTGGTAACTTAACATAACTAGATGGTACAGAGTCTAATCACAGCGAATATGTGCGAATTAGATGCTGAATCGTGCGAAAATGAGCATAATTCGTTCAAAACGAGCAAAGTTGTTCATTGTGGTGCTGAATTGTGCTCAGTTACGATGACTTAACATAACTAGATGGTACAGAGTCGAATCAAAGCGGATATGTGCGAATTAGAGTCTGAATCGTGCGAAAATGAGCATAATTCTTGCAAAACGAGCAAAATTCTACACTGTGGTGTTGAATTGTGCTCAGATAGGATAACATAACATAACTAGATAGTACAGAGTCGAATTACAGCGGATATGTACGAATTAGAGGGTGCATCGTGCGAAAATGGGCATAATTCGTGCAAAACGGGCAAAGTTGTTCATTGTGGTGCTGAATTGTGCTCAGATAGGATAACTTAACATAACTAGATAGTACAGAGTCGAATCACAGCGGATATGTGCGAATTAGAGGCTGAATCGTGCGAAAATAAGCATAATTCGTGCAAAACGAGCAAAATTGTTCATTGTGGTGTCGAATTGTGCTCAGTTGTGGTAACTTGACATAACTAGATGGTACAGAGTCTAATCACAGCGAATATGTGCGAATTAGATGCTGAATCGTGCGAAAATCAGCATAATTCGTTCAAAACGAGCAGAGTTGTTCATTGTGGTGCTGAATTGTGCTCAGTTACGATGACTTAACATAACTAGATGGTACAGAGTCGAATCACAGCGGATATGGGCGAATTAGAGGCTGAATCATGCGAAAATGAGCATAATTCGTGCACAACGAGCAAAATTGTTCATTGTGGTGTCGAATTGTGCTCAGCTATGGTAACTTAACATAACTAGATGGTACAGAGTCGAATCACAGCGAATATGTGCGAATTAGATGCTGAATCGTGCGAAAATGAGCATAATTCGTGCAAAACGAGCAAAATTGTTAATTGTGGTGTCGAATTGTGCTCAGTTACGATAACTTAACATCACTAGATAGTACAGAGTCGAATTACAGCGGATATGTACGAATTAGAGGCTGAATCGTGCGAAAATGAGCATAATTCGTGCAAAACGAGCAAAGTTGTTCATTGTGGTGCTGAATTGTGCTCAGTTACGATGACTTAACATAACTAGATGGGACAGAGTCGAATCACAGCGGATATGTGCGAATTAGAGGCTGAATCGTGCGAAAATCAGCAAAATACGTTCATTACGAGCAAAATTGTTCATTGTGGTGTTGAATTGTGCTCAGATAGGATAACTTAACATAACTTGATAGTACAGAGTCGAATTACAGCGGATATATGCGAATTAGAGGCTGAATCGTTCGAAAATGAGCAAAATTCGTTCAAAACGAGCAAAATTCGTGCAAAACGAGCAAAATTGTTCATTGTGGTGTTGAATTGTGCTCAGATAGGAAAGCTTAACATATATAGATAGTACAGAGTCGAATCACTGCGGATATGTGCGAATTAGAGGCTGAATCGTGCGAAAATGAGCATAATTCGTGCAAAACGAGCAAAATTGTTCATTGTGGTGTTGAATTGTGCTCAGATAGGTTAACTTAACATAACTAGATAGTACAGAGTCGAATTACGGCGGCTATGTGCGAATTAGAGGCTGAATCGTGCGAAAATGAGCATAATTCGTTCAAAGCGAGCAAAGTTGTTCATTGTGGTGCTGAATTGTGCTCAGTTACGATGACTTAACATAACTAGATGGTACAGAGTCGAATCAAAGCGGATATGTGCGAATTAGAGTCTGAATCGTGCGAAAATGAGCATAATTCTTGCAAAACGAGCAAAATTCTACACTGTGGTGTTGAATTGTGCTCAGATAGGATAACATAACATAACTAGATAGTACAGAGTCGAATTACAGCGGATATGTACGAATTAGAGGGTGAATCGTGCGAAAATGGGCATAATTCGTGCAAAACGGGCAAAGTTGTTCATTGTGGTGCTGAATTGTGCTCAGATAGGATAACTTAACATAACTAGATAGTACAGAGTCGAATCACAGCGGATATGTGCGAATTAGAGGCTGAATCGTGCGAAAATAAGCATAATTCGTGCAAAACGAGCAAAATTGTTCATTGTGGTGTCGAATTGTGCTCAGTTGTGGTAACTTAACATAACTAGATGGTACAGAGTCTAATCACAGCGAATATGTGCGAATTAGATGCTGAATCGTGCGAAAATGAGCATAATTCGTTCAAAACGAGCAGAGTTGTTCATTGTGGTGCTGAATTGTGCTCAGTTACGATGACTTAACATAACTAGATGGTACAGAGTCGAATCACAGCGGATATGGGCGAATTAGAGGCTGAATCGTGCGAAAATGAGCATAATTCGTGCACAACGAGCAAAATTGTTCATTGTGGTGTCGAATTGTGCTCAGCTATGGTAACTTAACATAACTAGATGGTACAGAGTCGAATCACAGCGAATATGTGCGAATTAGATGCTGAATCGTGCGAAAATGAGCATAATTCGTGCAAAACGAGCAAAATTGTTAATTGTGGTGTCGAATTGTGCTCAGTTACGATAACTTAACATCACTAGATAGTACAGAGTCGAATTACAGCGGATATGTACGAATTAGAGGCTGAATCGTGCGAAAATGATCATAATTCGTGCAAAACGAGCAAAGTTGTTCATTGTGGTGCTGAATTGTGCTCAGTTACGATGACTTAACATAACTAGATGGGACAGAGTCGAATCACAGCGGATATGTGCGAATTAGAGGCTGAATCGTGCGAAAATCAGCAAAATACGTTCATTACGAGCAAAATTGTTCATTGTGGTGTTGAATTGTGCTCAGATAGGATAACTTAACATAACTTGATAGTACAGAGTCGAATTACAGCGGATATATGCGAATTAGAGGCTGAATCGTTCGAAAATGAGCAAAATTCGTTCAAAACGAGCAAAATTCGTGCAAAACGAGCAAAATTGTTCATTGTGGTGTTGAATTGTGCTCAGATAGGAAAGCTTAACATATATAGATAGTACAGAGTCGAATCACTGCGGATATGTGCGAATTAGAGGCTGAATCGTGCGAAAATGAGCATAATTCGTGCAAAACGAGCAAAATTGTTCATTGTGGTGTTGAATTGTGCTCAGATAGGTTAACTTAACATAACTAGATAGTACAGAGTCGAATTACGGCGGCTATGTGCGAATTAGAGGCTGAATCGTGCGAAAATGAGCATAATTCGTTCAAAGCGAGCAAAGTTGTTCATTGTGGTGCTGAATTGTGCTCAGTTACGATGACTTAACATAACTAGATGGTACAGAGTCGAATCAAAGCGGATATGTGCGAATTAGAGGCTGAATCGTGCGAAAATGAGCATAATTCGTGCAAAACGAGCAAAATTGTTCATTGTGGTGTTGAATTGTGCTCAGATAGGTTAACTTAACATGACTAGATAGTACAGAGTCGAATTACAGCGGCTATGTGCGAATTAGAGGCTGAATCGTGCGAAGATGAGCATAATTCGTTCAAAACGAGCAAAGTTGTTCATTGTGGTGCTGAATTGTGCTCAGTTACGATGACTTAACATAACTAGATGGTACAGAGTCGAATCACAGCGGATATGTGCGAATTAGAGGCTGAATCGTTCGAAAATGAGCATAATTCTTGCAAAACGAGCAAAATTGTTCACTGTGGTGTTGAATTGTGCTCAGATAGGATAACATAACATAACTAGGAAGTACAGAGTCGAATTACAGCGGATATGTGCGAATTAGAGGCCGAATCGTTCGAAAATGAGCAAAATTCGTTCAAAACGAGCAAAATTCGTGCAAAACGAGCAAAACTGTTCATTGTGGTGTTGAATTGTGCTCAGATAGGATAACTTAACATAACTAGATAGTACAGAGTCGAATTACAGCGGATATGTGCGAATTAGAGGCTGAATCGTGCGAAAATGAGCATAATTCGTTCAAAACGAGCAGAGTTGTTCATTGTGGTGCTGAATTGTGCTCAGTTGCGATGACTTAACATAACTAGATAGTACAGAGTCGAATCACAGCGGATATGTGCGAATTAGACGCTGAATCGTGCGAAAATGAGCAAAATTCGTTCAAAACTAGCAAAATTCGTGCAAAACGAGCAAAATTGTTCATTGTGGTGTTGAATTGTGCTCAGATAGGATACCTTAACATAACTAGATAGTACAGAGTTGAATTACAGCGGATATGTGCGAATTAGAGGCTGAATCGTTCGAAAATGTGCAAAATTCGTTCAAAACGAGCAAAATTCGTGCAAAACGAGCAAAACTGTTCATTGTGGTGTTGAATTGTGCTCAGATAGGATAACTTAACATAACTAGATAGTACAGAGTCGAATTACAGCGGATATGTGCGAATTAGAGGCTGAATCGTGCGAAAATGAGCATAATTCGTGCAAAACGAGCAAAATTGTTCATTGTGGTGTCGAATTGTGCTCAGTTACGATAACTTAACATAACTAGATAGTACAGAGTCGAATCACAGCGGATATGTGCGAATTAGAGGCTGAATCGTGCGAAAATGAGCATAATTCGTGCAAAACGGGCAAAGTTGTTCATTGTGGTGCTGAAGTGTGCTCAGATAGGATAACTTAACATAACTAGATAGTACAGAGTCGAAGCACAGCGGATATGTGCGAATTAGAGGCTGAATCGTGCGAAAATGAGCATAATTCGTGCAAAACGAGCAAAATTGTTCATTGTGGTGTCGAATTGTGCTCAGATAGGATAACATAACATAACTAGATAGTACAGAGTCGAATTACAGCGGATATGTGCGAGTTACAGGCTGAATCGTGCGAAAATGAGCATAATTAGTTCAAAACGAGCAAAGTTGTTCATTGTGGTGCTGAATTGTGCTCAGTTACGATGACTTAACATAACTAGATGGTACAGAGTCGAATTACAGCGGATATGTGCGAACTAGAGGCTGAATCGTGCGAAAATGGGCATAATTCGTTCAAAACGAGCAAGGTTGTTCATGGTGGTGCTGAATTGTGCTCAGTTACGATGATTTAATATAACTAGATGGTACAGAGTCGAATCACAGCGGATATGTGCGAACTAGAGGCTGAATCGTGCGAAAATGAGCATAATTCGTGCAAAACGAGCAAAATTGTTCATTGTGGTGTCGAATTGTGCTCAGTTGTGGTAACTTAACATAACTAGATGGTACAGAGTCGAATCACAGCGAATATGTGCGAATTAGATGCTGAATCGTGCGAAAATGAGCATAATTCGTGCAAAACGAGCATAATTGTTCATTGTGGTGTTGAATTGTGCTCAGATAGGATAACTTAACATAACTAGATAGTACAGAGTCGAATTACAGCGGATATGTACGAATTAGAGGCTGAATCGTGCGAAAATGCCCCCAGGGGGACCAGTTGTACCTCGGTGCAGCTGGTTGCGGGCATAGCGACCCCGGGGCCCCGAGCTCGAGGAGTCAACCTCGTAAAAAGAATCCCTAAGCCCAAAGTGTTATGCGTTTCCGTGCTGAGGGGCTGAATGATTGCAAGGTAATGCAGTCGTAAACGGAGCACTCTGGGTACCAGGCGCCACCCGGTTTTATTTTAGCCGCCTTACCGTGACAAGCGGGGCTCTGTTGCGGTGGACCGTATATTTCCCTAGCTGCTCGTGGGACCATAATGAGATCTTCAAACCAAAACAAAAATTACACAGAGATGCCCTTCTCTTTAAACAAGGGTGACAATCCTAGTGGCGGTCAGTCTTCGAATATTGTTTGGCCTGACGCCCCTCCCTTTAAGCGGAAAAAAGCAACTTTTTCACGAATGGCGCTGCCAACACTTTGTCCTGCCCAAAAGTATGCTCGTTTCTTGGTGATCAGGCGTACAGAGGGAGATTTCGCTAGTGTTAGCCCGTTTCTCATTTCTGCGACTATTAAAAATTTGGCCGGAGACGTATGTAGCATAAAAAAGATAAGAGAGGGCTTGCTTGTGGAAGTAGCAAACAAGACACAACACGATAATCTGAGGAATGTGACCGTTTTTGGAACGCTGCCGGTGGAAGTAAATCCGCATCGTAGCCTAAACTCCAGTAGGGGTGTTGTGACGTGTAGAGACCTTCTCAACTGCAGCACAGATGAAATTCTCGAAAACTTGAAAGATGTAGGTGTTATCAATGTCCAAAGAATACGAGTAAAACGCAGTGGCGAATTCATAGATACCGGATCGCTGATTTTGACATTTGATACGCCTAAGATCCCAGAGAACATAAAAGTAGCGATGTATAATTTACCTGTCAGGCAATATATTCCTAACCCCCAGCGATGTTTTAGATGCCAGAAATTTGGCCACATGTCCCTGCAATGTACTAGAAATGCCGTATGTATATGTGGAAAACAGGTTCATGAAGGCAGCCCATGCGAAGCACCTTTTGAATGCGCCAATTGTCAGCAGCCGCATCTGTCATCGTCAAAGTCGTGTCCTATCTACAAGGAAGAGTGCGAAATACAAAGAATAAAAGCAGAGAAACGTATAACTTACATAGAAGCAAAACGCGAATTTAGAAACAGGAGGCCCTTTAATTTGGCTGACTCTTATGCCTCAGTAACAAAACAACCCACTCGGGAGAAGCAAATTGACACGTCTACGATAGTTGAAAACATAATTCCGGAGGTGGTTAAAGCTGTAGAACGTCGGATAAACGAAGTAATGGGAGATTTAAAGAAAATGATACAGAACATGAATGTTTATAAGAAAACGGAAACAGAGGTGTGTGCAACGATGACCGAGACTGACTGCTCCACTCTACAAAGTTCTCTAGAAAAGAGAGCAGTTCTCGGGACTCCAAGTAAGTCGAAGGAGCGGAAGGTTGCAAATGTCAAAACATCGGAAGTAAGCACTCCAAAGGAAACAAACAAGGTGAGAACCATTAAAAAGAAATTAACCGTCCCTACACAACAAGGTAATGATAAAATGGATATAGATGTAGAAACAGGTCCTCCTAAAATGAATATCTATAACGTTACAAAACAAAGAAATGTCTCGGATGAACAGAAGAGGAATCCAAGATCCTCACCATATGAAAGCGAGGACACTCACCTTCTTAACACTGAGTGCAGCACAGTGATATCGGAAAAAGTATTGAGTACTCTAAACACAGATGATATGACGGATTCGGATGAAGCGATATTCGATCCTAAACCTGCTCCAGCAAGAGAAACGAATAGAAAAGAGGATAAGTGGAAGAGAGACTCAATAAGTTCAATTAAATTAGAAAAAATATTAAAAGATGGCAGGCGCTAAAAACATAATCCAATGGAACTGCAATGGTCTTATATCGCATTATCCCGAACTGAAATTACTAATATCCTCTTATTTGCCATACTGCATATCCTTACAAGAAACGCATTTAAAAGAAGACCATTCATTGTCACTACGTGGATTTAAAATTTATCGAAAAGATGCTTATACTGATGGACGAGCAAAAGGTGGAGTGGCCTTACTGATGCACCAGTCATGCATAACGGAAGAAATTGTAATTCACACCCCCCTGCAAGCCGTGGCCGCAAAGATGCTAGCACCTTATCAGATATGTATATGCTCTTTGTATCTCCCAGATTCAAATTGGAACTTACAGGATTTGCAAAATATTGTACAACAATTACCGAAGCCTTATATACTAACTGGAGATTTTAATGCGTGGAATACCCTATGGGGCTGCAATAGCACAAACAGAAAAGGTCAAACTGTTGAAAACTTTATCGATGCTGAAAATTTAACCATCATGAACACAGGTGAAATGACTCATTTTAACATAGCCACGGGAACATTTTCGGCCATAGATTTATCGATTAGCTCACCTCACCTTTGTATCCAATACACCTGGAAGCCACTAGATCTTTTATATGGAAGTGACCACTTCCCAATTATATTGACAAACTACACACCAAGCAATAGTGAAGTATATATACATAGATGGTGCCTTAGTAGAGCCGATTGGAAGGGATATCAAAAAGATATAGCCCTTCCTCCCGAATCAGATGACATTGAAGAATCGGTGCTGGGGGTCACATCTGCTATTATTGCGGCTGCAGAACGTAATATTCCAACTGCCAAAAAATACCCTAAGCTTACGGTACCGTGGTGGAATAATACTACCAAAGAGGCGGTCAATAAGAAGAAACGTGCGTTTAACAAGTACAAAAAGAATCCCACGCAGCAACACCTAATTACTTTTAAAAAACTACGTGCGGAGGCGCGGAAAACAATACGAGAATCTAAAAAGCAATACTGGGAGAAATATGTTAATACAATTACACCGGAGACTCCCACAGCAGAAGTATGGCGTAAAATAAGGAACATTAAGGGCAGACAAAACTCCACAAAAATTACAGGGCTTCAAAAGAACGGATATATCATTACAGATCCGGCAGAAATAGCGGAACATATGGCAGAGTTTTACGAGACCTCATGTAGCAGCAGCAACTATACAGAGGACTTTCGAAATGCTAAGCCGCTCCTCGAAACATCATTAGACTTCAGCTCAAATGAAGTGGATACCTACAACGTCTCCTTTACAATGTCGGAAATGCAAGAGGCGATGCGCAATGCCAATAATACTACACCAGGCCCAGACAATATACCATACAAAATGATACAGGAATTGCCGCTTGAAGCGAAAAACAGAATTCTGAAAATATATAACCGTATTTGGGAGATGGGGATATATCCCGATAAATGGAGAGAGGCACTGATCATCCCAATTTTAAAAGCAGGGAAGGACCCACTCCAGTGTGAAAGCTACAGACCCATATCACTAACTTGTTGTATGAGCAAAATTTTCGAAAAAATGGTAAATTATCGTCTCCTGTGGATACTCGAACAGAAGCAGCTATTATCAAAATATCAATGTGGTTTTCGTAAATTTCACAATACAACTGATAGCCTCTCCTTTTTTGAAAATGAAATATACAATAGCTTCGAAAAGGGTGAACACTTAACTGCGGTATTTTTAGATATATATAAGGCCTATGATACTACTTGGCGGCATGGTGTTCTCAATCAATTACACGAGTGGGGTTTCCGGGGACGTTTGCCGCTTCTTATAAAAAGTTTCTTATCGTTAAGGTTTTTTAAAGTAAGATTAAATGGAAAATTATCCTCGACCAAAATTCAAGAAACGGGAATACCACAGGGGTCGACAATAAGTGTTACCCTATTTGCAATAGCAATAAACAGTATAACAGAACAAATCCAAGAGCCAGTTCGAAGATGTCTATATGTCGATGATTTGGTTATATTTTGCTCAGGAAAAAGAATTGAACGCATAAATGAAAATCTACAGAAAACAATAAACCGATTGGTGGAGTTTTCGGAGGCGAGGGGTTTCAAATTCTCAGCGGAGAAGACAAATAGTATTCACTTCTGTAGGAAATTCCATCACAATCAGCCAGAATTGCAGATAAAGAATGTGACCATCAAATACAAGGAGGTTGTACGCTACTTGGGAATCCACTTCGATAAAAAATTAACTTTCCGCCACCATATCCAAATTCTTGCAGATGAATGTAAAAAAAGAATGAACATTATGAAATGCCTATCAAACACTGCTTGGGGAGCGGACAGAGAAATTTTAATTAGTCTACACTCGAAACTTATTTTATCAAAGATAGACTATGGGTGCATTATATATTCAGGAGCAGCAAAAACACGTTTGAAAACATTAGATACCATAAATCATATTGGAATCCGATATGCGACAGGCGCATTTAGAACCACTCCAGTGCACAGCCTTTATTGTGATGCGGGAATTGCGCCCCTACAACTACGACGCGAAAAGATATTACTCAACTACATAGCAGACTTGAAGGCAAAACCAAGACACATAACTTGTAAAACCTTTTTCGATACAATAGATACTATTCAACCTGAAAAATATAATCGACCATCGTCAGCCCGTTCATCAGCTCGGAAGGCTCATTCACTGCTAGAAAAATATAATCTAAATATCAACTCCATTTATGCCTGTGAATTATACGACACTCCTCCGTGGCTACTAACAGAAATAAAAGTCAAAGGAGAACTGACAAACTACAAGAAAAGCGAAACAAACAGTATAATTTACCAAGAAATTTTACAAGATGAAATTCACAGACACTATGAACCAGAAGTTATATATACAGATGGCTCAAAAACCGGTGAAGGTGTAGCATGCGCTATACATACTAGTGCACAGACACTGTCGTGGTCACTGCCGAAGGAAATGAGCATAGTTTCAGCGGAGCTGCATGCCATATGGCAGGCCTTAAGGTACTCGGCAAACAATATTCAGCCAAACGCGACCATTATTATTTGTACAGATTCGCAAAGCGCAATTAGTCAAATACAGAACGTATATACGACCGACCACACAACATACAGAATCATCATGATGATACACGAAATAATAATAACTGGCAAACAAATCTTTCTAATGTGGGTACCGGGTCACATGAACATAAGAGGAAATGAGGAAGCTGATAAGGCTGCAAGAGCTGCAACCCGATATGACATCAGCGAAAAGCAAATAAGTGTCCGAGATATGAAAACATATATAAAACACCTTCATACACAGCAGTGGCAGGAACTATGGAATCACACTACGTCACATATGAAGCAAATAAAACCAACTGTGCACAAATGGTATATGCCGAGAGGATTAACCAGGAAAGAACAAACAGTGATCACCAGACTAAGACTGGGACACACATATTACACATCCGCCCACTTACTCAAAAAAGAACCGATGCCACACTGTAATACTTGCAAAACACAATTAACAGTTAAACATATAATAGAGGAATGTAAGGACTTTGAATCGCAAAGGAAAAGATATCAGCTACCGTCAACGATTACGGAAGCACTAGCAAATGCCGATAACATAATTAAGGACCATACAATACCATACATTAAACAAATAGGTTTACTGACAAAAATATAAACAGCAAAAATCAAGTTTAGTTTATGTTTAGTTTATTTTTTATTAGTTTATTTCGTCCTGATTTTTTCTTCTAACCAATCATTAATTAGTATTAGTATTAAAGTTATTATAGATTCAATTGCGATTAGCGCTTATTAGAATTATACAGATTACATAAAGCGCAGTTTAACGAATATAAGCGCAACATAGGGCCAATGGTCATAGCAATCGAGGCCCTTAGAAACTAAATCAAATCAAATCGTGCGAAAATGAGCATAATTCGTTCAAAACGAGCAGAGTTGTTCATTGTGGTGCTGAATTGTGCTCAGTTACGATGACTTAACATAACTAGATGGTATAGAGTCGAATCAAAGCGGATATGTGCGAATTAGAGGCCGAATCGTGCGAAAATGAGCATAATTCTTGCAAAACGAGCAAAATTGTACACTGTGGTGATGAATTGTGCTCAGATAGGATAACATAACATAACTAGATAGTACAGAGTCGAATTACAGCGGATATGTGCGAATTAGATGCTGAATCGTGCGAAAACGAGCAAAATTCGTGCAAAACGAGCAAAACTGTTCATTGTGGTGTTGAATTGTGCTCAGATAGGATAACTTAACATAACTGGATAGTACAGAGTCGAATTACAGCGGATATGTGCGAATTAGAGGCTGAATCGTGCGAAAATGAGCATAATTCGTTCAAAACGAGCAGAGTTGTTCATTGTGGTGCTGAATTGTGCTCAGTTACGATGACTTAACATAAATAGATAGTACAGAGTCGAATCACAGCGGATATGTGCGAACTAGAGGCTGAATCGTGCGAAAATGAGCATAATTCGTTCAAAACGAGCAAAGTTGTTCATTGTGGTGCTGAATTGTGCTCAGTTACGATGACTTAACATAACTAGATGGGACAGAGTCGAATCACAGCGGATATGTGCGAATTAGAGGCTGAATCGTGCGAAAATCAGCAAAATACGTTCATTACGAGCAAAATTGTTCATTGTGGTGTTGAATTGTGCTCAGATAGGATAAGTTAACATAACTTGATAGTACAGAGTCGAATTACAGCGGATATGTGCGAATTAGAGGCTGAATCGTTCGAAAATGAGCAAAATTCGTTCAAAACGAGCAAAATTCGTGCAAAACGAGCAAAACTGTTCATTGTGGTGTTGAATTGTGCTCAGATAGGATAACTTAACATAACTAGATAGTACAGAGTCGAATTACAGCGGATATGTGCGAATTAGAGGCTGAATCGTGCGAAAATGAGCATAATTCGTTCAAAACGAGCAGAGTTGTTCATTGTGGTGCTGAATTGTGCTCAGTTACGATGACTTAACATAACTAGATAGTACAGAGTCGAATCACAGCGGATATGTGCGAATTAGACGCTGAATCGTGCGAAAATGAGCAAAATTCGTTCAAAACAAGCAAAATTCGTGCAAAACGAGCAAAATTGTTCATTGTGGTGTTGAATTGTGCTCAGATAGGATACCTTAAAATAACTAGATAGTACAGAGTTGAATTACAGCGGATATGTGCGAATTAGAGGCTGAATCGTTCGAAAATGTGCAAAATTCGTTCAAAACGAGCAAAATTCGTGCAAAACGAGCAAAACTGTTCATTGTGGTGTTGAATTGTGCTCAGATAGGATAACTTAACATAACTAGATAGTACAGAGTCGAATTACAGCGGATATGTGCGAATTAGAGGCTGAATCGTGCGAAAATGAGCATAATTCGTGCAAAACGAGCAAAATTGTTCATTGTGGTGTCGAATTGTGCTCAGTTACGATAACTTAACATAACTAGATAGTACAGAGTCGAATCACAGCGGATATGTGCGAATTAGAGGCTGAATCGTGCGAAAATGAGCATAATTCGTGCAAAACGGGCAAAGTTGTTCATTGTGGTGCTGAATTGTGCTCAGATAGGATAACTTAACATAACTAGATAGTACAGAGTCGAATCACAGCGGATATGTGCGAATTAGAGGCTGAATCGTGCGAAAATGAGCATAATTCGTACAAAACGAGCAAAATTGTTCATTGTGGTGTCGAATTGTGCTCAGATAGGATAACATAACATAACTAGAGAGTACAGAGTCGAATTACAGCGGATATGTGCGAATTAGAGGCTGAATCGTTCGAAAATGACCAAAATTCGTTCAAAACGAGCAAAATTCGTGCAAAACGAGCAAAACTGTTCATTGTGGTGTTGAATTGTTCTCAGCTAGGATAACTTAACATAACTAGATAGTACAGAGTCGAATTACAGCGGATATGTGCGAATTAGAGGCTGAATCGTGCGAAAATGAGCATAATTCGTTCAAAACGAGCAGAGTTGTTCATTGTGGTGCTGAATTGTGCGCAGTTACGATGACTTAACATAACTAGATAGTACAGAATCGAATCACAGCGGATATGTGCGAATTAGAGGCTGAATCGTGCGAAAATGAGCATAATTCGTGCAAAACGAGCATAATTGTTCATTGTGGTGTCGAATTGTGCTCAGTTACGATAACTTAACATAACTAGATAGTACAGAGTCGAATCACGGCGGATATGTGCGAATTAGAGGCTGAACCGTGCGAAAATGAGCATAATTCGTTCATTACGAGCAAAATTGTTCATTGTGGTGTCGAATTGTGCTCAGTTACGATAACTTAACATAAGTAGATGGGACAGAGTCGAATCACAGCGGATATGTGCGAGTTAGAGGCTGAATCGTTCGAAAATGAGCAAAATTCGTTCAAAACGAGCGAAATTCGTGCAAAACGAGCAAAACTGTTCATTGTGGTGTCGAATTGTGCTCAGTTGTGGTAACTTAACATAACTAGATGGTACAGAGTTGAATCACAGCGAATATGTGCGAATTAGATGCTGAATCGTGCGAAAATGAGCATAATTCGTGCAAAACGAGCATAATTGTTCATTGTGGTGTTGAATTGTGCTCAGATAGGATAACTTAACATAACTAGATAGTATAGAGTCGAATTATAGCGGATATGTACGAATTAGAGGCTGAATCGTGCGAAAATGAGCATAATTCGTGTAAAACAAGCAAAGTTGTTCATTGTGGTGCTGAATTGTGCTCAGTTACGATGACTTAACATAACTAGATGGTACAGAGTCGAATCACAGCGGATATGTGCGAATTAGAAGCTGAATCGTGCGAAAATGAGCATAATTCGTTCAAAACGAGCAAAGTTGTTCATTGCGGTGCTGAATTGTGCTCAGTTACGATGACTTAACACAACTAGATGGTACAGAGTCGAATCAAAGCGGATATGTGCGAATTAGAGGCTGAATCGTGCGAAAATGAGCATAATTCTTGCAAAACGAGCAAAATTGTTCACTGTGGTGTTGAATTGTGCTCAGATAGGATAACATAACATACCTAGATAGTACAGAGCCGAATCACAGCGGATATGTGCGAATTAGAGGCTGAATCGTTCGAAAATGAGCATAATTCGTGCAAAACGAGCAAAATTGTTCATTGTGGTGTTGAATTGTGCTCAGATAGGATAACTTAACATAACTAGATAGTACAGAGTCGAATCACAGCGGATATGTGCGAATTAGAGGCTGAATCGTGCGAAAATGCGCAAAATTCGTTCAAAACGAGCAAAATTCGTGCAAAATGAGCAAAATTGTTCATTGTGGTGTTGAATTGTGCTCAGATAGGAAACCTTAACATAACTAGATAGTACAGAGTTGAATTACAGCGGATATGTGCGAATTAGAGGCTGAATCGTGCGAAAATGAGCAAAATTCGTTCAAAACGAGCAAAATTCGTGCAAAACGAGCAAAACTGTTCATTGTGGTGTTGAATTGTGCTCAGATAGGATAACTTAACATAACTAGATAGTACAGAGTCGAATTACAGCGGATATGTGCGAATTAGAGGCTGAATCGTGCGAAAATGAGCATAATTCGTGCAAAACGAGCAAAATTGTTCATTGTGGTGTCGAATTGTGCTCAGTTACGATAACTTAACATAACTAGATAGTACAGAGTCGAATCACAGCGGATATGTGCGAATTAGAGGCTGAATCGTGCGAAAATGAGCATAATTCGTGCAAAACGGGCAAAGTTGTTCATTGTGGTGCTGAAGTGTGCTCAGATAGGATAACTTAACATAACTAGATAGTACAGAGTCGAAGCACAGCGGATATGTGCGAATTAGAGGCTGAATCGTGCGAAAATGAGCATAATTCGTGCAAAACGAGCAAAATTGTTCATTGTGGTGTCGAATTGTGCTCAGATAGGATAACATAACATAACTAGATAGTACAGAGTCGAATTACAGCGGATATGTGCGAGTTACAGGCTGAATCGTGCGAAAATGAGCATAATTAGTTCAAAACGAGCAAAGTTGTTCATTGTGGTGCTGAATTGTGCTCAGTTACGATGACTTAACATAACTAGATGGTACAGAGTCGAATTACAGCGGATATGTGCGAACTAGAGGCTGAATCGTGCGAAAATGGGCATAATTCGTTCAAAACGAGCAAGGTTGTTCATGGTGGTGCTGAATTGTGCTCAGTTACGATGATTTAATATAACTAGATGGTACAGAGTCGAATCACAGCGGATATGTGCGAACTAGAGGCTGAATCGTGCGAAAATGAGCATAATTCGTGCAAAACGAGCAAAATTGTTCATTGTGGTGTCGAATTGTGCTCAGTTGTGGTAACTTAACATAACTAGATGGTACAGAGTCGAATCACAGCGAATATGTGCGAATTAGATGCTGAATCGTGCGAAAATGAGCATAATTCGTGCAAAACGAGCATAATTGTTCATTGTGGTGTTGAATTGTGCTCAGATAGGATAACTTAACATAACTAGATAGTACAGAGTCGAATTACAGCGGATATGTACGAATTAGAGGCTGAATCGTGCGAAAATGAGCATAATTCGTGTAAAACAAGCAAAGTTGTTCATTGTGGTGCTGAATTGTGCTCAGTTACGATGACTTAACATAACTAGATGGTACAGAGTCGAATCACAGCGGATATGTGCGAATTAGAAGCTGAATCGTGCGAAAATGAGCATAATTCGTTCAATACGAGCAAGGTTGTTCATTGTGGAGCTGAATTGTGCTCAGTTACGATGACTTAACACAACTAGATGGTACAGAGTCGAATCAAAGCGGATATGTGCGAATTAGAGGCTGAATCGTGCGAAAATGAGCATAATTCTTGCAAAACGAGCAAAATTGTTCACTGTGGTGTTGAATTGTGCTCAGATAGGATAACATAACATACCTAGATAGTACAGAGTCGAATCACAGCGGATATGTGCGAATTAGAGGCTGAATCGTTCGAAAATGAGCATAATTCGTGCAAAACGAGCAAAATTGTTCATTGTGGTGTTGAATTGTGCTCAGATAGGATAACTTAACATAACTAGATAGTACAGAGTCGAATCACAGCGGATATGTGCGAATTAGAGGCTGAATCGTGCGAAAATGCGCAAAATTCGTTCAAAACGAGCAAAATTCGTGCAAAATGAGCAAAATTGTTCATTGTGGTGTTGAATTGTGCTCAGATAGGATACCATAACATAACTAGATAGTACAGAGTTGAATTACAGCGGATATGTGCGAATTAGAGGCTGAATCGTGCGAAAATGAGCATAATTCGTTCAAAACGAGCAGAGTTGTTCATTGTGGTGCTGAATTGTGCTCAGTTACGATGACTTAACATAACTAGATGGTATAGAGTCGAATCAAAGCGGATATGTGCGAATTAGAGGCCGAATCGTGCGAAAATGAGCATAATTCTTGCAAAACGAGCAAAATTGTACACTGTGGTGATGAATTGTGCTCAGATAGGATAACATAACATAACTAGATAGTACAGAGTCGAATTACAGCGGATATGTGCGAATTAGATGCTGAATCGTGCGAAAACGAGCAAAATTCGTGCAAAACGAGCAAAACTGTTCATTGTGGTGTTGAATTGTGCTCAGATAGGATAACTTAACATAACTGGATAGTACAGAGTCGAATTACAGCGGATATGTGCGAATTAGAGGCTGAATCGTGCGAAAATGAGCATAATTCGTTCAAAACGAGCAGAGTTGTTCATTGTGGTGCTGAATTGTGCTCAGTTACGATGACTTAACATAAATAGATAGTACAGAGTCGAATCACAGCGGATATGTGCGAATTAGAGGCTGAATCGTGCGAAAATGAGCATAATTCGTTCAAAACGAGCAAAGTTGTTCATTGTGGTGCTGAATTGTGCTCAGTTACGATGACTTAACATAACTAGATGGGACAGAGTCGAATCACAGCGGATATGTGCGAATTAGAGGCTGAATCGTGCGAAAATCAGCAAAATACGTTCATTACGAGCAAAATTGTTCATTGTGGTGTTGAATTGTGCTCAGATAGGATAAGTTAACATAACTTGATAGTACAGAGTCGAATTACAGCGGATATGTGCGAATTAGAGGCTAAATCGTTCGAAAATGAGCAAAATTCGTTCAAAACAAGCAAAATTCGTGCAAAACGAGCAAAATTGTTCACTGTGGTGTTGAATTGTGCTCAGATAGGATAACTTAGCATAACTAGATAGTACAGAGTCGAATTACAGCGGATATGTGCGAATTAGAGGCTGAATCGTTCGAAAATGAGCAAAATTCGTTCAAAACGAGCAAAATTCGTGCAAAACGAGCATAATTGTTCATTGTGGTGTCGAATTGTGCTCACTTACGATAACTTAACATAACTAGATAGTACAGAGTCGAATCACGGCGGATATGTGCGAATTAGAGGCTGAACCGTGCGAAAATGAGCATAATTCGTTCATTACGAGCAAAATTGTTCATTGTGGTGTCGAATTGTGCTCAGTTACGATAACTTAACATAAGTAGATGGGACAGAGTCGAATCACAGCGGATATGTGCGAGTTAGAGGCTGAATCGTTCGAAAATGAGCAAAATTCGTTCAAAACGAGCGAAATTCGTGCAAAACGAGCAAAACTGTTCATTGTGGTGTCGAATTGTGCTCAGTTGTGGTAACTTAACATAACTAGATGGTACAGAGTCGAATCACAGCGAATATGTGCGAATTAGATGCTGAATCGTGCGAAAATGAGCATAATTCGTGCAAAACGAGCATAATTGTTCATTGTGGTGTTGAATTGTGCTCAGATAGGATAACTTAACATAACTAGATAGTATAGAGTCGAATTATAGCGGATATGTACGAATTAGAGGCTGAATCGTGCGAAAATGAGCATAATTCGTGTAAAACAAGCAAAGTTGTTCATTGTGGTGCTGAATTGTGCTCAGTTACGATGACTTAACATAACTAGATGGTACAGAGTCGAATCACAGCGGATATGTGCGAATTAGAAGCTGAATCGTGCGAAAATGAGCATAATTCGTTCAAAACGAGCAAAGTTGTTCATTGCGGTGCTGAATTGTGCTCAGTTACGATGACTTAACACAACTAGATGGTACAGAGTCGAATCAAAGCGGATATGTGCGAATTAGAGGCTGAATCGTGCGAAAATGAGCATAATTCTTGCAAAACGAGCAAAATTGTTCACTGTGGTGTTGAATTGTGCTCAGATAGGATAACATAACATACCTAGATAGTACAGAGCCGAATCACAGCGGATATGTGCGAATTAGAGGCTGAATCGTTCGAAAATGAGCATAATTCGTGCAAAACGAGCAAAATTGTTCATTGTGGTGTTGAATTGTGCTCAGATAGGATAACTTAACATAACTAGATAGTACAGAGTCGAATCACAGCGGATATGTGCGAATTAGAGGCTGAATCGTGCGAAAATGCGCAAAATTCGTTCAGAACGAGCAAAATTCGTGCAAAATGAGCAAAATTGTTCATTGTGGTGTTGAATTGTGCTCAGATAGGAAACCTTAACATAACTAGATAGTACAGAGTTGAATTACAGCGGATATGT
Source organism: Megachile rotundata (assembly GCF_050947335.1). NCBI lineage: Eukaryota > Metazoa > Arthropoda > Insecta > Hymenoptera > Megachilidae > Megachile > Megachile rotundata. The sequence continues at coordinate 39,155 of NW_027473338.1, read as the reverse complement.
GCGAATTAGAGGCTGAATCGTGCGAAAATGAGCAAAATTCGTTCAAAACGAGCAAAATTCGTGCAAAACGAGCAAAACTGTTCATTGTGGTGTTGAATTGTGCTCAGATAGGATAACTTAACATAACTAGATAGTACAGAGTCGAATTACAGCGGATATGTGCGAATTAGAGGCTGAATCGTGCGAAAATGAGCATAATTCGTGCAAAACGAGCAAAATTGTTCATTGTGGTGTCGAATTGTGCTCAGTTACGATAACTTAACATAACTAGATAGTACAGAGTCGAATCACAGCGGATATGTGCGAATTAGAGGCTGAATCGTGCGAAAATGAGCATAATTCGTGCAAAACGAGCAAAGTTGTTCATTGTGGTGCTGAAGTGTGCTCAGATAGGATAACTTAACATAACTAGATAGTACAGAGTCGAAGCACAGCGGATATGTGCGAATTAGAGGCTGAATCGTGCGAAAATGAGCATAATTCGTGCAAAACGAGCAAAATTGTTCATTGTGGTGTCGAATTGTGCTCAGATAGGATAACATAACATAACTAGATAGTACAGAGTCGAATTACAGCGGATATGTGCGAGTTACAGGCTGAATCGTGCGAAAATGAGCATAATTAGTTCAAAACGAGCAAAGTTGTTCATTGTGGTGCTGAATTGTGCTCAGTTACGATGACTTAACATAACTAGATGGTACAGAGTCGAATTACAGCGGATATGTGCGAACTAGAGGCTGAATCGTGCGAAAATGGGCATAATTCGTTCAAAACGAGCAAGGTTGTTCATGGTGGTGCTGAATTGTGCTCAGTTACGATGATTTAATATAACTAGATGGTACAGAGTCGAATCACAGCGGATATGTGCGAACTAGAGGCTGAATCGTGCGAAAATGAGCATAATTCGTGCAAAACGAGCAAAATTGTTCATTGTGGTGTCGAATTGTGCTCAGTTGTGGTAACTTAACATAACTAGATGGTACAGAGTCGAATCACAGCGAATATGTGCGAATTAGATGCTGAATCGTGCGAAAATGAGCATAATTCGTGCAAAACGAGCATAATTGTTCATTGTGGTGTTGAATTGTGCTCAGATAGGATAACTTAACATAACTAGATAGTACAGAGTCTAATTACAGCGGATATGTACGAATTAGAGGCTGAATCGTGCGAAAATGAGCATAATTCGTGTAAAACAAGCAAAGTTGTTCATTGTGGTGCTGAATTGTGCTCAGTTACGATGACTTAACATAACTAGATGGTACAGAGTCGAATCACAGCGGATATGTGCGAATTAGAAGCTGAATCGTGCGAAAATGAGCATAATTCGTTCAATACGAGCAAGGTTGTTCATTGTGGAGCTGAATTGTGCTCAGTTACGATGACTTAACACAACTAGATGGTACAGAGTCGAATCAAAGCGGATATGTGCGAATTAGAGGCTGAATCGTGCGAAAATGAGCATAATTCTTGCAAAACGAGCAAAATTGTTCACTGTGGTGTTGAATTGTGCTCAGATAGGATAACATAACATACCTAGATAGTACAGAGTCGAATCACAGCGGATATGTGCGAATTAGAGTCTGAATCGTTCGAAAATGAGCATAATTCGTGCAAAACGAGCAAAATTGTTCATTGTGGTGTTGAATTGTGCTCAGATAGGATAACTTAACATAACTAGATAGTACAGAGTCGAATCACAGCGGATATGTGCGAATTAGAGGCTGAATCGTGCGAAAATGCGCAAAATTCGTTCAAAACGAGCAAAATTCGTGCAAAATGAGCAAAATTGTTCATTGTGGTGTTGAATTGTGCTCAGATAGGATACCATAACATAACTAGATAGTACAGAGTTGAATTACAGCGGACATGTGCGAATTAGAGGCTGAATCGTGCGAAAATGAGCATAATTCGTTCAAAACGAGCAGAGTTGTTCATTGTGGTGCTGAATTGTGCTCAGTTACGATGACTTAACATAACTAGATGGTATAGAGTCGAATCAAAGCGGATATGTGCGAATTAGAGGCCGAATCGTGCGAAAATGAGCATAATTCTTGCAAAACGAGCAAAATTGTACACTGTGGTGATGAATTGTGCTCAGATAGGATAACATAACATAACTAGATAGTACAGAGTCGAATTACAGCGGATATGTGCGAATTAGATGCTGAATCGTGCGAAAACGAGCAAAATTCGTGCAAAACGAGCAAAACTGTTCATTGTGGTGTTGAATTGTGCTCAGATAGGATAACTTAACATAACTGGATAGTACAGAGTCGAATTACAGCGGATATGTGCGAATTAGAGGCTGAATCGTGCGAAAATGAGCATAATTCGTTCAAAACGAGCAGAGTTGTTCATTGTGGTGCTGAATTGTGCTCAGTTACGATGACTTAACATAAATAGATAGTACAGAGTCGAATCACAGCGGATATGTGCGAATTAGAGGCTGAATCGTGCGAAAATGAGCATAATTCGTTCAAAACGAGCAAAGTTGTTCATTGTGGTGCTGAATTGTGCTCAGTTACGATGACTTAACATAACTAGATGGGACAGAGTCGAATCACAGCGGATATGTGCGAATTAGAGGCTGAATCGTGCGAAAATCAGCAAAATACGTTCATTACGAGCAAAATTGTTCATTGTGGTGTTGAATTGTGCTCAGATAGGATGAGTTAACATAACTTGATAGTACAGAGTCGAATTACAGCGGATATGTGCGAATTAGAGGCTAAATCGTTCGAAAATGAGCAAAATTCGTTCAAAACAAGCAAAATTCGTGCAAAACGAGCAAAATTGTTCACTGTGGTGTTGAATTGTGCTCAGATAGGATAACTTAGCATAACTAGATAGTACAGAGTCGAATTACAGCGGATATGTGCGAATTAGAGGCTGAATCGTTCGAAAATGAGCAAAATTCGTTCAAAACGAGCAAAATTCGTGCAAAACGAGCAAAACTGTTCATTGTGGTGTTGAATTGTGCTCAGATAGGATAACTTAACATAACTAGATAGTACAGAGTCGAATTACAGCGGATATGTGCGAATTAGAGGCTGAATCGTGCGAAAATGAGCATAATTCGTTCAAAACGAGCAGAGTTGTTCATTGTGGTGCTGAATTGTGCTCAGTTACGATGACTTAACATAACTAGATAGTACAGAGTCGAATCACAGCGGATATGTGCGAATTAGACGCTGAATCGTGCGAAAATGAGCAAAATTCGTTCAAAACAAGCAAAATTCGTGCAAAACGAGCAAAATTGTTCATTGTGGTGTTGAATTGTGCTCAGATAGGATACCTTAAAATAACTAGATAGTACAGAGTTGAATTACAGCGGATATGTGCGAATTAGAGGCTGAATCGTTCGAAAATGTGCAAAATTCGTTCAAAACGAGCAAAATTCGTGCAAAACGAGCAAAACTGTTCATTGTGGTGTTGAATTGTGCTCAGATAGGATAACTTAACATAACTAGATAGTACAGAGTCGGATTACAGCGGATATGTGCGAATTAGAGGCTGAATCGTGCGAAAATGAGCATAATTCGTGCAAAACGAGCAAAATTGTTCATTGTGGTGTCGAATTGTGCTCAGTTACGATAACTTAACATAACTAGATAGTACAGAGTCGAATCACAGCGGATATGTGCGAATTAGAGGCTGAATCGTGCGAAAATGAGCATAATTCGTGCAAAACGGGCAAAGTTGTTCATTGTGGTGCTGAATTGTGCTCAGATAGGATAACTTAACATAACTAGATAGTACAGAATCGAATCACAGCGGATATGTGCGAATTAGAGGCTGAATCGTGCGAAAATGAGCATAATTCGTGCAAAACGAGCATAATTGTTCATTGTGGTGTCGAATTGTGCTCAGTTACGATAACTTAACATAACTAGATAGTACAGAGTCGAATCACGGCGGATATGTGCGAATTAGAGGCTGAACCGTGCGAAAATGAGCATAATTCGTTCATTACGAGCAAAATTGTTCATTGTGGTGTCGAATTGTGCTCAGTTACGATAACTTAACATAAGTAGATGGGACAGAGTCGAATCACAGCGGATATGTGCGAGTTAGAGGCTGAATCGTTCGAAAATGAGCAAAATTCGTTCAAAACGAGCGAAATTCGTGCAAAACGAGCAAAACTGTTCATTGTGGTGTCGAATTGTGCTCAGTTGTGGTAACTTAACATAACTAGATGGTACAGAGTCGAATCACAGCGAATATGTGCGAATTAGATGCTGAATCGTGCGAAAATGAGCATAATTCGTGCAAAACGAGCATAATTGTTCATTGTGGTGTTGAATTGTGCTCAGATAGGATAACTTAACATAACTAGATAGTATAGAGTCGAATTATAGCGGATATGTACGAATTAGAGGCTGAATCGTGCGAAAATGAGCATAATTCGTGTAAAACAAGCAAAGTTGTTCATTGTGGTGCTGAATTGTGCTCAGTTACGATGACTTAACATAACTAGATGGTACAGAGTCGAATCACAGCGGATATGTGCGAATTAGAAGCTGAATCGTGCGAAAATGAGCATAATTCGTTCAAAACGAGCAAAGTTGTTCATTGCGGTGCTGAATTGTGCTCAGTTACGATGACTTAACACAACTAGATGGTACAGAGTCGAATCAAAGCGGATATGTGCGAATTAGAGGCTGAATCGTGCGAAAATGAGCATAATTCTTGCAAAACGAGCAAAATTGTTCACTGTGGTGTTGAATTGTGCTCAGATAGGATAACATAACATACCTAGATAGTACAGAGCCGAATCACAGCGGATATGTGCGAATTAGAGGCTGAATCGTTCGAAAATGAGCATAATTCGTGCAAAACGAGCAAAATTGTTCATTGTGGTGTTGAATTGTGCTCAGATAGGATAACTTAACATAACTAGATAGTACAGAGTTGAATTACAGCGGATATGTGCGAATTAGAGGCTGAATCGTGCGAAAATGAGCAAAATTCGTTCAAAACGAGCAAAATTCGTGCAAAACGAGCAAAACTGTTCATTGTGGTGTTGAATTGTGCTCAGATAGGATAACTTAACATAACTAGATAGTACAGAGTCGAATTACAGCGGATATGTGCGAATTAGAGGCTGAATCGTGCGAAAATGAGCATAATTCGTTCAAAACGAGCAAAATTCGTGCAAAACGAGCAAAACTGTTCATTGTGGTGTTGAATTGTGCTCAGATAGGATAACTTAACATAACTAGATAGTACAGAGTCGAATTACAGCGGATATGTGCGAATTAGAGGCTGAATCGTGCGAAAATGAGCATAATTCGTGCAAAACGAGCAAAATTGTTCATTGTGGTGTCGAATTGTGCTCAGTTACGATAACTTAACATAACTAGATAGTACAGAGTCGAATCACAGCGGATATGTGCGAATTAGAGGCTGAATCGTGCGAAAATGAGCATAATTCGTGCAAAACGGGCAAAGTTGTTCATTGTGGTGCTGAAGTGTGCTCAGATAGGATAACTTAACATAACTAGATAGTACAGAGTCGAAGCACAGCGGATATGTGCGAATTAGAGGCTGAATCGTGCGAAAATGAGCATAATTCGTGCAAAACGAGCAAAATTGTTCATTGTGGTGTCGAATTGTGCTCAGATAGGATAACATAACATAACTAGATAGTACAGAGTCGAATTACAGCGGATATGTGCGAGTTACAGGCTGAATCGTGCGAAAATGAGCATAATTAGTTCAAAACGAGCAAAGTTGTTCATTGTGGTGCTGAATTGTGCTCAGTTACGATGACTTAACATAACTAGATGGTACAGAGTCGAATTACAGCGGATATGTGCGAACTAGAGGCTGAATCGTGCGAAAATGGGCATAATTCGTTCAAAACGAGCAAGGTTGTTCATGGTGGTGCTGAATTGTGCTCAGTTACGATGATTTAATATAACTAGATGGTACAGAGTCGAATCACAGCGGATATGTGCGAACTAGAGGCTGAATCGTGCGAAAATGAGCATAATTCGTGCAAAACGAGCATAATTGTTCATTGTGGTGTCGAATTGTGCTCAGATAGGATAACATAACATAACTAGATAGTACAGAGTCGAATTACAGCGGATATGTGCGAATTAGAGGCTGAATCGTGCGAAAATGAGCATAATTCGTTCAAAACGAGCAGAGTTGTTCATTGTGGTGCTGAATTGTGCGCAGTTACGATGACTTAACATAACTAGATAGTACAGAATCGAATCACAGCGGATATGTGCGAATTAGAGGCTGAATCGTGCGAAAATGAGCATAATTCGTGCAAAACGAGCATAATTGTTCATTGTGGTGTCGAATTGTGCTCAGTTACGATAACTTAACATAACTAGATAGTACAGAGTCGAATCACGGCGGATATGTGCGAATTAGAGGCTCAACCGTGCGAAAATGAGCATAATTCGTTCATTACGAGCAAAATTGTTCATTGTGGTGTCGAATTGTGCTCAGTTACGATAACTTAACATAAGTAGATGGGACAGAGTCGAATCACAGCGGATATGTGCGAGTTAGAGGCTGAATCGTTCGAAAATGAGCAAAATTCGTTCAAAACGAGCGAAATTCGTGCAAAACGAGCAAAACTGTTCATTGTGGTGTCGAATTGTGCTCAGTTGTGGTAACTTAACATAACTAGATGGTACAGAGTCGAATCACAGCGAATATGTGCGAATTAGATGCTGAATCGTGCGAAAATGAGCATAATTCGTGCAAAACGAGCATAATTGTTCATTGTGGTGTTGAATTGTGCTCAGATAGGATAACTTAACATAACTAGATAGTATAGAGTCGAATTATAGCGGATATGTACGAATTAGAGGCTGAATCGTGCGAAAATGAGCATAATTCGTGTAAAACAAGCAAAGTTGTTCATTGTGGTGCTGAATTGTGCTCAGTTACGATGACTTAACATAACTAGATGGTACAGAGTCGAATCACAGCGGATATGTGCGAATTAGAAGCTGAATCGTGCGAAAATGAGCATAATTCGTTCAAAACGAGCAAAGTTGTTCATTGCGGTGCTGAATTGTGCTCAGTTACGATGACTTAACACAACTAGATGGTACAGAGTCGAATCAAAGCGGATATGTGCGAATTAGAGGCTGAATCGTGCGAAAATGAGCATAATTCTTGCAAAACGAGCAAAATTGTTCACTGTGGTGTTGAATTGTGCTCAGATAGGATAACATAACATACCTAGATAGTACAGAGCCGAATCACAGCGGATATGTGCGAATTAGAGGCTGAATCGTTCGAAAATGAGCATAATTCGTGCAAAACGAGCAAAATTGTTCATTGTGGTGTTGAATTGTGCTCAGATAGGATAACTTAACATAACTAGATAGTACAGAGTTGAATTACAGCGGATATGTGCGAATTAGAGGCTGAATCGTGCGAAAATGAGCAAAATTCGTTCAAAACGAGCAAAATTCGTGCAAAACGAGCAAAACTGTTCATTGTGGTGTTGAATTGTGCTCAGATAGGATAACTTAACATAACTAGATAGTACAGAGTCGAATTACAGCGGATATGTGCGAATTAGAGGCTGAATCGTGCGAAAATGAGCATAATTCGTGCAAAACGAGCAAAATTGTTCATTGTGGTGTCGAATTGTGCTCAGTTACGATAACTTAACATAACTAGATAGTACAGAGTCGAATCACAGCGGATATGTGCGAATTAGAGGCTGAATCGTGCGAAAATGAGCATAATTCGTGCAAAACGGGCAAAGTTGTTCATTGTGGTGCTGAAGTGTGCTCAGATAGGATAACTTAACATAACTAGATAGTACAGAGTCGAAGCACAGCGGATATGTGCGAATTAGAGGCTGAATCGTGCGAAAATGAGCATAATTCGTGCAAAACGAGCAAAATTGTTCATTGTGGTGTCGAATTGTGCTCAGATAGGATAACATAACATAACTAGATAGTACAGAGTCGAATTACAGCGGATATGTGCGAGTTACAGGCTGAATCGTGCGAAAATGAGCATAATTAGTTCAAAACGAGCAAAGTTGTTCATTGTGGTGCTGAATTGTGCTCAGTTACGATGACTTAACATAACTAGATGGTACAGAGTCGAATTACAGCGGATATGTGCGAACTAGAGGCTGAATCGTGCGAAAATGGGCATAATTCGTTCAAAACGAGCAAGGTTGTTCATGGTGGTGCTGAATTGTGCTCAGTTACGATGATTTAATATAACTAGATGGTACAGAGTCGAATCACAGCGGATATGTGCGAACTAGAGGCTGAATCGTGCGAAAATGAGCATAATTCGTGCAAAACGAGCAAAATTGTTCATTGTGGTGTCGAATTGTGCTCAGTTGTGGTAACTTAACATAACTAGATGGTACAGAGTCGAATCACAGCGAATATGTGCGAATTAGATGCTGAATCGTGCGAAAATGAGCATAATTCGTGCAAAACGAGCATAATTGTTCATTGTGGTGTTGAATTGTGCTCAGATAGGATAACTTAACATAACTAGATAGTACAGAGTCGAATTACAGCGGATATGTACGAATTAGAGGCTGAATCGTGCGAAAATGAGCAAAATTCGTTCAAAACGAGCAAAATTCGTGCAAAACGAGCAAAACTGTTCATTGTGGTGTTGAATTGTGCTCAGATAGGATAACTTAACATAACTAGATAGTACAGAGTCGAATTACAGCGGATATGTGCGAATTAGAGGCTGAATCGTGCGAAAATGAGCATAATTCGTGCAAAACGAGCAAAATTGTTCATTGTGGTGTCGAATTGTGCTCAGTTACGATAACTTAACATAACTAGATAGTACAGAGTCGAATCACAGCGGATATGTGCGAATTAGAGGCTGAATCGTGCGAAAATGAGCATAATTCGTGCAAAACGGGCAAAGTTGTTCATTGTGGTGCTGAAGTGTGCTCAGATAGGATAACTTAACATAACTAGATAGTACAGAGTCGAAGCACAGCGGATATGTGCGAATTAGAGGCTGAATCGTGCGAAAATGAGCATAATTCGTGCAAAACGAGCAAAATTGTTCATTGTGGTGTCGAATTGTGCTCAGATAGGATAACATAACATAACTAGATAGTACAGAGTCGAATTACAGCGGATATGTGCGAGTTACAGGCTGAATCGTGCGAAAATGAGCATAATTAGTTCAAAACGAGCAAAGTTGTTCATTGTGGTGCTGAATTGTGCTCAGTTACGATGACTTAACATAACTAGATGGTACAGAGTCGAATTACAGCGGATATGTGCGAACTAGAGGCTGAATCGTGCGAAAATGGGCATAATTCGTTCAAAACGAGCAAGGTTGTTCATGGTGGTGCTGAATTGTGCTCAGTTACGATGATTTAATATAACTAGATGGTACAGAGTCGAATCACAGCGGATATGTGCGAACTAGAGGCTGAATCGTGCGAAAATGAGCATAATTCGTGCAAAACGAGCAAAATTGTTCATTGTGGTGTCGAATTGTGCTCAGTTGTGGTAACTTAACATAACTAGATGGTACAGAGTCGAATCACAGCGAATATGTGCGAATTAGATGCTGAATCGTGCGAAAATGAGCATAATTCGTGCAAAACGAGCATAATTGTTCATTGTGGTGTTGAATTGTGCTCAGATAGGATAACTTAACATAACTAGATAGTACAGAGTCGAATTACAGCGGATATGTGCGAATTAGAGGCTGAATCGTGCGAAAATGAGCATAATTCGTTCAAAACGAGCAGAGTTGTTCATTGTGGTGCTGAATTGTGCTCAGTTACGATGACTTAACATAACTAGATGGGACAGAGTCGAATCACAGCGGATATGTGCGAATTAGAGGCTGAATCGTGCGAAAATCAGCAAAATACGTTCATTACGAGCAAAATTGTTCATTGTGGTGTTGAATTGTGCTCAGATAGGATAAGTTAACATAACTTGATAGTACAGAGTCGAATTACAGCGGATATGTGCGAATTAGAGGCTGAATCGTGCGAAAATGAGCATAATTCGTTCAAAACGAGCAGAGTTGTTCATTGTGGTGCTGAATTGTGCTCAGTTACGATGACTTAACATAACTAGATAGTACAGAGTCGAATCACAGCGGATATGTGCGAATTAGACGCTGAATCGTGCGAAAATGAGCAAAATTCGTTCAAAACAAGCAAAATTCGTGCAAAACGAGCAAAATTGTTCATTGTGGTGTTGAATTGTGCTCAGATAGGATACCTTAACATAACTAGATAGTACAGAGTTGAATTACAGCGGATATGTGCGAATTAGAGGCTGAATCGTTCGAAAATGTGCAAAATTCGTTCAAAACGAGCAAAATTCGTGCAAAACGAGCAAAACTGTTCATTGTGGTGTTGAATTGTGCTCAGATAGGATAACTTAACATAACTAGATAGTACAGAGTCGAATTACAGCGGATATGTGCGAATTAGAGGCTGAATCGTGCGAAAATGAGCATAATTCGTGCAAAACGAGCAAAATTGTTCATTGTGGTGTCGAATTGTGCTCAGTTACGATAACTTAACATAACTAGATAGTACAGAGTCGAATCACAGCGGATATGTGCGAATTAGAGGCTGAATCGTGCGAAAATGAGCATAATTCGTGCAAAACGGGCAAAGTTGTTCATTGTGGTGCTGAATTGTGCTCAGATAGGATAACTTAACATAACTAGATAGTACAGAGTCGAATCACAGCGGATATGTGCGAATTAGAGGCTGAATCGTGCGAAAATGAGCATAATTCGTACAAAACGAGCAAAATTGTTCATTGTGGTGTCGAATTGTGCTCAGATAGGATAACATAACATAACTAGAGAGTACAGAGTCGAATTACAGCGGATATGTGCGAATTAGAGGCTGAATCGTTCGAAAATGACCAAAATTCGTTCAAAACGAGCAAAATTCGTGCAAAACGAGCAAAACTGTTCATTGTGGTGTTGAATTGTTCTCAGCTAGGATAACTTAACATAACTAGATAGTACAGAGTCGAATTACAGCGGATATGTGCGAATTAGAGGCTGAATCGTGCGAAAATGAGCATAATTCGTTCAAAACGAGCAGAGTTGTTCATTGTGGTGCTGAATTGTGCGCAGTTACGATGACTTAACATAACTAGATAGTACAGAATCGAATCACAGCGGATATGTGCGAATTAGAGGCTGAATCGTGCGAAAATGAGCATAATTCGTGCAAAACGAGCATAATTGTTCATTGTGGTGTCGAATTGTGCTCAGTTACGATAACTTAACATAACTAGATAGTACAGAGTCGAATCACGGCGGATATGTGCGAATTAGAGGCTGAACCGTGCGAAAATGAGCATAATTCGTTCATTACGAGCAAAATTGTTCATTGTGGTGTCGAATTGTGCTCAGTTACGATAACTTAACATAAGTAGATGGGACAGAGTCGAATCACAGCGGATATGTGCGAGTTAGAGGCTGAATCGTTCGAAAATGAGCAAAATTCGTTCAAAACGAGCGAAATTCGTGCAAAACGAGCAAAACTGTTCATTGTGGTGTCGAATTGTGCTCAGTTGTGGTAACATAACATAACTAGATGGTACAGAGTCGAATCACAGCGAATATGTGCGAATTAGATGCTGAATCGTGCGAAAATGAGCATAATTCGTGCAAAACGAGCATAATTGTTCATTGTGGTGTTGAATTGTGCTCAGTTACGATAACTTAACATAAGTAGATGGGACAGAGTCGAATCACAGCGGATATGTGCGAGTTAGAGGCTGAATCGTTCGAAAATGAGCAAAATTCGTTCAAAACGAGCGAAATTCGTGCAAAACGAGCAAAACTGTTCATTGTGGTGTCGAATTGTGCTCAGTTGTGGTAACTTAACATAACTAGATGGTACAGAGTCGAATCACAGCGAATATGTGCGAATTAGATGCTGAATCGTGCGAAAATGAGCATAATTCGTGCAAAACGAGCATAATTGTTCATTGTGGTGTTGAATTGTGCTCAGATAGGATAACTTAACATAACTAGATAGTATAGAGTCGAATTATAGCGGATATGTACGAATTAGAGGCTGAATCGTGCGAAAATGAGCATAATTCGTGTAAAACAAGCAAAGTTGTTCATTGTGGTGCTGAATTGTGCTCAGTTACGATGACTTAACATAACTAGATGGTACAGAGTCGAATCACAGCGGATATGTGCGAATTAGAAGCTGAATCGTGCGAAAATGAGCATAATTCGTTCAAAACGAGCAAAGTTGTTCATTGCGGTGCTGAATTGTGCTCAGTTACGATGACTTAACACAACTAGATGGTACAGAGTCGAATCAAAGCGGATATGTGCGAATTAGAGGCTGAATCGTGCGAAAATGAGCATAATTCTTGCAAAACGAGCAAAATTGTTCACTGTGGTGTTGAATTGTGCTCAGATAGGATAACATAACATACCTAGATAGTACAGAGCCGAATCACAGCGGATATGTGCGAATTAGAGGCTGAATCGTTCGAAAATGAGCATAATTCGTGCAAAACGAGCAAAATTGTTCATTGTGGTGTTGAATTGTGCTCAGATAGGATAACTTAACATAACTAGATAGTACAGAGTCGAATCACAGCGGATATGTGCGAATTAGAGGCTGAATCGTGCGAAAATGCGCAAAATTCGTTCAAAACGAGCAAAATTCGTGCAAAATGAGCAAAATTGTTCATTGTGGTGTTGAATTGTGCTCAGATAGGAAACCTTAACATAACTAGATAGTACAGAGTTGAATTACAGCGGATATGTGCGAATTAGAGGCTGAATCGTGCGAAAATGAGCAAAATTCGTTCAAAACGAGCAAAATTCGTGCAAAACGAGCAAAACTGTTCATTGTGGTGTTGAATTGTGCTCAGATAGGATAACTTAACATAACTAGATAGTACAGAGTCGAATTACAGCGGATATGTGCGAATTAGAGGCTGAATCGTGCGAAAATGAGCATAATTCGTGCAAAACGAGCAAAATTGTTCATTGTGGTGTCGAATTGTGCTCAGTTACGATAACTTAACATAACTAGATAGTACAGAGTCGAATCACAGCGGATATGTGCGAATTAGAGGCTGAATCGTGCGAAAATGAGCATAATTCGTGCAAAACGGGCAAAGTTGTTCATTGTGGTGCTGAAGTGTGCTCAGATAGGATAACTTAACATAACTAGATAGTACAGAGTCGAAGCACAGCGGATATGTGCGAATTAGAGGCTGAATCGTGCGAAAATGAGCATAATTCGTGCAAAACGAGCAAAATTGTTCATTGTGGTGTCGAATTGTGCTCAGATAGGATAACATAACATAACTAGATAGTACAGAGTCGAATTACAGCGGATATGTGCGAGTTACAGGCTGAATCGTGCGAAAATGAGCATAATTAGTTCAAAACGAGCAAAGTTGTTCATTGTGGTGCTGAATTGTGCTCAGTTACGATGACTTAACATAACTAGATGGTACAGAGTCGAATCACAGCGGATATGTGCGAATTAGAGGCTGAATCGTGCGAAAATGAGCATAATTCGTTCAAAACGAGCAAAGTTGTTCATTGTGGTGCTGAATTGTGCTCAGTTACGATGACTTAACATAACTAGATGGGACAGAGTCGAATCACAGCGGATATGTGCGAATTAGAGGCTGAATCGTGCGAAAATGAGCAAAATACGTTCATTACGAGCAAAATTGTTCATTGTGGTGTGGAATTGTGCTCAGTTACGATAACTTAACATAACTAGATGGGGCAGAGTCGAATCACAGCGGATATGTGCGAATTAGAGGCTGAGTCGTGCGAAAATGAGCATAATTCTTGCAAAACGAGCAAAATTGTCCATTGTGGTGTTGAATTGTGCTCAGATAGGATAACTTAACATAACTAGATAGTACAGAGTCGAATTACAGCGGATACGTGCGAATTAGAGGCCGAATCGTGCGAAAATGAGCATAATTCGTTCCTTACGAGCAAAATTGTTCATTGTGGTGTTGAATTGTGCTCAGATAGGATAACTTAACATAACTAGATAGTACAGAGTCGAATTACAGCGGATATGTGCGAATTAGAGGCTGAATCGTGCGAAAATGAGCATAATTCGTGCAAAACGCGCAAAATTGTTCATTGTGGTGTCGAATTGTGCTCAGATAGGATAACTTAACATAACTAGATAGTACAGAGTTGAATTACAGCGGATATGAGCGAATTAGAGGCTGAATCGTGCGAAAATGAGCATAATTCGTTCATTACGAGCAAAATTGTTCATTGTGGTGTGGAATTGTGCTCAGTTACGATAACTTAACATAACTAGATGGGGCAGAGTCGAATTACAGCGGATATGTGCAAATTAGAGACTGAATCGTGCGAAAATGAGCATAATTCGTTCATTACGAGCAAAATTGTTCATTGTGGTGTGGAATTGTGCTCAGTTGTGGTAGCTTAACATAACTAGATGGTACAGAGTCGAATCACAGCGGATATGTGCGAATTAGAGGCTGAGTCGTGCGAAAATAAGCATAATTCGTGCAAAACGAGCAAAATTGTTCATTGTGGTGTTGAATTGTGCTCAGATAGGAGAACATAACATAACTAGATAGTACAGAGTCGAATTACAGCGGATATGTGCGAATTAGAGGCTGAATCGTGAGAAAATGAGCATAATTCGTGCAAAACGCGCAAAATTGTTCATTGTGGTGTCGAATTGTGCTCAGATAGGATAACTTAACATAACTAGATAGTACAGAGTTGAATTACAGCGGATATGTGCGAATTAGAGGCTGAATCGTGCGAAAATGAGCATAATTCGTGCAAAATGAGCAAAATTGTTCATTGTGGTGTTGAATTGTGCTCAGATAGGATAACTTAACATAACTAGATAGTACAGAGTCGAATTACAGCGGATATGTGCGAATTAGAGGCTGAATCGTGCGAAAATGAGCATAATTCGTGCAAAACGCGCAAAATTGTTCATTGTGGTGTCGACTTGTGCTCAGATAGGATAACTTAACATAACTAGATAGTACAGAGTTGAATTACAGCGGATATGTGCGAATTAGAGGCTGAATCGTGCGAAAATGAGCATAATTCGTTCATTACGAGCAAAATTGTTCATTGTGGTGTGGAATTGTGCTCAGTTACGATAACTTAACATAACTAGATGGGGCAGAGTCGAATCACAGCGGATATGTGCGAATTAGAGGCTGAGTCGTGCGAAAATGAGCATAATTCTTGCAAAACGAGCAAAATTGTCCATTGTGGTGTTGAATTGTGTTCAGATAGGATAACTTAACATAACTAGATAGTACAGAGTCGAATTACAGCGGATATGTGCGAATTAGAGGCTGAATCGTGCGAAAATGAGCATTATGCGTTCATTACGAGCAAAATTGTTCATTGTGGTGTCGAATTGTGCTCAGTTACAATAACTTAACATAACTAGATGGGGCAGAGTCGAATTACAGCGGATATGTGCGAATTAGAGACTGAATCGTGCGAAAATGTGCATTATTCGTTCATTACGAGCAAAATTGTTCATTGTGGTGTCGAATTGTGCTCAGTTGTGGTGACTTAACATAACTAGATGGTACCGAGTCGAATCACAGCGGATATGTGCGAATTAGAGGCTGAATCGTGCGAAAATGAGCAAAATACGTTCATTACGAGCAAAATTGTTCATTGTGGTGTCGAATTGTGCTCAGTTGTGGTAACTTAACATAACTAGATGGTACAGAGACGAATCACAGCGGATATGTGCGAATTAGAGGCTGAATCGTTCGAAAATGAGCATAATTCGTTCAAAACGATCAAAATTCGTGCAAAACGAGCAAAATTGTTCATTGTGGTGTTGAATTGTGCTCAGTTACGATAACTTAATATGACTAGATAGTACAGAGTCGAATTACAGCGGATATGTGCGAATTAGAGACTGA
Organism: Megachile rotundata; assembly: GCF_050947335.1. Taxonomy (NCBI): domain Eukaryota; kingdom Metazoa; phylum Arthropoda; class Insecta; order Hymenoptera; family Megachilidae; genus Megachile; species Megachile rotundata. Next base: position 23,229 of record NW_027473338.1, on the reverse strand, counting down.
ATCGTGCGAAAATGAGCATAATTCGTTCAAAACGAGCTATATTGTTCATTGTGGTGTTGAATTGTACTCAGTTACGATAACTTAATATGAATAGATGGTACAGAGTCGAATTACAGCGGATATGTGCGAATTAGAGGCTGAATCGTTCGAAAATGAGCCAAATTCGTTCAAAACGAGCAAAATTGATCATTGTGGTGTTGAATTGTGCTCAGTTACGATAACTTAGTATGACTAGATAGTACAGAGTCGAATTACAGCGGATATGTGCGAATTAGAGACTGAATCGTGCGAAAATGAGCATAACTCGTTCAAAACGGGCAATATTGTTCATTGTGGTGTTGAATTGTACTCAGTTACGATAACTTAATATGAATAGATGGTACAGAGTCGAATTACAGCGGATATGTGCGAATTAGAGGCTGAATCGTTCGAAAATCAGCAAAATACGTTCATTACAAGCAAAATTGTTCATTGTGGTGTCGAATTGTGCTCAGTTGTGGTAACTTAACATAACTAGATGGTACAGAGTCGAATCACAGCGGATATGTTCGAATTAGAGGCTGAATCGTGCGAAAATGAGCATTATTCGTTCATTACGAGCAAAATTGTTCATTGTGGTGTGGAATTGTGCTCAGTTACGATAACTTAACATAACTAGATGGGGCAGAATAGAATCACAGCGGATATGTGCGAATTAGAGGCTGAATCGTGCGAAAATCAGCAAAATACGTTCATTACGAGCAAAATTGTTCATTGTGGTGTCGAATTGTGCTCAGTTGTGGTAACTTAACATAACTAGATGGTACAGAGTCGAATCACAGCGGATATGTGCGAATTAGAGGCTGAATCGTGCGAAAATGAGCAAAATACGTTCATTACGAGCAAAATTGTTCATTGTGGTGTCGAATTGTGCTCAGTTGTGGTAACTTAACATAACTAGATGGGACAGAGTCGAATCACAGCGGATATGTGCGAATTAGAGGCTGAATCGTGCGAAAATGAGCAAAATACGTTCATTACGAACAAAATTGTTCATTGTGGTGTCGAATTGTGCTCAGTTGTGGTAACTTAACATAACTAGATGCTACAGAGTCGAATCACAGCGGATATGTGCGAATTAGAGACTGAATCGTGCGAAAATGAGCATAATTCGTTCAAAACGAGCAATATTGTTCATTGTGGTGTTGAATTGTACTCAGTTACGATAATTTAATATGAATAGATGGTGCAGAGTCGAATTACAGCGGATATGTGCGAATTAGAGGCTGAATCGTTCGAAAATGAGCAAAATTCGTTCAAAACGAGCAAAATTGATCATTGTGGTGTTGAATTGTGCTCAGTTACGATAACTTAGTATGACTAGATAGTACAGAGTCGAATTACAGCGGATATGTGCGAATTAGAGACTGAATCGTGCGAAAATGAGCATAATTCGTTCAAAACGAGCAATATTGTTCATTGTGGTGTTGAATTGTACTCAGTTACGATAACTTAATATGAATAGATGGTACAGAGTCGAATTACAGCGGATATGTGCGAATTAGAGGCTGAATCGTTCGAAAATCAGCAAAATACGTTCATTACAAGCAAAATTGTTCATTGTGGTGTCGAATTGTGCTCAGTTGTGGTAACTTAACATAACTAGATGGTACAGAGTCGAATCACAGCGGATATGTTCGAATTAGAGGCTGAATCGTGCGAAAATGAGCAAAATACGTTCATTACGAGCAAAATTGTTCATTGTGGTGTCGAATTGTGCTCAGTTGTGGTAACTTAACATAACTAGATAGTACAGAGTCGAATTACAGCGGATATGTGCGAATTAGAGGCTGAATCGCTCGAAAATGAGCAAAATTCGTTCAAAACGAGCAAAATTGTTCATTGTGGTGTTGAATTGTGCTCAGTTACGATAACTTAATATGACTAGATAGTACAGAGTCGAATTACAGCGGATATGTGCGAATTAGAGACTGAATCGTGCGAAAATGAGCATAATTCTTTCAAAACGAGCAATATTGTTCATTGTGGTGTTGAATTGTACTCAGTTACGATAACTTAATATGAATAGATGGTACAGAGTCGAATTACAGCGGATATGTGCGAATTAGAGGCTGAATCGTGCGAAAATGAGCAAAATACGGTCATTACGAGCAAAATTGTTCATTGTGGTGTGGAATTGTGCTCAGTTACGATAACTTAACATAACTAGATGGGGCAGAATAGAATCACAGCGGATATGTGCGAATTAGAGGCTGAATCGTGCGAAAATCAGCAAAATACGTTCATTACGAGCAAAATTGTTCATTGTGGTGTCGAATTGTGCTCAGTTGTGGTAACTTAACATAACTAGATGGTACAGAGTCGAATCACAGCGGATATGTGCGAATTAGAGGCTGAATCGTGCGAAAATGAGCATAATTCGTTCATTACGAGCAAAATTGTTCATTGTGGTGTGGAATTGTGCTCAGTTACGATAACTTAACATAACTAGATGGGGCAGAGTCGAATCACAGCGGATATGTGCGAATTAGAGGCTGAGTCGTGCGAAAATGAGCATAATTCTTGCAAAACGAGCAAAATTGTCCATTGTGGTGTTGAATTGTGCTCAGATAGGATAACTTAACATAACTAGATAGTGCAGAGTCGAATTACAGCGGATACGTGCGAATTAGAGGCTGAATCGTGCGAAAATGAGCATAATTCGTTCCTTACGAGCAAAATTGTTCATTGTGCTGTCGAATTGTGCTCAGTTACGATAACTTAACATAACTAGATGGGACAGAGTCGAATCACAACGGATATGTGCGAATTAGAGGCTGAATCGTGCGAAAATGAGCAAAATACGGTCATTACGAGCAAAATTGTTCATTGTGGTGTCGAATTGTGCTCAGTTGTGGTAGCTTAACATAACTAGATGGTACAGAGTCGAATCACAGCGGATATGTGCGAATTAGAGGCTGAGTCGTGCGAAAATAAGCATAATTCGTGCAAAACGAGCAAAATTGTTCATTGTGGTGTTGAATTGTGCTCAGATAGGATAACTTAACATAACTAGATAGTACAGAGTTGAATTACAGCGGATATGTGCGAATTAGAGGCTGAATCGTGCGAAAATGAGCATAATTCGTGCAAAATGAGCAAAATTGTTCATTGTGGTGTTGAATTGTGCTCAGATAGGATAACTTAACATAACTAGATAGTACAGAGTCGAATTACAGCGGATATGTGCGAATTAGAGGCTGAATCGTGCGAAAATGAGCATAATTCGTGCAAAACGCGCAAAATTGTTCATTGTGGTGTTGAATTGTGCTCAGTTACGATAACTTAACATAACTAGATGGGGCAGAGTCGAATCACAGCGGATATGTGCGAATTAGAGGCTGAGTCGTGCGAAAATGAGCATAATTCTTGCAAAACGAGCAAAATTGTCCATTGTGGTGTTGAATTGTGCTCAGATAGGATAACTTAACATAACTAGATAGTACAGAGTCGAATTACAGCGGATATGTGCGAATTAGAGGCTGAATCGTGCGAAAATGAGCATTATTCGTTCATTACGAGCAAAATTGTTCATTGTGGTGTCGAATTGTGCTCAGTTACAATAACTTAACATAACTAGATGGGGCAGAGTCGAATTACAGCGGATATGTGCGAATTAGAGACTGAATCGTGCGAAAATGTGCATTATTCGTTCATTACGAGCAAAATTGTTCATTGTGGTGTCGAATTGTGCTCAGTTGTGGTGACTTAACATAACTAGATGGTACCGAGTCGAATCACAGCGGATATGTGCGAATTAGAGGCTGAATCGTGCGAAAATGAGCAAAATACGTTCATTACGAGCAAAATTGTTCATTGTGGTGTCGAATTGTGCTCAGTTGTGGTAACTTAACATAACTAGATGGTACAGAGACGAATCACAGCGGATATGTGCGAATTAGAGGCTGAATCGTTCGAAAATGAGCATAATTCGTTCAAAACGATCAAAATTCGTGCAAAACGAGCAAAATTGTTCATTGTGGTGTTGAATTGTGCTCAGTTACGATAACTTAATATGACTAGATAGTACAGAGTCGAATTACAGCGGATATGTGCGAATTAGAGACTGAATCGTGCGAAAATGAGCATAATTCGTTCAAAACGAGCAAAATTGATCATTGTGGTGTTGAATTGTGCTCAGTTACGATAACTTAGTATGACTAGATAGTACAGAGTCGAATTACAGCGGATATGTGCGAATTAGAGGCTGAATCGTTCGAAAATGAGCAAAATTCGTTCAAAACGAGCAAAATTGTTCATTGTGGTGTTGAATTGTGCTCAGTTACGATAACTTAATATGACTAGATAGTACAGAGTCTAATTACAGCGGATATGTGCGAATTAGAGACTGAATCGTGCGAAAATGAGCATAATTCGTTCAAAACGAGCAATATTGTTCATTGTGGTGTTGAATTGTACTCAGTTACGATAACTTAATATGAATAGATGGTACAGAGTCGAATTACAGCGGATATGTGCGAATTAGAGGCTGAATCGTGCGAAAATGAGCATTATTCGTTCATTACGAGCAAAATTGTTCATTGTGGTGTGGAATTGTGCTCAGTTACGATAACTTAACATAACTAGATTGGGCAGAATAGAATCACAGCGGATATGTGCGAATTAGAGGCTGAATCGTGCGAAAATCAGCAAAATACGTTCATTACGAGCAAAATTGTTCATTGTGGTGTCGAATTGTGCTCAGTTGTGGTAACTTAACATAACTAGATGGTACAGAGTCGAATCACAGCGGATATGTGCAAATTAGAGGCTGAATCGTGCGAAAATGAGCAAAATACGTTCATTACGAGCAAAATTGTTCATTGTGGTGTCGAATTGTGCTCAGTTGTGGTAACTTAACATAACTAGATGGGACAGAGTCGAATCACAGCGGATATGTGCGAATTAGAGGCTGAATCGTGCGAAAATGAGCAAAATACGTTCATTACGAACAAAATTGTTCATTGTGGTGTCGAATTGTGCTCAGTTGTGGTAACTTAACATAACTAGATGGTACAGAGTCGAATCACAGCGGATATGTGCGAATTAGAGACTGAATCGTGCGAAAATGAGCATAATTCGTTCAAAACGAGCAATATTGTTCATTGTGGTGTTGAATTGTACTCAGTTACGATAACTTAATATGAATAGATGGTGCAGAGTCGAATTACAGCGGATATGTGCGAATTAGAGGCTGAATCGTTCGAAAATGAGCAAAATTCGTTCAAAACGAGCAAAATTGATCATTGTGGTGTTGAATTGTGCTCAGTTACGATAACTTAGTATGACTAGATAGTACAGAGTCGAATTACAGCGGATATGTGCGAATTAGAGACTGAATCGTGCGAAAATGAGCATAATTCGTTCAAAACGAGCAATATTGTTCATTGTGGTGTTGAATTGTACTCAGTTACGATAACTTAATATGAATAGATGGTACAGAGTCGAATTACAGCGGATATGTGCGAATTAGAGGCTGAATCGTTCGAAAATCAGCAAAATACGTTCATTACAAGCAAAATTGTTCATTGTGGTGTCGAATTGTGCTCAGTTGTGGTAACTTAACATAACTAGATGGTACAGAGTCGAATCACAGCGGATATGTGCGAATTAGAGGCTGAATCGTGCGAAAATGAGCAAAATACGTTCATTACGAGCAAAATTGTTCATTGTGGTGTCGAATTGTGCTCAGTTGTGGTAACTTAACATAACTAGATAGTACAGAGTCGAATTACAGCGGATATGTGCGAATTAGAGGCTGAATCGTTCGAAACTGAGCAAAATTCGTTCAAAACGAGCAAAATTGTTCATTGTGGTGTTGAATTGTGCTCAGTTACGATAACTTAATATGACTAGATAGTACAGAGTCGAATTACAGCGGATATGTGCGAATTAGAGACTGAATCGTGCGAAAATGAGCATAATTCGTTCAAAACGAGCAATATTGTTCATTGTGGTGTTGAATTGTACTCAGTTACGATAACTTAATATGAATAGATGGTACAGAGTCGAATTACAGCGGATATGTGCGAATTAGAGGCTGAATCGTGCGAAAATGAGCAAAATACGGTCATTACGAGCAAAATTGTTCATTGTGGTGTGGAATTGTGCTCAGTTACGACAACTTAACATAACTAGATGGGGCAGAATAGAATCACAGCGGATATGTGCGAATTAGAGGCTGAATCGTGCGAAAATCAGCAAAATACGTTCATTACGAGCAAAATTGTTCATTGTGGTGTCGAATTGTGCTCAGTTGTGGTAACTTAACATAACTAGATGGTACAGAGTCGAATCACAGCGGATATGTGCGAATTAGAGGCTGAATCGTGCGAAAATGAGCATAATTCGTTCATTACGAGCAAAATTGTTCATTGTGGTGTGGAATTGTGCTCAGTTACGATAACTTAACATAACTAGATGGGGCAGAGTCGAATCACAGCGGATATGTGCGAATTAGAGGCTGAGTCGTGCGAAAATGAGCATAATTCTTGCAAAACGAGCAAAATTGTCCATTGTGGTGTTGAATTGTGCTCAGATAGGATAACATAACATAACTAGATAGTGCAGAGTCGAATTACAGCGGATACGTGCGAATTAGAGGCTGAATCGTGCGAAAATGAGCATAAAACGTTCCTTACGAGCAAAATTGTTCATTGTGCTGTCGAATTGTGCTCAGTTACGATAACTTAACATAACTAGATGGGACAGAGTCGAATCACAACGGATATGTGCGAATTAGAGGCTGAATCGTGCGAAAATGAGCAAAATACGGTCATTACGAGCAAAATTGTTCATTGTGGTGTCGAATTGTGCTCAGTTGTGGTAACTTAACATGACTAGATGCTACAGAGCCGAATCACAGCGGATATGTGCGAATTAGAGGCTGAGTCGTGCGAAAATAAGCATAATTCGTGCAAAACGAGCAAAATTGTTCATTGTGGTGTTGAATTGTGCTCAGATAGGAGAACTTAACATAACTAGATAGTACAGAGTCGAATTACAGCGGATATGTGCGAATTAGAGGCTGAATCGTGCGAAAATGAGCATTATTCGTTCATTACGAGCAAAATTGTTCGTTGTGGTGTCGAATTGTGCTCAGTTACAATAACTTAACATAACTAGGTGGGACAGAGTCGAATCGCAGCGGATATGTGCGAATGAGAGGCTGAATCGTGCGAAAATCAGCAAAATACGTTCATTACGAGCAAAATTGTTCATTGTGGTGTGGAATTGTGCTCAGTTACGATAACTTAACATAACTAGATGGAGCAGAGTCGAATTACAGCGGATATGTGCGAATTAGAGACTGAATCGTGCGAAAATGTGCATTATTCGTTCATTACGAGCAAAATTGTTCATTGTGGTGTCGAATTGTGCTCAGTTGTGGTAACTTAACATAACTAGATGGTACAGAGTCGAATCACAGCGGATATGTGCGAATTAGAGGCTGAATCGTGCGAAAATGAGCAAAATACGTTCATTACGAGCAAAATTGTTCATTGTGGTGTCGAATTGTGCTCAGTTGTGGTAACTTAACATAACTAGATGGGACAGAGTCGAATCACAGCGGATATGTGCGAATTAGAGGCTGAATCGTGCGAAAATGAGCAAAATACGTTCATTACGAGCAAAATTGTTCATTGTGGTGTCGAATTGTGCTCAGTTGTGGTAACTTAACATAACTAGATAGTACAGAGTCGAATTACAGCGGATATGTGCGAATTAGAGGCTGAATCGTTCGAAAATGAGCAAAATTCGTTCAAAACGAGCAAAATTGTTCATTGTGGTGTTGAATTGTGCTCAGTTACGATAACTTAATATGACTAGATAGTACAGAGTCGAATTACAGCGGATATGTGCGAATTAGAGACTGAATCGTGCGAAAATGAGCATAATTCGTTCAAAACGAGCAATATTGTTCATTGTGGTGTTGAATTGTACTCAGTTACGATAACTTAATATGAATAGATGGTACAGAGTCGAATTACAGCGGATATGTGCGAATTAGAGGCTGAATCGTGCGAAAATGAGCAAAATACGGTCATTACGAGCAAAATTGTTCATTGTGGTGTGGAATTGTGCTCAGTTACGACAACTTAACATAACTAGATGGGGCAGAATAGAATCACAGCGGATATGTGCGAATTAGAGGCTGAATCGTGCGAAAATCAGCAAAATACGTTCATTACGAGCAAAATTGTTCATTGTGGTGTCGAATTGTGCTCAGTTGTGGTAGCTTAACATAACTAGATGGTACAGAGTCGAATCACAGCGGATATGTGCGAATTAGAGGCTGAATCGTGCGAAAATGAGCATAATTCGTTCATTACGAGCAAAATTGTTCATTGTGGTGTGGAATTCTGCTCAGTTACGATAACTTAACATAACTAGATGGGGCAGAGTCGAATCACAGCGGATATGTGCGAATTAGAGGCTGAGTCGTGCGAAAATGAGCATAATTCTTGCAAAACGAGCAAAATTGTCCATTGTGGTGTTGAATTGTGCTCAGATAGGATAACTTAACATAACTAGATAGTGCAGAGTCGAATTACAGCGGATACGTGCGAATTAGAGGCTGAATCGTGCGAAAATGAGCATAAAACGTTCCTTACGAGCAAAATTGTTCATTGTGCTGTCGAATTGTGCTCAGTTACGATAACTTAACATAACTAGATGGGACAGAGTCGAATCACAACGGATATGTGCGAATTAGAGGCTGAATCGTGCGAAAATGAGCAAAATACGGTCATTACGAGCAAAATTGTTCATTGTGGTGTCGAATTGTGCTCAGTTGTGGTAGCTTAACATAACTAGATGGTACAGAGTCGAATCACAGCGGATATGTGCGAATTAGAGGCTGAGTCGTGCGAAAATAAGCATAATTCGTGCAAAACGAGCAAAATTGTTCATTGTGGTGTTGAATTGTGCTCAGATAGGAGAACTTAACATAACTAGATAGTACAGTGTCGAATTACAGCGGATATGTGCGAATTAGAGGCTGAATCGTGCGAAAATGAGCATTATTCGTTCATTACGAGCAAAATTGTTCGTTGTGGTGTCGAATTGTGCTCAGTTACAATAACTTAACATAACTAGGTGGGACAGAGTCGAATCGCAGCGGATATGTGCGAATGAGAGGCTGAATCGTGCGAAAATCAGCAAAATACGTTCATTACGAGCAAAATTGTTCATTGTGGTGTCGAATTGTGCTCAGTTGTGGTAACTTAACATGACTAGATGCTACAGAGCCGAATCACAGCGGATATGTGCGAATTAGAGGCTGAATCGTGCGAAAATGAGCCTAATTCGTTCATTACGAGCAAAATTGTTCATTGTGGTGTGGAATTGTGCTCAGTTACGATAACTTAACATAACTAGATGGAGCAGAGTCGAATTACAGCGGATATGTGCGAATTAGAGACTGAATCGTGCGAAAATGTGCATTATTCGTTCATTACGAGCAAAATTGTTCATTGTGGTGTCGAATTGTGCTCAGTTGTGGTGACTTAACAGAACTAGATGGTACCGAGTCGAATCACAGCGGATATGTGCGAATTAGAGGCTGAATCGTGCGAAAATTAGCAAAATACGTTCATTACGAGCAAAATTGTTCATTGTGGTGTCGAATTGAGCTCAGTTGTGGTAACTTAACATAACTAGATGGTACAGAGTCGAATTACAGCGGATATGTGCGAATTAGAGGCTGAATCGTTCGAAAATGAGCAAAATTCGTTCAAAACGAGCAAAATTGTTCATTGTGGTGTTGAATTGTGCTCAGTTAGGATAACTTAACATGACTAGATAGTACAGAGTCGAATTACAGCGGATATGTGCGAATTAGAGGCTGAATCGTGCGAAAATCAGCAAAATACGTTCATTACGAGCAAAATTGTTCATTGTGGTGTCGAATTGTGCTCAGTTGTGGTAACTTAACATAACTAGATGGTACAGATTCGAATCACAGCGGATATGTGCGAATTAGAGGCTGAATCGTGCGAAAATCAGCAAAATACGTTCATTACGAGCAAAATTGTTCATTGTGGTGTCGAATTGTGCTCAGATAGTATAACTTAACATAACTAGGTAGTACAGAGTCGAATTACAGCGGATATGTGCGAATTAGAGGCTGAATCGTGCGAAAATGAGCATAATTCGTGCAAAACGAGCAAAATTGTTCATTGTGGTGTGGAATTGTGCTCAGTTACGATAACTTAACATAACTAGATGGGGCAGAATAGAATCACAGCGGATATGTGCGAATTAGAGGCTGAATCGTGCGAAAATCAGCAAAATACGTTCATTACGAGCAAAATTGTACATTGTGGTGTCGAATTGTGCTCAGTTGTGGTAACTTAACATAACTAGATGGTACAGAGTCGAATCACAGCGGATATGTGCGAATTAGAGGCTGAATCGTGCGAAAATGTGCATAATTCGTTCATTACGAGCAAAATTGTTCATTGTGGTGTGGAATTGTGCTCAGTTACGATAACTTAACATAACTAGATGGGGCAGAGTCGAATCACAGCGGATATGTGCGAATTAGAGGCTGAGTCGTGCGAAAATGAGCATAATGCTTGCAAAACGAGCAAAATTGTCCATTGTGGTGTTGAATTGTGCTCAGATAGGATAACTTAACATAACTAGATAGTGCAGAGTCGAATTACAGCGGATACGTGCGAATTAGAGGCTGAATCGTGCGAAAATGAGCATAATTCGTTCCTTACGAGCAAAATTGTTCATTGTGCTGTCGAATTGTGCTCAGTTACGATAACTTAACATAACTAGATGGGACAGAGTCGAATCACAACGGATATGTGAGAATTAGAGGCTGAATCGTGCGAAAATGAGCAAAATACGGTCATTACGAGCAAAATTGTTCATTGTGGTGTCGAATTGTGCTCAGTTGTGGTAGCTTAACATAACTAGATGGTACAGAGTCGAATCACAGCGGATATGTGCGAATTAGAGGCTGAGTCGTGCGAAAATCAGCAAAATACGTTCATTACGAGCAAAATTGTTCATTGTGGTGTTGAATTGTGCTCAGATAGGAGAACTTAACATAACTAGATAGTACAGAGTCGAATTACAGCGGATATGTGCGAATTAGAGGCTGAATCGTGCGAAAATGAGCATTATTCGTTCATTACGAGCAAAATTGTTCATTGTGGTGTCGAATTGTGCTCAGTTACAATAACTTAACATAACTAGGTGGGACAGAGTCGAATCGCAGCGGATATGTGCGAATGAGAGGCTGAATCGTGCGAAAATCAGCAAAATACGTTCATTACGAGCAAAATTGTTCATTGTGGTGTCGAATTGTGCTCAGTTGTGGTAACTTAACATAACTAGATGGTACCGAGTCGAATCACAGCGGATATGTGCGAATTAGAGGCTGAATCGTGCGAAAATTAGCAAAATACGTTCATTACGAGCAAAATTGTTCATTGTGGTGTCGAATTGTGCTCAGTTGTGGTAACTTAACATAACTAGATGGTACAGAGTCGAATCACAGCGGATATGTGCGAATTAGAGGCTGAATCGTGCGAAAATGAGCATAATTCGTTCATTACGAGCAAAATTGTTCATTGTGGTGTGGAATTGTGCTCAGTTACGATAACTTAACATAACTAGATGGGGCAGAGTCGAATCACAGCGGATATGTGCGAATTAGAGACTGAATCGTGCGAAAATGTGCATTATTTGTTCATTACGAGCAAAATTGTTCATTGTGGTGTGGAATTGTGCTCAGTTGTGGTGACTTAACATAACTAGATGGTACCGAGTCGAATCACAGCGGATATGTGCGAATTAGAGGCTGAATCGTGCGAAAATTAGCAAAATACGTTCATTACGAGCAAAATTGTTCATTGTGGTGTCGAATTGTGCTCAGTTGTGGTAACTTAACATAACTAGATGGTACAGAGACGAATCACAGCGGATATGTGCGAATTAGACGCTGAATCGTGCGAAAATGAGCAGAATACGTTCATTACGAGCAAAATTGTTCATTGTGGTGTCGAATTGTGCTCAGTTGTGGTAACTTAACATAACTAGATGGTACGGAGTCGAATCACAGCGGATATGTGCGAATTAGAGGCTGAATCGTGCGAAAATGAGCAAAATACGTTCATTACGAGCAAAATTGTTCATTGTGGTGTCGAATTGTGCTCAGATAGTATAACTTAACATAACTAGGTAGTACAGAGTCGAATTACAGCGGATATGTGCGAATTAGAGGCTGAATCGTGCGAAAATGAGCATAATTCGTGCAAAACGAGCAAAATTGTTCATTGTGGTGTGGAATTGTGCTCAGTTACGATAACTTAACATAACTAGATGGGGCAGAATAGAATCACAGCGGATATGTGCGAATTAGAGGCTGAATCGTGCGAAAATCAGCAAAATACGTTCATTACGAGCAAAATTGTACATTGTGGTGTCGAATTGTGCTCAGTTGTGGTAACTTAACATAACTAGATGGTACAGAGTCGAATCACAGCGGATATGTGCGAATTAGAGGCTGAATCGTGCGAAAATGAGCATAATTCGTTCATTACGAGCAAAATTGTTCATTGTGGTGTGGAATTGTGCTCAGTTACGATAACTTAACATAACTAGATGGGGCAGAGTCGAATCACAGCGGATATGTGCGAATTAGAGGCTGAGTCGTGCGAAAATGAGCATAATTCTTGCAAAACGAGCAAAATTGTCCATTGTGGTGTTGAATTGTGCTCAGATAGGATAACTTAACATAACTAGATAGTGCAGAGTCGAATTACAGCGGATACGTGCGAATTAGAGGCTGAATCGTGCGAAAATGAGCATAATTCGTTCCTTACGAGCAAAATTGTTCATTGTGCTGTCGAATTGTGCTCAGTTACGATAACTTAACATAACTAGATGGGACAGAGTCGAATCACAACGGATATGTGAGAATTAGAGGCTGAATCGTGCGAAAATGAGCAAAATACGGTCATTACGAGCAAAATTGTTCATTGTGGTGTCGAATTGTGCTCAGTTGTGGTAGCTTAACATAACTAGATGGTACAGAGTCGAATCACAGCGGATATGTGCGAATTAGAGGCTGAGTCGTGCGAAAATCAGCAAAATACGTTCATTACGAGCAAAATTGTTCATTGTGGTGTTGAATTGTGCTCAGATAGGAGAACTTAACATAACTAGATAGTACAGAGTCGAATTACAGCGGATATGTGCGAATTAGAGGCTGAATCGTGCGAAAATGAGCATTATTCGTTCATTACGAGCAAAATTGTTCATTGTGGTGTCGAATTGTGCTCAGTTACAATAACTTAACATAACTAGGTGGGACAGAGTCGAATCGCAGCGGATATGTGCGAATGAGAGGCTGAATCGTGCGAAAATCAGCAAAATACGTTCATTACGAGCAAAATTGTTCATTGTGGTGTCGAATTGTGCTCAGTTGTGGTAACTTAACATAACTAGATGGTACCGAGTCGAATCACAGCGGATATGTGCGAATTAGAGGCTGAATCGTGCGAAAATTAGCAAAATACGTTCATTACGAGCAAAATTGTTCATTGTGGTGTCGAATTGTGCTCAGTTGTGGTAACTTAACATAACTAGATGGTACAGAGTCGAATCACAGCGGATATGTGCGAATTAGAGGCTGAATCGTGCGAAAATGAGCATAATTCGTTCATTACGAGCAAAAGTGTTCATTGTGGTGTGGAATTGTGCTCAGTTACGATAACTTAACATAACTAGATGGGGCAGAGTCGAATCACAGCGGATATGTGCGAATTAGAGGCTGAGTCGTGCGAAAATGAGCATAATTCTTGCAAAACGAGCAAAATTGTCCATTGTGGTGTTGAATTGTGCTCAGATAGGATAACTTAACATAACTAGATAGTGCAGAGTCGAATTACAGCGGATACGTGCGAATTAGAGGCTGAATCGTGCGAAAATGAGCATAATTCGTTCCTTACGAGCAAAATTGTTCATTGTGCTGTCGAATTGTGCTCAGTTACGATAACTTAACATAACTAGATGGGACAGAGTCGAATCACAACGGATATGTGAGAATTAGAGGCTGAATCGTGCGAAAATGAGCAAAATACGGTCATTACGAGCAAAATTGTTCATTGTGGTGTCGAATTGTGCTCGGTTGTGGTAGCTTAACATAACTAGATGGTACAGAGTCGAATCACAGCGGATATGTGCGAATTAGAGGCTGAGTCGTGCGAAAATCAGCAAAATACGTTCATTACGAGCAAAATTGTTCATTGTGGTGTTGAATTGTGCTCAGATAGGAGAACTTAACATAACTAGATAGTACAGAGTCGAATTACAGCGGATATGTGCGAATTAGAGGCTGAATCGTGCGAAAATGAGCATTATTCGTTCATTACGAGCAAAATTGTTCATTGTGGTGCCGAATTGTGCTCAGTTACAATAACTTAACATAACTAGGTGGGACAGAGTCGAATCGCAGCGGATATGTGCGAATGAGAGGCTGAATCGTGCGAAAATCAGCAAAATACGTTCATTACGAGCAAAATTGTTCATTGTGGTGTCGAATTGTGCTCAGTTGTGGTAACTTAACATAACTAGATGGTACCGAGTCGAATCACAGCGGATATGTGCGAATTAGAGGCTGAATCGTGCGAAAATTAGCAAAATACGTTCATTACGAGCAAAATTGTTCATTGTGGTGTCGAATTGTGCTCAGTTGTGGTAACTTAACATAACTAGATGGTACAGAGACGAATCACAGCGGATATGTGCGAATTAGACGCTGAATCGTGCGAAAATGAGCAGAATACGTTCATTACGAGCAAAATTGTTCATTGTGGTGTCGAATTGTGCTCAGTTGTGGTAACTTAACATAACTATATGGCACAGAGTCGAATCACAGCGGATATGTGCGAATTAGAGGCTGAATCGTGCGAAAATCAGCAAAATACGTTCATTACGAGCAAAATTGTTCATTTTGGTGTCGAATTGTACTCAGTTGTGGTAACTTAACATAACTAGATGGTACAGAGTCGAATCACAGCGGATATGTGCGAATTAGAGGCTGAATCGTGCGAAAATGAGCATAATTCTTGCAAAACGAGCAAAATTGTCCATTGTGGTGTTGAATTGTGCTCAGATAGGATAACTTAACATAACTAGATAGTGCAGAGTCGAATTACAGCGGATACGTGCGAATTAGAGGCTGAATCGTGCGAAAATGAGCATAATTCGTTCCTTACGAGCAAAATTGTTCATTGTGCTGTCGAATTGTGCTCAGTTACGATAACTTAACATAACTAGATGGGACAGAGTCGAATCACAACGGATATGTGAGAATTAGAGGCTGAATCGTGCGAAAATGAGCAAAATACGGTCATTACGAGCAAAATTGTTCATTGTGGTGTCGAATTGTGCTCGGTTGTGGTAGCTTAACATAACTAGATGGTACAGAGTCGAATCACAGCGGATATGTGCGAATTAGAGGCTGAGTCGTGCGAAAATCAGCAAAATACGTTCATTACGAGCAAAATTGTTCATTGTGGTGTTGAATTGTGCTCAGATAGGAGAACTTAACATAACTAGATAGTACAGAGTCGAATTACAGCGGATATGTGCGAATTAGAGGCTGAATCGTGCGAAAATGAGCATTATTCGTTCATTACGAGCAAAATTGTTCATTGTGGTGCCGAATTGTGCTCAGTTACAATAACTTAACATAACTAGGTGGGACAGAGTCGAATCGCAGCGGATATGTGCGAATGAGAGGCTGAATCGTGCGAAAATCAGCAAAATACGTTCATTACGAGCAAAATTGTTCATTGTGGTGTCGAATTGTGCTCAGTTGTGGTAACTTAACATAACTAGATGGTACCGAGTCGAATCACAGCGGATATGTGCGAATTAGAGGCTGAATCGTGCGAAAATTAGCAAAATACGTTCATTACGAGCAAAATTGTTCATTGTGGTGTCGAATTGTGCTCAGTTGTGGTAACTTAACATAACTAGATGGTACAGAGACGAATCACAGCGGATATGTGCGAATTAGACGCTGAATCGTGCGAAAATGAGCAGAATACGTTCATTACGAGCAAAATTGTTCATTGTGGTGTCGAATTGTGCTCAGTTGTGGTAACTTAACATAACTATATGGCACAGAGTCGAATCACAGCGGATATGTGCGAATTAGAGGCTGAATCGTGCGAAAATCAGCAAAATACGTTCATTACGAGCAAAATTGTTCATTGTGGTGTCGAATTGTGCTCAGTTGTGGTAACTTAACATAACTAGATGGTACAGAGTCGAATCACAGCGGATATGTGCGAATTAGAGGCTGAATCGTGCGAAAATGAGCAAAATACGTTCATTACGAGCAAAATTGTTCATTGTGGTGTCGAATTGTGCTCAGTTGTGGTAACTTAACATAACTAGATAGTACAGAGTCGAATTACAGCGGATATGTGCGAATTAGAGGCTGAATCGTGCGAAAATGAGCATTATTCGTTCATTACGAGCAAAATTGTTCATTGTGGTGTCGAATTGTGCTCAGTTACAATAACTTAACATAACTAGGTGGGACAGAGTCGAATCGCAGCGGATATGTGCGAATGAGAGGCTGAATCGTGCGAAAATCAGCAAAATACGTTCATTACGAGCAAAATTGTTCATTGTGGTGTCGAATTGTGCTCAGTTGTGGTTACTTAACATAACTAGATGCTACAGAGTCGAATCACAGCGGATATGTGCGAATTAGAGGCTGAATCGTGCGAAAATGAGCCTAATTCGTTCATTACGAGCAAAATTGTTCATTGTGGTGTGGAATTGTGCTCAGTTACGATAACTTAACATAACTAGATGGGGCAGAGTCGAATTACAGCGGATATGTGCGAATTAGAGACTGAATCGTGCGAAAATGTGCATTATTTGTTCATTACGAGCAAAATTGTTCATTGTGGTGTGGAATTGTGCTCAGTTGTGGTGACTTAACATAACTAGATGGTACCGAGTCGAATCACAGCGGATATGTGCGAATTAGAGGCTGAATCGTGCGAAAATTAGCAAAATACGTTCATTACGAGCAAAATTGTTCATTGTGGTGTCGAATTGTGCTCAGTTGTGGTAACTTAACATAACTAGATGGTACAGAGACGAATCACAGCGGATATGTGCGAATTAGACGCTGAATCGTGCGAAAATGAGCAGAATACGTTCATTACGAGCAAAATTGTTCATTGTGGTGTCGAATTCTGCTCAGTTGTGGTAACTTAACATAACTATATGGCACAGAGTCGAATCACAGCGGATATGTGCGAATTAGAGGCTGAATCGTGCGAAAATGAGCAAAATACGTTCATTACGAGCAAAATTGTTCATTGTGGTGTCGAATTGTGCTCAGTTGTGGTAACTTAACATAACTAGATGCTACAGAGTCGAACCACAGCGGATATGTGCGAATTAGAGGCTGAATCGTGCGAAAATGAGCATAATTCCTGCAAAACGAGCAAAATTGTTCATTGTGGTGTAGAATTGTGCTCAGATAGGATAACTTAACATAACTAGATAGTACAGAGTCGAATTACAGCGGATATGTGCGAATTAGAGGCTGAATCGTGCGAAAATCAGCAAAATACGTTCATTACGAGCAAAATTGTTCATTGTGGTGTCGAATTGTGCTCAGTTGTGGTAACTTAACATAACTAGATGGTACAGAGTCGAATCACAGCGGATATGTGCGAATTAGAGGCTGAATCGTGCGAAAATCAGCAAAATACGTTCATTACGAGCAAAATTGTTCATTGTGGTGTCGAATTGTGCTCAGTTGTGGTAACTTAACATAACTAGATAGTACAGAGTCGAATTACAGCGGATATGTGCGAATTAGAGGCTGAATCGTGCGAAAATCAGCAAAATACTTTCATTACGAGCAAAATTGTTCATTGTGGTGTCGAATTGTGCTCAGTTGTGGTAACTTAACATAACTAGATGGTACAGAGTCGAATCACAGCGGATATGTGCGAATTAGAGGCTGAATCGTGCGAAAATGAGCAAAATACGTTCATTACGAGCAAAATTGTTCATTGTGGTGTCGAATTGTGCTCAGATAGTATAACTTAACATAACTAGGTAGTACAGAGTCGAATTACAGCGGATATGTGCGAATTAGAGGCTGAATCTAGCGAAAATGATTATAATGCGTTCATGACGAGCAAAATTGTTCATTGTGGTGTGGAATTGTGCTCAGTTACGATAACTTAACATAACTAGATGGGGCAGAGTCGAATTACAGCGGATATGTGCGAATTAGAGACTGAATCGTGCGAAAATGTGCATTATTCGTTCATTACGAGCAAAATTGTTCATTGTGGTGTCGAATTGGGCTCAGTTGTGGTGACTTAACATAACTAGATGGTACCGAGTCGAATCACAGCGGATATGTGCGAATTAGAGGCTGAATCGTGCGAAAATGAGCAAAATACGTTCATTACGAGCAAAATTGTTCATTGTGGTGTCGAATTGTGCTCAGTTGTGGTAACTTAACATAACTAGATGGTACAGAGACGAATCACAGCGGATATGTGCGAATTAGAGGCTGAATCGTTCGAAAATGAGCAAAATTCGTTCAAAACGATCAAAATTCGGGCAAAACGAGCAAAATTGTTCATTGTGGTGTCGAATTGTGCTCAGTTGTGGTAACTTAACATAACTAGATGGTACAGAGTCGAATCACAGCGGATATGTGCGAATTAGAGGCTGAATCGTGCGAAAATGAGCAAAACTCGTTCAAAACGATCAAAATTCGTGCAAAACGAGCAAAATTGTTCATTGTGGTGTTGAATTGTACTCAGATAGGATAACTTAACATAACTAGATAGTACAGAGTCGAATTACAGCGGATATGTGCGAATTAGAGGCTGAATCGTTCGAAAATGATCAAAATTCGTTCAAAACGATCAAAATTCGTGCAAAACGAGCAAAATTGTTCATTGTGGTGTTGAATTGTACTCAGATAGGATAACTTAACATAACTAGATAGTACAGAGTCGAATTACAGCGGATATGTGCGAATTAGAGGCTGAATCGTGCGAAAATGAGCAAAATACGTTCATTACGAGCAAAATTGTTCATTGTGGTGTCGAATTGTGCTCAGTTGTGGTAACTTAACATAACTAGATGGGACAGAGTCCAATCACAACGGATATATGCGAATTGGAGGCTGAATCGTGCGAAAATGAGCAAAATACGGTCATTACGAGCAAAATTGTTCATTGCGGTGTCGAATTGTGCTCAGTTGTGGTAACTTAACATAACTAGATGGTACAGAGTCGAATTACAGCGGATATGTGCGAATTAGAGGCTGAATCGTGCGAAAATGAGCATAATTCGTGCAAAACGAGCAAAATTGTTCATTGTGGTGTCGAATTGTGCTCAGATAGGATAACTTAACATAACTAGATAGTACAAAGTCGAATTACAGCCGATATGTGCGAATTAGAGGCTGAATCGTTCGAAAATGAGCATAATTCGTGCAAAACGAGCAAAATTGTTCATTGTGGTGTCGAATTGTGCTCAGATAGGATAACTTAACATAACTAGATAGTACAGAGTCGAATTACAGCGGCTATGTGCGAATTAGAGGCTGAATCGTGCGAAAATGAGCATAATTCGTTCAAAACGAGCAAAGTTGTTCATTGTGGTGCTGAATTGTGCTCAGTTACGATGACTTAACATAACTAGATGGTACAGAGTCGAATCACAGCGGATATGTGCGAATTAGAGGCTGAATCGTGCGAAAATGAGCAAAATTCGTTCAAAACGATCAAAATTCGGGCAAAACGAGCAAAATTGTTCATTGTGGTGTCGAATTGTGCTCAGTTGTGGTAACTTAACATAACTAGATGGTACAGAGTCGAATCACAGCGGATATGTGCGAATTAGAGGCTGAATCGTGCGAAAATGAGCAAAACTCGTTCAAAACGATCAAAATTCGTGCAAAACGAGCAAAATTGTTCATTGTGGTGTTGAATTGTACTCAGATAGGATAACTTAACATAACTAGATAGTACAGAGTCGAATTACAGCGGATATGTGCGAATTAGAGGCTGAATCGTTCGAAAATGATCAAAATTCGTTCAAAACGATCAAAATTCGTGCAAAACGAGCAAAATTGTTCATTGTGGTGTTGAATTGTACTCAGATAGGATAACTTAACATAACTAGATAGTACAGAGTCGAATTACAGCGGATATGTGCGAATTAGAGGCTGAATCGTGCGAAAATGAACAAAATACGTTCATTACGAGCAAAATTGTTCATTGTGGTGTCGAATTGTGCTCAGTTGTGGTAACTTAACATAACTAGATGGGACAGAGTCCAATCACAACGGATATATGCGAATTGGAGGCTGAATCGTGCGAAAATGAGCAAAATACGGTCATTACGAGCAAAATTGTTCATTGCGGTGTCGAATTGTGCTCAGTTGTGGTAACTTAACATAACTAGATGGTACAGAGTCGAATTACAGCGGATATGTGCGAATTAGAGGCTGAATCGTGCGAAAATGAGCATAATTCGTGCAAAACGAGCAAAATTGTTCATTGTGGTGTCGAATTGTGCTCAGATAGGATAACTTAACATAACTAGATAGTACAAAGTCGAATTACAGCCGATATGTGCGAATTAGAGGCTGAATCGTTCGAAAATGAGCATAATTCGTGCAAAACGAGCAAAATTGTTCATTGTGGTGTCGAATTGTGCTCAGATAGGATAACTTAACATAACTAGATAGTACAGAGTCGAATTACAGCGGCTATGTGCGAATTAGAGGCTGAATCGTGCGAAAATGAGCATAATTCGTTCAAAACGAGCAAAGTTGTTCATTGTGGTGCTGAATTGTGCTCAGTTACGATGACTTAACATAACTAGATGGTACAGAGTCGAATCACAGCGGATATGTGCGAATTAGAGGCTGAATCGTGCGAAAATGAGCATAATTCGTGCAAAACGAGCAAAATTGTTCATTGTGGTGTAGAATTGTGCTCAGATAGGATAACTTAACATAACTAGATAGTACAGAGTCGAATTACAGCGGATATGTGCGAATTAGAGGCTGAATCGTGCGAAAATGAGCATAATTCGTTCATTACGAGCAAAATTCTTCATTGTGGTGTGGAATTGTGCTCAGTTACGATAACTTAACATAACTATATGGGGCAGAGTCGAATCACAGCGGATATGTGCGAATTAGAGGCTGAATCGTGCGAAAATGAGCATAATTCGTGCAAAACGAGCAAAATTGTTCATTGTGGTGTCGAATTGTGCTCAGATAGGATAACTTAACATAACTAGATAGTACAGAGTCGAATTACAGCGGATATGTGCGAATTAGAGGCTGAATCGTTCGAAAATGAGCAAAATTCGTTCAAAACGAGCAAAATTGTTCATTGTGGTGTTGAATTGTGCTCAGTTACGATAACTTAATATGACTAGATAGTACAGAGTCGAATTACAGCGGATATGTGCGAATTAGAGACTGAATCGTGAGAAAATGAGCATAATTCGTTCAAAACGAGCAATATTGTTCATTCTGGTGTTGAATTGTACTCAGTTACGATAACTTAATATGAATAGATGGTACAGAGTCGAATTACAGCGGATATGTGCGAATTAGAGGCTGAATCGTTCGAAAATGAGCAAAATTCGTTCAAAACGAGCAAAATTGTTCATTGTGGTGTTGAATTGTGCTCAGTTACGATAACTTAATATGACTAGATAGTACAGAGTCGAATTACAGCGGATATGTGCGAATTAGAGACTGAATCGTGCGAAAATGAGCATAATTCGTTCAAAACGAGCAATATTGTTCATTGTGGTGTTGAATTGTACTCAGTTACGATAACTTAATATGAATAGATGGTACAGAGTCGAATTACAGCGGATATGTGCGAATTAGAGGCTGAATCGTGCGAAAATGAGCATTATTCGTTCATTACGAGCAAAATTGTTCATTGTGGTGTCGAATTGTGCTCAGTTACGATAACTTAACATAACAAGATGGGACAGAGTCGAATCACAGCGGATATGTGCGAATTAGAGGCTGAATCGTGCGGAAATGAGCAAAATACGTTCATTACGAGCAGAATTGTTCATTGTGGTGTGGAATTGTGCTCAGTTACGATAACTTAACATAACTAGATGGGGCAGAATAGAATCACAGCGGATATGTGCGAATTAGAGGCTGAATCGTGCGAAAATGAGCATTATTCGTTCATTACGAGCAAAATTGTTCATTGTGGTGTCGAATTGTGCTCAGTTACGATAACTTAACATAACAAGATGGGACAGAGTCGAATCACAGCGGATATGTGCGAATTAGAGGCTGAATCGTGCGGAAATGAGCAAAATACGTTCATTACGAGCAGAATTGTTCATTGTGGTGTCGAATTGTGCTCAGTTGTGGTAACTTAACATAACTAGATGGTACAGAGTCGAATCACAGCGAATATGTGCGAATTAGATGCTGAATCGTGCGAAAATGAGCATAATTCGTGCAAAACGAGCAAAACTGTTCATTGTGGTGTTGAATTGTGCTCAGATAGGATAACTTAACATAACTAGATAGTACAGAGTCGAATTACAGAGGATATGTATGAATTAGAGGCTGAATCGTGCGAAAATGAGCATAATTCGTGCAAAACGGGCAAAGTTGTTCATTGTGGTGCTGAATTGTGCTCAGTTACGATGACTTAACATAACTAGATGGTACAGAGTCGAATCAAAGCGGATATGTGCGAATTAGAGTCTGAATCGTGCGAAAATGAGCATAATTCTTGCAAAACAAGCAAAATTGTACACTGTGGTGTTGAATTGTGCTCAGATAGGATAACATAACATAACTAGATAGTACAGAGTCGAATTACAGCGGATATGTACGAATTAGAGGCTGAATCGTGCGAAAATGAGCATAATTCGTGCAAAACGGGCAAAGTTGTTCATTGTGGTGCTGAATTGTGCTCAGTTACGATGACTTAACATAACTAGATGGTACAGAGTCGAATCACAGCGGATATGTGCGAATTAGATACTGAATCGTGCGAAAATGAGCATAATTCGTGCAAAACGAGCAAAACTGTTCATTGTGGTGTTGAATTGTGCTCAGATAGGATAACTTATCATAACTAGATAGTACAGAGT